>NW_026871953.1:339951-679902 GCF_033458585.1 Syngnathus typhle | reverse complement strand
GATGCCAACCTAACAGAGTGACGGGAGCGGCACAATTCAGAACAGTGCTCAGCCTCGCCGAGAAATGCGATTTAAGCAATAAAATTAAAAATGCTTATAAAACATAAACCAACGTTGGAGGTGTCAATTTCTTAATGCGCAGTAATAAACTCGGCACTCCTAAAGCACCCGTGAGCGTTTTTTTTGATGCCAACCTAACCAGAGTGACGGGAGCGGCACAATCAGAAAAAGTGCTCAGCTCGCCGAGAAAATGCGATTTAAGCAATAAAATTAAAAATGCTTATAAAACATAAACCAAACTTGGAGGTGGTCATTTCTTAATGCGCAGTAATAAACTCGGCACTCTAAAGCACCCGAGAGCGTTTTTTTCGATGCCAAACCTAACCAGAGTGACGGGAGCGGCACAATTCAGAAAAAGTGCTCAGCTCGCCGAGAAATGCGATTTAAGCAATAAAATTAAAAATGCTTATAAAACATAAACCAAACGTTGGAGGTGGTCCATTTCTTAATGCGCAGTAATAAACTCCGGCACTCTAAAGCACCCGAGAGCGTTTTTTTTCGATGCCAACCTAACCAGAGTGACGGGAGCGGCACAATTCAGAAAAAGTGCTCAGCTCGCCGAGAAAATGCGATTTAAGCAATAAAATTAAAAATGCTTATAAAACACAAACCAAACGTTGGAGGTGGTCATTTCTTAATGCGCAGTAATAACTCGGCACTCTAAAGCACCCGAGAGCGTTTTTTTCGATGCCAACCTAACCAGAGTGACGGGAGCGGCACAATTCAGAAAAAGTGCTCAGCTCGCCGAGAAAATGCGATTTAAGCAATAAAATTAAAAATGCTTATAAAACATAAACCAAACGTTGGAGGTGGTCATTTCTTAATGCGCAGTAATAAACTCGGCACTCTAAAGCACCCGAGAGCGTTTTTTTCGATGCCAACCTAACCAGAGTGACGGGAGCGGCACAATTCAGAAAAAGTGCTCAGCTCGCCGAGAAAATGCGATTTAAGCAATAAAATTAAAAATGCTTATAAAACATAAACCAAACGTTGGAGGTGGTCATTTCTTAATGCGCAGTAATAAACTCGGCACTCTAAAGCACCCGAGAGCGTTTTTTTCGATGCCAACCTAACCAGAGTGACGGGAGCGGCACAATTCAGAAAAGTGCTCAGCTCGCCGAGAAAATGCGATTTAAGCAATAAAATTAAAATGCTTATAAAACATAAACCAAACGTTGGAGGTGGTCATTTCTTAATGCGCAGTAATAAACTCGGCACTCTAAAGCACCCGAGAGCGTTTTTTTCGATGCCAACCTAACCAGAGTGACGGGAGCGGCACAATTCAGAAAAAGTGCTCAGCTCGCCGAGAAAATGCGATTTAAGCAATAAAATTAAAAATGCTTATAAAACACAAACCAAACGTTGGAGGTGGTCATTTCTTAATGCGCAGTAATAAACTCGGCACTCTAAAGCACCCGAGAGCGTTTTTTTCGATGCCAACCTAACCAGAGTGACGGGAGCGGCACAATTCAGAAAAAGTGCTCAGCTCGCCGAGAAAATGCGATTTAAGCAATAAAATTAAAAATGCTTATAAAACATAAACCAAACGTTGGAGGTGGTCATTTCTTAATGCGCAGTAATAAACTCGGCACTCTAAAGCACCCGAGAGCGTTTTTTTCGATGCCAACCTAACCAGAGTGACGGGAGCGGCACAATTCAGAAAAAGTGCTCAGCTCGCCGAGAAAATGCGATTTAAGCAATAAAATTAAAAATGCTTATTAAACATAAACCAAACGTTGGAGGTGGTCATTTCTTCATGGCAGTGAATAAACTCGGCACTCTAAAGCACCCGAGAGCGTTTTTTTCGATGCCAACCTAACCAGAGTGACGGGAGCGGCACAATTCAGAAAAAGCGCTCAGCTCGCCGAGAAAATGCGATTTAAGCAATAAAATTAAAAATGCTTATAAAACATAAACCAAACGTTGGAGGTGGTCATTTCTTCATGCGCAGTGAATAAACTCGGCACTCTAAAGCACCCGAGAGCGTTTTTTTCGATGCCAACCTAACCAGAGTGACGGAGCGGCACAATCAGAAAAAGTGCTCAGCTCGCGAGAAAATGCGATTTAAGCAATAAAATTAAAAATGCTTATAAAACATAAACCAAACGTTGGAGGTGGTCATTTCTTAATGCGCAGTAATAAACTCGGCACTCTAAAGCACCCGTGAGCGTTTTTTTGGATGCCAACCTAACCAGAGTGACGGGAGCGGCACAATTCAGAAAAAGTGCTCAGCTCGCCGAGAAAATGCGATTTAAGCAATAAAATTAAAAATGCTTATAAAACATAAACCAAACGTTGGAGGTGGTCATTTCTTAATGCGCAGTAATAAACTCGGCACTCTAAAGCACCCGAGAGCGTTTTTTTCGATGCCAACCTAACCAGAGTGACGGGGAGCGGCACAATTCAGAAAAGTGCTCAGCTCGCCGAGAAAATGCGATTTAAGCAATAAAATTAAAAATGCTTATAAAACACAAACCAAACGTTGGAGGTGGTCATTTCTTAATGCGCAGTGAATAAACTCGGCACTCTAAAGCACCCGAGAGCGTTTTTTTCGATGCCAACCTAACCAGAGTGACGGGAGCGGCACAATTCAGAAAAAGCGCTCAGCTCAGCCGAGAAAATGCGATTTAAGCAATAAAATTAAAAATGCTTATAAAAACATAAACCAAACGTTGGAGGTGGTCATTTCTTCGTGCGCAGTGAATAACTCGGCACTCTAAAGCACCCGAGAGCGTTTTTTTCGATGCCAACCTAACCAGAGTGACGGGAGCGGCACAATTCAGAAAAAGTGCTCAGCTCGCCGAGAAAATGCGATTTAAGCAATAAAATTAAAAATGCTTATAAAACATAAACCAAACGTTGGAGGTGGTCATTTCTTAATGCGCAGTAATAAACTCGGCACTCTAAAGCACCCGAGAGCGTTTTTTTCGATGCCAACCTAACCAGAGTGACGGGAGCGGCACAATTCAGAAAAAGTGCTCAGCTCGCCGAGAAAATGCGATTTAAGCAATATAATTAAAAATGCTTATTAAACAATAACCAAACGTTGGAGGTGGTCATTTCTTCATGCGCAGTGAATAACTCGGCACTCTAAAGCACCCGAGAGCGTTTTTTTCGATGCCAACCTAACCAGAGTGACGGGAGCGGCACAATTCAGAAAAAGCGCTCAGCTCGCCGAGAAAATGCGATTTAAGCAATAAAATTAAAAATGCTTATTAAACATAAACCAAACGTTGGAGGTGGTCATTTCTTCATGCGCAGTGAATAACTCGGCACTCTAAAGCACCCGAGAGCGTTTTTTTCGATGCCAACCTAACCAGAGTGACGGGAGCGGCACAATTCAGAAAAAGCGCTCAGCTCGCCGAGAAAATGCGATTTAAGCAATAAAATTAAAAATGCTTATAAAACATAAACCAAACGTTGGAGGTGGTCATTTCTTCGTGCGCAGTGAATAACTCGGCACTCTAAAGCACCCGAGAGCGTTTTTTTCGATGCCAACCTAACCAGAGTGACGGGAGCGGCACAATTCAGAAAAAGTGCTCAGCTCGCCGAGAAAATGCGATTTAAGCAATAAAATTAAAAATGCTTATAAAACATAAACCAAACGTTGGAGGTGGTCATTTCTTAATGCGCAGTAATAAACTCGGCACTCTAAAGCCACCCGAGAGCGTTTTTTTCGATGCCAACCTAACCAGAGTGACGGGAGCGGCACAATTCAGAAAAAGTGCTCAGCTCGCCGAGAAAATGCGATTTAAGCAATAAAATTAAAAATGCTTATTAACATAAACCAAACGTTGGAGGTGGTCATTTCTTCATGCGCAGTGAATAACTCGGCACTCTAAAGCACCCGAGAGCGTTTTTTTCGATGCCAACCTAACCAGAGTGACGGGAGCGGCACAATTCAGAAAAAGCGCTCAGCTCGCCGAGAAAATGCGATTTAAGCAATAAAATTAAAAATGCTTATAAAACATAAACCAAACGTTGGAGGTGGTCATTTCTTCATGCGCAGTGATAAACTCGGCACTCTAAAGCACCCGAGAGCGTTTTTTTCGATGCCAACCTAACCAGAGTGACGGGAGCGGCACAATTCAGAAAAAGTGCTCAGCTCGCCGAGAAAATGCGATTTAAGCAATAAAATTAAAATGCTTATATAACATAAACCAAACGTTGGAGGTGGTCATTTCTTCATGCGCAGTGAATAACTCGGCACTCTAAAGCACCCGAGAGCGTTTTTTTCGATGCCAACCTAACCAGAGTGACGGGAGCGGCACAATTCAGAAAAAGTGCTCAGCTCGCCGAGAAAATGCGATTTAAGCAATAAAATTAAAAATGCTTATAAAACATAAACCAAACGTTGGAGGTGGTCATTTCTTAATGCGCAGTGAATAAACTCGGCACTCTAAAGCACCCGAGAGCGTTTTTTTCGATGCAACCTAACCAGAGTGACGGGAGCGGCACAATTCAGAAAAAGTGCTCAGCTCGCCGAGAAAATGCGATTTAAGCAATAAAATTAAAAATGCTTATAAAACATAAACCAAACGTTGGAGGTGGTCATTTCTTCATGCGCAGTGAATAACTCGGCACTCTAAAGCACCCGAGAGCGTTTTTTTCGATGCCAACCTAACCAGAGTGACGGGAGCGGCACAATTCAGAAAAAGTGCTCAGCTCGCCGAGAAAATGCGATTAAGCAATTAAAATTAAAAATGCTTATAAAACATAAACCAAACGTTGGAGGTGGTCATTTCTTCATGCGCAGTGATAAACTCGGCACTCTAAAGCACCCGAGAGCGTTTTTTTCGATGCCAACCTAACCAGAGTGACGGGAGCGGCACAATTCAGAAAAAGTGCTCAGCTCGCCGAGAAAATGCGATTTAAGCAATAAAACTTAAAAATGCTTATAAAACATAAACCAAACGTTGGAGGTGGTCATTTCTTCATGCGCAGTGAATAACTCGGCACTCTAAAGCACCCGAGAGCGTTTTTTCGATGCCAACCTAACCAGAGTGACGGGAGCGGCACAATTCAGAAAAAGTGCTCAGCTCGCCGAGAAAATGCGATTTAAGCAATAAAATTAAAAATGCTTATAAAACATAAACCAAACGTTGGAGGTGGTCATTTCTTAATGCGCAGTAATAAACTCGGCACTCTAAAGCACCCGAGAGCGTTTTTTTCGATGCCAACCTAACCAGAGTGACGGGAGCGGCACAATTCAGAAAAAGTGCTCAGCTCGCCGAGAAAATGCGATTTAAGCAATAAAATTAAAAATGCTTATTAAACATAAACCAAACGTTGGAGGTGGTCATTTCTTCATGCGCAGTGAATAACTCGGCACTCTAAAGCACCCGAGAGCGTTTTTTTCGATGCCAACCTAACCAGAGTGACGGGAGCGGCACAATTCAGAAAAAGCTGCTCAGCTCGCCGAGAAAATGCGATTTAAGCAATAAAATTAAAAATGCTTATAAAACATAAACCAAACGTTGGAGGTGGTCATTTCTTCATGCGCAGTGAATAAACTCGGCACTCTAAAGCACCCCGAGAGCGTTTTTTTCGATGCCAACCTAACCAGAGTGACGGGAGCGGCACAATTCAGAAAAGTGCTCAGCTCGCCGAGAAAATGCGATTTAAGCAATAAAATTAAAAATGCTTATAAAACATAAACCAAACGTTGGAGGTGGTCATTTCTTCATGCGCAGTGAATAAACTCGGCACTCTAAAGCACCCGAGAGCGTTTTTTTCGATGCCAACCTAACCAGAGTGACGGGAGCGGCACAATTCAGAAAAAGCGCTCAGCTCGCCGAGAAAATGCGATTTAAGCAATAAATTAAAAATGCTTATAAAACATAAACCAAACGTTGGAGGTGGTCATTTCTTCATGCGCAGTGAATAAACTCGGCACTCTAAAGCACCCGAGAGCGTTTTTTTCGATGCCAACCTAACCAGAGTGACGGGAGCGGCACAATTCAGAAAAAGTGCTCAGCTCGCCGAGAAAATGCGATTTAAGCAATAAAATTAAAATGCTTATAAAACATAAACCAAACGTTGGAGGTGGTCATTTCTTAATGCGCAGTGAATAAACTCGGCACTCTAAAGCACCCGAGAGCGTTTTTTTTCGATGCAACCTAACCAGAGTGGACGGGAGCGGCCACAATTCAGAAAAAGTGCTCAGCTCGCCGAGAAAATGCGATTTAAGCAATAAAATTAAAAATGCTTATAAAACATAAACCAAACGTTGGAGGTGGTCATTTCTTAATGCGCAGTGAATAACTCGGCACTCTAAAGCACCCGAGAGCGTTTTTTTCGATGCCAACCTAACCAGAGTGACGGGAGCGGCACAATTCAGAAAAAGTGCTCAGCTCGCCGAGAAAATGCGATTTAAGCAATAAAATTAAAATGCTTATAAAACATAAACCAAACGTTGGAGGTGGTCATTTCTTAATGCGCAGTAATAAACTCGGCACTCTAAAGCACCCGAGAGCGTTTTTTTCGATGCCAACCTAACCAGAGTGACGGGAGCGGCACAATTCAGAAAAAGTGCTCAGCTCGCCGAGAAAATGCGATTTAAGCAATAAAATTAAAAATGCTTATAAAACACAAACCAAACGTTGGAGGTGGTCATTCTTAATGCGCAGTAATAAACTCGGCACTCTAAAGCACCCGAGAGCGTTTTTTTCGATGCCAACCTAACCAGAGTGACGGGAGCGGCACAATTCAGAAAAAGTGCTCAGCTCGCCGAGAAAATGCGATTTAAGCAATAAAATTAAAAATGCTTATAAAACATAAACCAAACGTTGGAGGTGGTCATTTCTTAAGTGCGCAGTAATAAACTCGGCACTCTAAAGCACCCGAGAGCGTTTTTTTCGATGCCAACCTAACCAGAGTGACGGGAGCGGCACAATTCAGAAAAAGTGCTCAGCTCGCCGAGAAAATGCGATTTAAGCAATAAAATTAAAAATGCTTATAAAACATAAACCAAACGTTGGAGGTGGTCATTTCTTAATGCGCAGTAATAACTCGGCACTCTAAAGCACCCGAGAGCGTTTTTTTCGATGCCAACCTAACCAGAGTGACGGGAGCGGCACAATTCAGAAAAAGTGCTCAGCTCGCCGAGAAAATGCGATTTAAGCAATAAAATTAAAAATGCTTATAAAACATAAACCAAACGTTGGAGGTGGTCATTTCTTAATGCGCAGTAATAAACTCGGCACTCTAAAGCACCCGAGAGCGTTTTTTTCGATGCCAACCTAACCAGAGTGACGGGAGCGGCACAATTCAGAAAAAGTGCTCAGCTCGCCGAGAAAATGCGATTTAAGCAATAAAATTAAAAATGCTTATAAAACACTAAACCAAACGTTGGAGGTGGTCATTTCTTAATGCGCAGTAATAAACTCGGCACTCTAAAGCACCCGAGAGCGTTTTTTTCGATGCCAACCTAACCAGAGTGACGGGAGCGGCACAATTCAGAAAAAGTGCTCAGCTCGCCGAGAAAATGCGATTTAAGCAATAAAATTAAAAATGCTTATAAAACATAAACCAAAACGTTGGAGGTGGTCATTTCTTAATGCGCAGTAATAAACTCGGCACTCTAAAGCACCCGAGAGCGTTTTTTTCGATGCCAACCTAACCAGAGTGACGGAGCGGCACAATTCAGAAAAAGTGCTCAGCTCGCCGAGAAAATGCGATTTAAGCAATAAAATTAAAAATGCTTATTAAAACATAAACCAAACGTTGGAGGTGGTCATTTCTTAATGCGCAGTAATAAACTCGGCACTCTAAAGCACCCGAGAGCGTTTTTTTCGATGCCAACCTAACCAGAGTGACGGGAGCGGCACAATTCAGAAAAGTGCTCAGCTCGCCGAGAAAATGCGATTTAAGCAATAAAATTAAAATGCTTATAAAACATAAACCAAACGTTGGAGGTGGTCATTTCTTCATGCGCAGTGAATAACTCGGCACTCTAAAGCACCCGAGAGCGTTTTTTTCGATGCCAACCTAACCAGAGTGACGGGAGCGGCACAATTCAGAAAAAGTGCTCAGCTCGCCGAGAAAATGCGATTTAAGCAATAAAATTAAAATGCTTATAAAACATAAACCAAACGTTGGAGGTGGTCCATTTCTTAATGCGCAGTAATAACACTCGGCACTCTAAAGCACCCGTGAGCGTTTTTTTGGATGCCAACCTAACCAGAGTGACGGGAGCGCACAATTCAGAAAAAGTGCTCAGCTCGCCGAGAAAATGCGATTTAAGCAATAAAATTAAAAATGCTTATAAAACATAAACCAAACGTTGGAGGTGGTCATTTCTTAATGCGCAGTAATAAACTCGGCACTCTAAAGCACCCGAGAGCGTTTTTTTCGATGCCAACCTAACCAGAGTGACGGGAGCGCACAATTCAGAAAAAGTGCTCAGCTCGCCGAGAAAATGCGATTTAAGCAATAAAATTAAAAATGCTTATAAACACTAAACCAAACGTTGGAGGTGGTCATTTCTTAATGCGCAGTGAATAAACCTCGGCACTCTAAAGCACCCGAGAGCGTTTTTTTCGATGCCAACCTAACCAGAGTGACGGGAGCGGCACAATTCAGAAAAGCGCTCAGCTCGCCGAGAAAATGCGATTTAAGCAATAAAATTAAAAATGCTTATAAAACATAAACCAAACGTTGGAGGTGGTCATTTCTTCGTGCGCAGTGAATAACTCGGCACTCTAAAGCACCCGAGAGCGTTTTTTTCGATGCCAACCTAACCAGAGTGACGGGAGCGGCACAATTCAGAAAAAGTGCTCAGCTCGCCGAGAAAATGCGATTTAAGCAATAAAATTAAAAATGCTTATAAAACATAAACCAAACGTTGGAGGTGGTCATTTCTTAATGCGCAGTAATAAACTCGGCACTCTAAAGCACCCGTGAGCGTTTTTTTCGATGCCAACCTAACCAGAGTGACGGAGCGGCACAATTCAGAAAAAGTGCTCAGCTCGCCGAGAAAATGCGATTTAAGCAATAAAATTAAAAATGCTTATTAAACATAAACCAAACGTTGGAGGTGGTCATTTCTTCTTGCGCAGTGAATAACTCGGCACTCTAAAGCACCCGAGAGCGTTTTTTTCGATGCCAACCTAACCAGAGTGACGGGAGCGGCACAATTCAGAAAAAGCTGCTCAGCTCGCCGAGAAAATGCGATTTAAGCAATAAAATTAAAAATGCTTATAAACATAAACCAAACGTTGGAGGTGGTCATTTCTTCATGCGCAGTGATAAACTCGGCACTCTAAAGCACCCCGAGAGCGTTTTTTTCGATGCCAACCTAACCAGAGTGACGGGAGCGGCACAATTCAGAAAAAGCGCTCAGCTCGCCGAGAAAATGCGATTTAAGCAATAAAATTAAAAATGCTTATAAAACATAAACCAAACGTTGGAGGTGGTCATTTCTTCGTGCGCAGTGAATAACTCGGCACTCTAAAGCACCCGAGAGCGTTTTTTTCGATGCCAACCTAACCAGAGTGACGGGAGCGGCACAATTCAGAAAAAGTGCTCAGCTCGCCGAGAAAATGCGATTTAAGCAATAAAATTAAAAATGCTTATAAAACATAAACCAAACGTTGGAGGTGGTCATTTCTTAATGCGCAGTAATAAACTCGGCACTCTAAAGCACCCGAGAGCGTTTTTTTCGATGCCAACCTAACCAGAGTGACGGGAGCGGCACAATTCAGAAAAAGTGCTCAGCTCGCCGAGAAAATGCGATTTAAGCAATAAAATTAAAAATGCTTATTAAACATAAACCAAACGTTGGAGGTGGTCATTTCTTCATGCGCAGTGAATAACTCGGCACTCTAAAGCACCCGAGAAGCGTTTTTTTCGATGCCAACCTAACCAGAGTGACGGGAGCGGCACAATTCAGAAAAAGCGCTCAGCTCGCCGAGAAAATGCGATTTAAGCAATAAAATTAAAAATGCTTATAAAACATAAACCAAACGTTGGAGGTGTCATTTCTTCATGCGCAGTGATTAACTCGGCACTCTAAAACCACCCGAGAGCGTTTTTTTCGATGCCAACCTAACCAGAGTGACGGGAGCGGCACAATTCAGAAAAAGTGCTCAGCTCGCCGAGAAAATGCGATTTAAGCAATAAAATTAAAAATGCTTATATAACATAAACCAAACGTTGGAGGTGGTCATTTCTTCATGCGCAGTGAATAACTCGGCACTCTAAAGCACCCGAGAGCGTTTTTTTCGATGCCAACCTAACCAGAGTGACGGGAGCGGCACAATTCAGAAAAGTGCTCAGCTCGCCGAGAAAATGCGATTTAAGCAATAAAATTAAAAATGCTTATAAAACATAAACCAAACGTTGGAGGTGGTCATTTCTTAATGCGCAGTGAATAAACTCGGCACTCTAAAGCACCCGTGAGCGTTTTTTTCGATGCCAACCTAACCAGAGTGACGGGAGCGGCACAATTCAGAAAAAGTGCTCAGCTCGCCGAGAAAATGCGATTTAAGCAATAAATTAAAATGCTTATAAAAATAAACCAAACGTTGGAGGTGGTCATTTCTTCATGCGCAGTGATAAAGTCGGCACTCTAAAGCACCCGAGAGCGTTTTTTTCGATGCCAACCTAACCAGAGTGACGGGAGCGGCACAATTCAGAAAAGTGCTCAGCTCGCCGAGAAAATGCGATTCAAGCAATTAAATTAAAATGCTTATTAAACATAAACCAAACGTTGGAGGTGGTCATTTCTTCATGCGCAGTGATAAACTCGCACTCTAAAGCACCCGAGAGCGTTTTTTTCGATGCCAACCTAACCAGAGTGACGGGAGCGGCACAATTCAGAAAAAGTGCTCAGCTCGCCGAGAAAATGCGATTTAAGCAATAAAATCTAAAAATGCTTATAAAACATAAACCAAACGTTGGAGGTTGGTCATTTCTTCATGCGCAGTGAATAACTCGGCACTCTAAAGCACCCGAGAGCGTTTGTTTCGATGCCAACCTAACCAGAGTGACGGGAGCGGCACAATTCAGAAAAAGCGCTCAGCTCGCCGAGAAAATGCGATTTAAGCAATAAATTTAAAAATGCTTATTAAACATAAACCAAACGTTGGAGGTGGTCATTTCTTAATGCGCAGTATAAACTCGGCACTCTAAAGCACCCGAGAGCGTTTTTTCGATGCCAACCTAACCAGAGTGACGGAGCGGCACAATTCAGAAAAAGTGCTCGAGCTCGCCGAGAAAATGCGATTTAAGCAATAAAATTAAAAATGCTTATTAAACATAAACCAAACGTTGGAGGTGGTCATTTCTTCGTGCGCAGTGAATAACTCGGCACTCTAAAGCACCCGATAGCGTTTTTTCGATGCCAACCTAACCAGAGTGACGGGAGCGGCACAATTCAGAAAAAGTGCTCAGCTCGCCGAGAAAATGCGATTTAAGCAATAAAATTAAAAATGCTTATAAAACATAAACCAAACGTTGGAGGTGGTCATTTCTTAATGCGCAGTAATAAACTCGCACTCTAAAGCACCCGAGAGCGTTTTTTTCGATGCCAACCTAACCAGAGTGACGGGAGCGGCACAATTCAGAAAAAGCGCTCAGCTCGCCGAGAAAATGCGATTTAAGCAATAAATTTAAAAATGCTTATAAAACATAAACCAAACGTTGGAGGTGGTCATTTCTTAATGCGCAGTAATAAACTCGGCACTCTAAAGCACCCGAGAGCGTTTTTTTCGATGCCAACCTAACCAGAGTGACGGAGCGGCACAATTCAGAAAAAGTGCAGCAGCTCGCCGAGAAAATGCGATTTAAGCAATAAAATTAAAAATGCTTATTAAACATAAACCAAACGTTGAGGTGGTCATTTCTTCGTGCGCAGTGAATAACTCGGCACTCTAAAGCACCCGATAGCGTTTTTTCGATGCCAACCTAACCAGAGTGACGGGAGCGGCACAATTCAGAAAAAGTGCTCAGCTCGCCGAGAAAATGCGATTAAGCAATAAAATTAAAAATGCTATAAAACATAAACCAAACGTTGGAGGTGGTCATTTCTTAATGCGCAGTAATAAACTCGGCACTCTAAAGCACCCGAGAGCGTTTTTTTCGATGCCAACCTAACCAGAGTGACGGGAGCGGCACAATCAGAAAAAGCGCTCAGCTCGCCGAGAAAATGCGATTTAAGCAATAAAATTAAAAATGCTTATTAAACATAAACCAAACGTTGGAGGTGGTCATTTCTTCGTGCGCAGTGAATAACTCGGCACTCTAAAGCACCCGATAGCGTTTTTTTCGATGCCAACCTAACCAGAGTGACGGAGCGGCACAATTCAGAAAAAAGTGCTCAGCTCGCCGAGAAATGCGATTTAAGCAATAAAATTAAAAATGCTTATAAAACATAAACCAAACGTTGGAGGTGGTCATTTCTTAATGCGCAGTAATAAACTCGGCACTCTAAAGCACCCGAGAGCGTTTTTTTCGATGCCAACCTAACCAGAGTGACGGGAGCGGCACAATTCAGAAAAAGCGCTCAGCTCGCCGAGAAAATGCGATTTAAGCATTAAAATTAAAAATGCTTATTAAACATAAACCAAACGTTGGAGGTGGTCATTTCTTCATGCGCAGTGAATAACTCGGCACTCTAAAGCACCCGAGAGCGTTTTTTTCGATGCCAACCTAACCAGAGTTACGGGAGCGGCACAATTCAGAAAAAGCGCTTAGCTCGCCGAGAAAATGCGATTTAAGCAATAAATTAAAAATGCTTATAAAACATAACCCAACGTTGGAGGTGGTCATTTCTCATGCGCAGTGATAAACTCGGCACTCTAAAGCACCCGAGAGCGTTTTTTTCGATGCCACACCTCAACCAGAGTGACGGGAGCGGCACAATTCAGAAAAAGCGCTCAGCTCGCCGAGAAAATGCGATTTAAGCAATAAAATTAAAAATGCTTATAAAACATAAACCAAACGTTGGAGGTGGTCATTTCTTCATGCGCAGTGATAAACTCGGCACTTTAAAGCACCCGAGAGCGTTTTTTTTCGATGCCAACCTAACCAGAGTGACGGAGCGGCACAATTCAGAAAAAGTTGCTCAGCTCGCCGAGAAAATGCGATTTAAGCAATAAAATTAAAAATGCTTATAAAACATAAACCAAACGTTGGAGGTGGTCATTTCTTCATGCGCAGTGAATAACTCTGCACTCTAAAGCACCCGAGAGCGTTTTTTTCGATGCCAACCTAACCAGAGTGACGGAAGCGGCACAATTCAGAAAAAGTGCTCAGCTCGCCGAGAAAATGCGATTTAAGCAATAAAATTAAAAATGCTTATAAAACATAAACCAAACGTTGGAGGTGGTCATTTCTTAATGCGCAGTGAATAAACTCGGCACTCTAAAGCACCCGTGAGCGTTTTTTTTCGATGCCAACCTAACCAGAGTGACGGGAGCGGCACAATTCAGAAAAAGTGCTCAGCTCGCCTAGAAAATGCGATTTAAGCAATAAAATTAAAAATGCTTATAAAACATAAACCAAACGTTGGAGGTGGTCATTTTCTTAATGCGCAGTAATAAACTCGGCACTCTAAAGCACCCGAGAGCGTTTTTTTTCGATGCCAACCTAACCAGAGTGACGGGAGCGGCACAATTCAGAAAAAGTGCTCAGCTCGCCGAGAAAATGCGATTTAAGCAATAAAATTAAAAATGCTTATTAAACATAAACCAAACGTTGGAGGAGGTCATTTCTTCATGCGCAGTGAATAACTCGGCACTCTAAAGCACAAGAGAGCGTTTTTTTCGATGCCAACCTAACCAGAGTGACGGGAGCGGCACAATTCAGAAAAAGCGCTCAGCTCGCCGAGAAAATGCGATTTAAGCAATAAAATTAAAAATGCTTATTAAACATAAACCAAACGTTGGAGGTGGTCATTTCTTCATGCGCAGTGAATAACTCGGCACTCTAAAGCACCCGAGAGCGTTTTTTTCGATGCCAACCTAACCAGAGTGACGGGAGCGGCACAATTCAGCAAAAGCGCTCAGCTCGCCGAGAAAATGCGATTTAAGCAATAAAATTAAAAATGCTTATAAAACATAAACCAAACGTTGGAGGTGGTCATTTCTTCATGCGCAGTGATAAACTCGGCACTCTAAAGCACCCGAGAGCGTTTTTTTCGATGCCAACCTAACCAGAGTGACGGGAGCGGCACAATTCAGAAAAAGTGCTCAGCTCGCCGAGAAAATGCGATTTAAGCAATAAAATTAAAAATGCTTATAAAACATAAACCAAACGTTGGAGGTGGTCATTTCTTCATGCGCAGTGAATAACTCGGCACTCTAAAGCACCCGAGAGCGTTTTTTTCGATGCCAACCTAACCAGAGTGACGGGAGCGGCACAATTCAGAAAAAGTGCTCAGCTCGCCGAGAAAATGCGATTTAAGCAATAAAATTAAAAATGCTTATAAAACAAACAAAACGTTGGAGGTGGTCATTTCTTAATGCGCAGTAATAAACTCGGCACTCTAAAGCACCCGAGAGCGTTTTTTTCGATGCCAACCTAACCAGAGTGACGGGAGCGGCACAATTCAGAAAAAGTGCTCAGCTCGCCGAGAAAATGCGATTTAAGCAATAAAATTAAAAATGCTTATAAAACATAAACCAAACGTTGGAAGTGGTCATTTCTTCATGCGCAGTGATAAACTCGGCACTCTGAAGCACCCGAGAGCGTTTTTTTCGATGCCAACCTAACCAGAGTTACGGGAGCGGCACAATTCAGAAAAAGCGCTCAGCTCGCCGAGAAATTGCGATTTAAGCAATAAAATTAAAAATGCTTATAAAACATAAACCAAACGTTGGAGGTGGTCATTTCTTCATGCGCAGTGATAAACTCGGCACTCTAAAGCACCCGAGAGCGTTTTTTTCGATGCCAACCTAACCAGAGTGACGGGAGCGGCACAATTCAGAAAAAGTGCTCAGCTCGCCGAGAAAATGCGATTTAAGCAATAAAATTAAAAATGCTTATAAAACATAAACCAAACGTTGGAGGTGGTCATTTCTTCATGCGCAGTGAATAACTCTGCACTCTAAAGCACCCGAGAGCGTTTTTTTCGATGCCAACCTAACCAGAGTGACGGAAGCGGCACAATTCAGAAAAAGTGCTCAGCTCGCCGAGAAAATGCGATTTAAGCAATAAAATTAAAAATGCTTATAAAACATAAACCAAACGTTGGAGGTGGTCATTTCTTAATGCGCAGTAATAAACTCGGCACTCTAAAGCACCCGTGAGCGTTTTTTTCGATGCCAACCTAACCAGAGTGACGGGAGCGGCACAATTCAGAAAAAGTGATCAGCTCGCCGAGAAAATTCGATTTAAGCAATAAAATTAAAAATGCTTATAAAACATAAACCAAACGTTGGAGGTGGTCATTTCTTCATGCGCAGTTATAAAGTCGGCACTCTAAAGCACCCGAGAGCGTTTTTTTCGATGCCAACCTAACCAGAGTGACGGGAGCGGCACAATTCAGAAAAAGTGCTCAGCTCGCCGAGAAAATGCGATTTAAGCAATAAAATTAAAAATGCTTATTAAACATAAACCAAACGTTGGAGGTGGTCATTTCTTCATGCGCAGTGATAAACTCGGCACTCTAAAGCACCCGAGAGCGTTTTTTTCGATGCCAACCTAACCAGAGTGACGGGAGCGGCACAATTCAGAAAAAGTGCTCAGCTCGCAGAGAAAATGCGATTTAAGCAATAAAACTAAAAATGCTTATAAAACATAAACCAAACGTTGGAGGTGGTCATTTCTTAATGCGCAGTAATAAACTCGGCACTCTAAAGCACCCGAGAGCGTTTTTTTCGATGCCAACCTAACCAGAGTGACGGGAGCGGCACAATTCAGAAAAAGTGCTCAGCTCGCCGAGAAAATGCGATTTAAGCAATAAAATTAAAAATGCTTATTAAACATAAACCAAACGTTGGAGGTGGTCATTTCTTCATGCGCAGTGAATAACTCGGCACTCTAAAGCACCCGAAAGCGTTTTTTTCGATGCCAACCTAACCAGAGTGACGGGAGCGGCACAATTCAGAAAAAGCGCTCAGCTCGCCGAGAAAATGCGATTTAAGCAATAAAATTAAAAATGCTTATAAAACATAAACCAAACGTTGGAGGTGGTCATTTCTTAATGCGCAGTAATAAACTCGGCACTCTAAAGCACCCGAGAGCGTTTTTTTCGATGCCAACCTAACCAGAGTGACGGGAGCGGCACAATTCAGAAAAAGTGCTCAGCTCGCCGAGAAAATGCGATTTAAGCAATAAAATTAAAAATGCTTATTAAACATAAACCAAACGTTGGAGGTGGTCATTTCTTCATGCGCAGTGAATAACTCGGCACTCTAAAGCACCCGAGAGCGTTTTTTTCGATGCCAACCTAACCAGAGTGACGGGAGCGGCACAATTCAGAAAAAGCGCTCAGCTCGCCGAGAAAATGCGATTTAAGCAATAAAATTAAAAATGCTTATAAAACATAAACCAAACGTTGGAGGTGGTCATTTCTTCATGCGCAGTGATAAACTCGGCACTCTAAAGCACCCGAGAGCGTTTTTTTCGATGCCAACCTAACCAGAGTGACGGGAGCGGCACAATTCAGAAAAAGCGCTCAGCTCGCCGAGAAAATGCGATTTAAGCAATAACATTAAAAATGCTTATAAAACATAAACCAAACGTTGGAGGTGGTCATTTCTTCATGCGCAGTGATAAACTCGGCACTCTAAAGCACCCGAGAGCGTTTTTTTCGATGCCAACCTAACCAGAGTGACGGGAGCGGCACAATTCAGAAAAAGTGCTCAGCTCGCCGAGAAAATGCGATTCAAGCAATAAAATTAAAAATGCTTATTAAACATAAACCAAACGTTGGAGGTGGTCATTTCTTCATGCGCAGTGAATAACTCGGCACTCTAAAGCACCCGAGAGCGTTTTTTTCGATGCCAACCTAACCAGAGTGACGGGAGCGGCACAATTCAGAAAAAGTGCTCAGCTCGCCGAGAAAATGCGATTCAAGCAATTAAATTAAAAATGCTTATTAAACATAAACCAAACGTTGGAGGTGGTCATTTCTTCATGCGCAGTGATAAACTCGGCACTCTAAAGCACCCGAGAGCGTTTTTTTCGATGCCAACCTAACCAGAGTGACGGGAGCGGCACAATTCAGAAAAAGTGCTCAGCTCGCCGAGAAAATGCGATTTAAGCAATAAAACTAAAAATGCTTATAAAACATAAACCAAACGTTGGAGGTGGTCATTTCTTCATGCGCAGTGAATAACTCGGCACTCTAAAGCACCCGAGAGCGTTTTTTCGATGCCAACCTAACCAGAGTGACGGGAGCGGCACAATTCAGAAAAAGCGCTCAGCTCGCCGAGAAAATGCGATTTAAGCAATAAATTTAAAAATGCTTATAAAACATAAACCAAACGTTGGAGGTGGTCATTTCTTAATGCGCAGTAATAAACTCGGCACTCTAAAGCACCCGAGAGCGTTTTTTTCGATGCCAACCTAACCAGAGTGACGGAGCGGCACAATTCAGAAAAAGTGCTCAGCTCGCCGAGAAAATGCGATTTAAGCAATAAAATTAAAAATGCTTATTAAACATAAACCAAACGTTGGAGGTGGTCATTTCTTCGTGCGCAGTGAATAACTCGGCACTCTAAAGCACCCGATAGCGTTTTTTTCGATGCCAACCTAACCAGAGTGACGGGAGCGGCACAATTCAGAAAAAGTGCTCAGCTCGCCGAGAAAATGCGATTTAAGCAATAAAATTAAAAATGCTTATAAAACATAAACCAAACGTTGGAGGTGGTCATTTCTTAATGCGCAGTAATAAACTCGGCACTCTAAAGCACCCGAGAGCGTTTTTTTCGATGCCAACCTAACCAGAGTGACGGGAGCGGCACAATTCAGAAAAAGCGCTCAGCTCGCCGAGAAAATGCGATTTAAGCAATAAAATTAAAAATGCTTATTAAACATAAACCAAACGTTGGAGGTGGTCATTTCTTCATGCGCAGTGAATAACTCGGCACTCTAAAGCACCCGAGAGCGTTTTTTTCGATGCCAACCTAACCAGAGTTACGGGAGCGGCACAATTCAGAAAAAGCGCTTAGCTCGCCGAGAAAATGCGATTTAAGCAATAAAATTAAAAATGCTTATAAAACATAAACCAAACGTTGGAGGTGGTCATTTCTTCATGCGCAGTGATAAACTCGGCACTCTAAAGCACCCGAGAGCGTTTTTTTCGATGCCAACCTAACCAGAGTGACGGGAGCGGCACAATTCAGAAAAAGCGCTCAGCTCGCCGAGAAAATGCGATTTAAGCAATAAAATTAAAAATGCTTATAAAACATAAACCAAACGTTGGAGGTGGTCATTTCTTCATGCGCAGTGATAAACTCGGCACTTTAAAGCACCCGAGAGCGTTTTTTTCGATGCCAACCTAACCAGAGTGACGGGAGCGGCACAATTCAGAAAAAGTGCTCAGCTCGCCGAGAAAATGCGATTTAAGCAATAAAATTAAAAATGCTTATAAAACATAAACCAAACGTTGGAGGTGGTCATTTCTTCATGCGCAGTGAATAACTCTGCACTCTAAAGCACCCGAGAGCGTTTTTTTCGATGCCAACCTAACCAGAGTGACGGAAGCGGCACAATTCAGAAAAAGTGCTCAGCTCGCCGAGAAAATGCGATTTAAGCAATAAAATTAAAAATGCTTATAAAACATAAACCAAACGTTGGAGGTGGTCATTTCTTAATGCGCAGTAATAAACTCGGCACTCTAAAGCACCCGTGAGCGTTTTTTTTCGATGCCAACCTAACCAGAGTGACGGGAGCGGCACAATTCAGAAAAAGTGCTCAGCTCGCCGAGAAAATGCGATTTAAGCAATAAAATTAAAAATGCTTATAAAACATAAACCAAACGTTGGAGGTGGTCATTTCTTAATGCGCAGTAATAAACTCGGCACTCTAAAGCACCCGAGAGCGTTTTTTTCGATGCCAACCTAACCAGAGTGACGGGAGCGGCACAATTCAGAAAAAGTGCTCAGCTCGCCGAGAAAATGCGATTTAAGCAATAAAATTAAAAATGCTTATTAAACATAAACCAAACGTTGGAGGAGGTCATTTCTTCATGCGCAGTGAATAACTCGGCACTCTAAAGCACAAGAGAGCGTTTTTTTCGATGCCAACCTAACCAGAGTGACGGGAGCGGCACAATTCAGAAAAAGCGCTCAGCTCGCCGAGAAAATGCGATTTAAGCAATAAAATTAAAAATGCTTATTAAACATAAACCAAACGTTGGAGGTGGTCATTTCTTCATGCGCAGTGAATAACTCGGCACTCTAAAGCACCCGAGAGCGTTTTTTTCGATGCCAACCTAACCAGAGTGACGGGAGCGGCACAATTCAGCAAAAGCGCTCAGCTCGCCGAGAAAATGCGATTTAAGCAATAAAATTAAAAATGCTTATAAAACATAAACCAAACGTTGGAAGTGGTCATTTCTTCATGCGCAGTGATAAACTCGGCACTCTAAAGCACCCGAGAGCGTTTTTTTCGATGCCAACCTAACCAGAGTGACGGGAGCGGCACAATTCAGAAAAAGTGCTCAGCTCGCCGAGAAAATGCGATTTAAGCAATAAAATTAAAAATGCTTATAAAACATAAACCAAACGTTGGAGGTGGTCATTTCTTCATGCGCAGTGAATAACTCGGCACTCTAAAGCACCCGAGAGCGTTTTTTTCGATGCCAACCTAACCAGAGTGACGGGAGCGGCACAATTCAGAAAAAGTGCTCAGCTCGCCGAGAAAATGCGATTTAAGCAATAAAATTAAAAATGCTTATAAAACAAACAAAACGTTGGAGGTGGTCATTTCTTAATGCGCAGTAATAAACTCGGCACTCTAAAGCACCCGAGAGCGTTTTTTTCGATGCCAACCTAACCAGAGTGACGGGAGCGGCACAATTCAGAAAAAGTGCTCAGCTCGCCGAGAAAATGCGATTTAAGCAATAAAATTAAAAATGCTTATAAAACATAAACCAAACGTTGGAAGTGGTCATTTCTTCATGCGCAGTGATAAACTCGGCACTCTGAAGCACCCGAGAGCGTTTTTTTCGATGCCAACCTAACCAGAGTTACGGGAGCGGCACAATTCAGAAAAAGCGCTCAGCTCGCCGAGAAATTGCGATTTAAGCAATAAAATTAAAAATGCTTATAAAACATAAACCAAACGTTGGAGGTGGTCATTTCTTCATGCGCAGTGATAAACTCGGCACTCTAAAGCACCCGAGAGCGTTTTTTTCGATGCCAACCTAACCAGAGTGACGGGAGCGGCACAATTCAGAAAAAGTGCTCAGCTCGCCGAGAAAATGCGATTTAAGCAATAAAATTAAAAATGCTTATAAAACATAAACCAAACGTTGGAGGTGGTCATTTCTTCATGCGCAGTGAATAACTCTGCACTCTAAAGCACCCGAGAGCGTTTTTTTCGATGCCAACCTAACCAGAGTGACGGAAGCGGCACAATTCAGAAAAAGTGCTCAGCTCGCCGAGAAAATGCGATTTAAGCAATAAAATTAAAAATGCTTATAAAACATAAACCAAACGTTGGAGGTGGTCATTTCTTAATGCGCAGTAATAAACTCGGCACTCTAAAGCACCCGTGAGCGTTTTTTTCGATGCCAACCTAACCAGAGTGACGGGAGCGGCACAATTCAGAAAAAGTGATCAGCTCGCCGAGAAAATTCGATTTAAGCAATAAAATTAAAAATGCTTATAAAACATAAACCAAACGTTGGAGGTGGTCATTTCTTCATGCGCAGTGATAAAGTCGGCACTCTAAAGCACCCGAGAGCGTTTTTTTCGATGCCAACCTAACCAGAGTGACGGGAGCGGCACAATTCAGAAAAAGTGCTCAGCTCGCCGAGAAAATGCGATTTAAGCAATAAAATTAAAAATGCTTATTAAACATAAACCAAACGTTGGAGGTGGTCATTTCTTCATGCGCAGTGATAAACTCGACACTCTAAAGCACCCGAGAGCGTTTTTTTCGATGCCAACCTAACCAGAGTGACGGGAGCGGCACAATTCAGAAAAAGTGCTCAGCTCGCCGAGAAAATGCGATTTAAGCAATAAAACTAAAAATGCTTATAAAACATAAACCAAACGTTGGAGGTGGTCATTTCTTCATGCGCAGTGAATAACTCGGCACTCTAAAGCACCCGATAGCGTTTTTTTCGATGCCAACCTAACCAGAGTGACGGGAGCGGCACAATTCAGAAAAAGCGCTCAGCTCGCCGAGAAAATGCGATTTAAGCAATAAATTTAAAAATGCTTATAAAACATAAACCAAACGTTGGAGGTGGTCATTTCTTCATGCGCAGTGATAAACTCGGCACTCTAAAGCACCCGAGAGCGTTTTTTTCGATGCCAACCTAACCAGAGTGACGGGAGCGGCACAATTCAGAAAAAGTGCTCAGCTCGCCGAGAAAATGCGATTTAAGCAATAAAATTAAAAATGCTTATAAAACATAAACCAAACGTCGGAGGTGGTCATTTCTTCATGCGCAGTGATAAACTCGGCACTCTAAAGCACCCGAGAGCGTTTTTTTCGATGCCAACCTAACCAGAGTGACGGGAGCGGCACAATTCAGAAAAAGCGCTCAGCTCGCCGAGAAAATGCGATTTAAGCAATAAAATTAAAAATGCTTATAAAACATAAACCAAACGTTGGAGGTGGTCATTTCTTCATGCGCAGTGATAAACTCGGCACTCTAAAGCACCCGAGAGCGTTTTTTTCGATGCCAACCTAACCAGAGTGACGGGAGCGGCACAATTCAGAAAAAGTGCTCATCTCGCCGAGAAAATGCGATTCAAGCAATAAAATTAAAAATGCTTATTAAAAATAAACCAAACGTTGGAGGTGGTCATTTCTTCATGCGCAGTGAATAACTCGGCACTCTAAAGCACCCGAGAGCGTTTTTTTCGATGCCAACCTAACCAGAGTGACGGGAGCGGCACAATTCAGAAAAAGTGCTCAGCTCGCCGAGAAAATGCGATTTAAGCAATAAAATTAAAAATGCTTATAAAACATAAACCAAACGTTGGAGGTGGTCATTTCTTAATGCGCAGTAATAAACTCGGCACTCTAAAGCACCCGAGAGCGTTTTTTTCGATGCCAACCTAACCAGAGTGACGGGAGCGGCACAATTCCGAAAAAGTGCTCAGCTCGCCGAGAAAATGCGATTTAAGCAATAAAATTAAAAATGCTTATAAAACATAAACCAAACGTTGGAGGTGGTCATTTCTTAATGCGCAGTAATAAACTCGGCACTCTAAAGCACCCGAGAGCGTTTTTTTCGATGCCAACCTAACCAGAGTGACGGGAGCGGCACAATTCAGAAAAAGTGCTCAGCTCGCCGAGAAAATGCGATTTAGGCAATAAAATTAAAAATGCTTATAAAACATAAACCAAACGTTGGAGGTGGTCATTTCTTAATGCGCAGTAATAAACTCGGCACTCTAAAGCACCCGAGAGCGTTTTTTTCGATGCCAACCTAACCAGAGTGACGGGAGCGGCACAATTCAGAAAAAGCGCTCAGCTCGCCGAGAAAATGCGATTTAAGCAATAAAATTAAAAATGCTTATAAAACATAAACCAAACGTTGGAGGTGGTCATTTCTTCATGCGCAGTGAATAACTCGGCACTCTAAAGCACCCGAGAGCGTTTTTTTCGATGCCAAGTGACGGGAGCGGCACAATTCAGAAAAAGTGCTCAGCTCGCCGAGAAAATGCGATTTAAGCAATAAAATTAAAAATGCTTATAAAACATAAACCAAACGTTGGAGGTGGTCATTTCTTAATGCGCAGTAATAAACTCGGCACTCTAAAGCACCCGTGAGCGTTTTTTTCGATGCCAACCTAACCAGAGTGACGGGAGCGGCACAATTCAGAAAAAGTGCTCAGCTCGCCGAGAAAATGCGATTTAAGCAATAAAATTAAAAATGCTTATAAAACATAAACCAAACGTTGGAGGTGGTCATTTCTTCATGCGCAGTGATAAAGTCGGCACTCTAAAGCACCCGAGAGCGTTTTTTTCGATGCCAACCTAACCAGAGTGACGGGAGCGGCACAATTCAGAAAAAGTGCTCAGCTCGCCGAGAAAATGCGATTTAAGCAATAAAATTAAAAATGCTTATAAAACATAAACCAAACGTTGGAGGTGGTCATTTCTTAATGGGCAGTAATAAACTCGGCACTCTAAAGCACCCGAGAGCGTTTTTTTCGATGCCAACCTAACCAGAGTGACGGGAGCGGCACAATTCAGAAAAAGTGCTCAGCTCGCCGAGAAAATGCGATTTAAGCAATAAAATTAAAAATGCTTATAAAACATAAACCAAACGTTGGAGGTGGTCATTTCTTAATGCGCAGTAATAAACTCGGCACTCTAAAGCACCCGAGAGCGTTTTTTTCGATGCCAACCTAACCAGAGTGACGGGAGCGGCACAATTCAGAAAAAGTGCTCAGCTCGCCGAGAAAATGCGATTTAAGCAATAAAATTAAAAATGCTTATTAAACATAAACCAAACGTTGGAGGTGGTCATTTCTTCATGCGCAGTGAATAACTCGGCACTCTAAAGCACCCGATAGCGTTTTTTTCGATGCCAACCTAACCAGAGTGACGGGAGCGGCACAATTCAGAAAAAGTGCTCAGCTCGCCGAGAAAATGCGATTTAAGCAATAAAATTAAAAATGCTTATAAAACATAAACCAAACGTTGGAGGTGGTCATTTCTTAATGCGCAGTAATAAACTCGGCACTCTAAAGCACCCGAGAGCGTTTTTTTCGATGCCAACCTAACCAGAGTGACGGGAGCGGCACAATTCAGAAAAAGTGCTCAGCTCGCCGAGAAAATGCGATTTAAGCAATAAAATTAAAAATGCTTATAAAACATAAACCAAACGTTGGAGGTGGTCATTTCTTAATGCGCAGTAATAAACTCGGCACTCTAAAGCACCCGAGAGCGTTTTTTTCGATGCCAACCTAACCAGAGTTACGGGAGCGGCACAATTCAGAAAAAGCGCTCAGCTCGCCGAAAAAAAGGCGATTTAAGCAATAAAATTAAAAATGCTTATAAAACATAAACCAAACGTTGGAGGTGGTCATTTCTTCATGCGCAGTGAATAACTCGGCACTCTAAAGCACCCGAGAGCGTTTTTTTCGATGCCAACCTAACCAGAGTGACGGGAGCGGCACAATTCAGAAAAAGTGCTCAGCTCGCCGAGAAAATGCGATTTAAGCAATAAAATTAAAAATGCTTATAAAACATAAACCAAACGTTGGAGGTGGTCATTTCTTAATGCGCAGTAATAAACTCGGCACTCTAAAGCACCCGTGAGCGTTTTTTTCGATGCCAACCTAACCAGAGTGACGGGAGCGGCACAATTCAGAAAAAGTGCTCAGCTCGCCGAGAAAATGCGATTTAAGCAATAAAATTAAAAATGCTTATAAAACATAAACCAAACGTTGGAGGTGGTCATTTCTTCATGCGCAGTGATAAAGTCGGCACTCTAAAGCACCCGAGAGCGTTTTTTTCGATGCCAACCTAACCAGAGTGACGGGAGCGGCACAATTCAGAAAAAGTGCTCAGCTCGCCGAGAAAATGCGATTTAAGCAATAAAATTAAAAATGCTTATTAAACATAAACCAAACGTTGGAGGTGGTCATTTCTTCATGCGCAGTGATAAACTCGGCACTCTAAAGCACCCGAGAGCGTTTTTTTCGATGCCAACCTAACCAGAGTGACGGGAGCGGCACAATTCAGAAAAAGTGCTCAGCTCGCCGAGAAAATGCGATTTAAGCAATAAAATTAAAAATGCTTATAAAACATAAACCAAACGTTGGAGGTGGTCATTTCTTAATGCGCAGTAATAAACTCGGCACTCTAAAGCACCCGAGAGCGTTTTTTTCGATGCCAACCTAACCAGAGTGACGGGAGCGGCACAATTCAGAAAAAGTGCTCAGCTCGCCGAGAAAATGCGATTTAAGCAATAAAATTAAAAATGCTTATAAAACATAAACCAAACGTTGGAGGTGGTCATTTCTTAATGCGCAGTAATAAACTCGGCACTCTAAAGCACCCGAGAGCGTTTTTTTCGATGCCAACCTAACCAGAGTGACGGGAGCGGCACAATTCAGAAAAAGTGCTCAGCTCGCCGAGAAAATGCGATTTAAGCAATAAAATTAAAAATGCTTATAAAACATAAACCAAACGTTGGAGGTGGTCATTTCTTAATGCGCAGTAGTAAACTCAGCACTCTAAAGCACCCGAGAGCGTTTTTTTCGATGCCAACCTAACCAGAGTTACGGGAGCGGCACAATGCAGAAAAAGCGCTCAGCTCGCCGAGAAAATGCGATTTAAGCAATAAAATTAAAAATGCTTATAAAACATAAACCAAACGTTGGAGGTGGTCATTCCTTAATGCGCAGTAATAAACTCGGCACTCTAAAGCACCCGTGAGCGTTTTTTTCGATGCCAACCTAACCAGAGTGACGGGAGCGGCACAATTCAGAAAAAGTGCTCAGCTCGCCGAGAAAATGCGATTTAAGCAATAAAATTAAAAATGCTTATAAAACATAAACCAAACGTTGGAGGTGCATGGTCATTTCTTCATGCGCAGTGATAAACTCGGCACTCTAAAGCACCCGAGAGCGTTTTTTTCGATGCCAACCTAACCAGAGTGACGGGAGCGGCACAATTCAGAAAAAGTGCTCAGCTCGCCGAGAAAATGCGATTTAAGCAATAAAATTAAAAATGCTTATTAAACATAAACCAAACGTTGGAGGTGGTCATTTCTTCATGCGCAATGATAAACTCGGCACTCTAAAGCACCCGAGAGCGTTTTTTTCGATGCCAACCTAACCAGAGTGACGGGAGCGGCACAATTCAGAAAAAGTGCTCAGCTCGCCGAGAAAATGCGATTTAAGCAATAAAATTAAAAATGCTTATAAAACATAAACCAAACGTTGGAGGTGGTCATTTCCTAATGCGCAGTAATAAACTCGGCACTCTAAAGCACCCGAGAGCGTTTTTTTCGATGCCAACCTAACCAGAGTGACGGGAGCGGCACAATTCAGAAAAAGTGCTCAGCTCGCCGAGAAAATGCGATTTAAGCAATAAAATTAAAAATGCTTATTAAACATAAACCAAACGTTGGAGGTGGTCATTTCTTCATGCGCAGTGAATAACTCGGCACTCTAAAGCACCCGATAGCGTTTTTTTCGATGCCAACCTAACCAGAGTGACGGGAGCGGCACAATTCAGAAAAAGTGCTCAGCTCGCCGAGAAAATGCGATTTAAGCAATAAAATTAAAAATGCTTATAAAACATAAACCAAACGTTGGAGGTAGTCATTTCTTAATGCGCAGTAATAAACTCGGCACTCTAAAGCACCCGAGAGCGTTTTTTTCGATGCCAACCTAACCAGAGTGACGGGAGCGGCACAATTCAGAAAAAGTGCTCAGCTCGCCGAGAAAATGCGATTTAAGCAATAAAATTAAAAATGCTTATAAAACATAAACCAAACGTTGGAGGTGGTCATTTCTTAATGCGCAGTAATAAACTCGGCACTCTAAAGCACCCGAGAGCGTTTTTTTCGATGCCAACCTAACCAGAGTGACGGGAGCGGCACAATTCAGAAAAAGTGCTCAGCTCGCCGAGAAAATGCGATTTAAGCAATAAAATTAAAAATGCTTATTAAACATAAACCAAACGGTGGAGGTGGTCATTTCTTCATGCGCAGTGAATAACTCGGCACTCTAAAGCACCCGAGAGCGTTTTTTTCGATGCCAACCTAACCAGAGTGACGGGAGCGGCACAATTCAGAAAAAGCGCTCAGCTCGCCGAGAAAATGCGATTTAAGCAATAAAATTAAAAATACTTATTAAACATAAACCAAACGTTGGAGGTGGTCATTTCTTCATGCGCAGTGAATAACTCGGCACTCTAAAGCACCCGATAGCGTTTTTTTCGATGCCAACCTAACCAGAGTGACGGGAGCGGCACAATTCAGAAAAAGCGCTCAGCTCGCCGAGAAAATGCGATTTAAGCAATAAAATTAAAAATGCTTATAAAACATAAACCAAACGTTGGAGGTGGTCATTTCTTAATGCGCAGTAATAAACTCGGCACTCTAAAGCACCCGAGAGCGTTTTTTTCGATGCCAACCTAACCAGAGTGACGGGAGCGGCACAATTCAGAAAAAGTGCTCAGCTCGCCGAGAAAATGCGATTTAAGCAATAAAATTAAAAATGCTTATAAAACATAAACCAAACGTTGGAGGTGGTCATTTCTTAATGCGCAGTAATAAACTCGGCACTCTAAAGCACCCGAGAGCGTTTTTTTCGATGCCAACCTAACCAGAGTGACGGGAGCGGCACAATTCAGAAAAAGTGCTCAGCTCGCCGAGAAAATGCGATTTAAGCAATAAAATTAAAAATGCTTATTAAACATAAACCAAACGTTGGAGGTGGTCATTTCTTCATGCGCAGTGAATAACTCGGCACTCTAAAGCACCCGAGAGCGTTTTTTTCGATGCCAACCTAACCAGAGTGACGGGAGCGGCACAATTCAGAAAAAGTGCTCAGCTCGCCGAGAAAATGCGATTTAAGCAATAAAATTAAAAATGCTTATAAAACATAAACCAAACGTTGGAGGTGGTCATTTCTTAATGCGCAGTAATAAACTCGGCACTCTAAAGCACCCGAGAGCGTTTTTTTCGATGCCAACCTAACCAGAGTGACGGGAGCGGCACAATTCAGAAAAAGTGCTCAGCTCGCCGAGAAAATGCGATTTAGGCAATAAAATTAAAAATGCTTATAAAACATAAACCAAACGTTGGAGGTGGTCATTTCTTAATGCGCAGTAATAAACTCGGCACTCTAAAGCACCCGAGAGCGTTTTTTTCGATGCCAACCTCACCAGAGTGACGGGAGCGGCACAATTCAGAAAAAGCGCTCAGCTCGCCGAGAAAATGCGATTTAAGCAATAAAATTAAAAATGCTTATAAAACATAAACCAAACGTTGGAGGTGGTCATTTCTTCATGCGCAGTGAATAACTCGGCACTCTAAAGCACCCGAGAGCGTTTTTTTCGATGCCAAGTGACGGGAGCGGCACAATTCAGAAAAAGTGCTCAGCTCGCCGAGAAAATGCGATTTAAGCAATAAAATTAAAAATGCTTATAAAACATAAACCAAACGTTGGAGGTGGTCATTTCTTAATGCGCAGTAATAAACTCGGCACTCTAAAGCACCCGAGAGCGTTTTTTTCGATGCCAACCTAACCAGAGTGACGGGAGCGGCACAATTCAGAAAAAGTGCTCAGCTCGCCGAGAAAATGCGATTTAAGCAATAAAATTAAAAATGCTTATTAAACATAAACCAAACGTTGGAGGTGGTCATTTCTTCATGCGCAGTGAATAACTCGGCACTCTAAAGCACCCGATAGCGTTTTTTTCGATGCCAACCTAACCAGAGTGACGGGAGCGGCACAATTCAGAAAAAGTGCTCAGCTCGCCGAGAAAATGCGATTTAAGCAATAAAATTAAAAATGCTTATAAAACATAAACCAAACGTTGGAGGTGGTCATTTCTTAATGCGCAGTAATAAACTCGGCACTCTAAAGCACCCGAGAGCGTTTTTTTCGATGCCAACCTAACCAGAGTGACGGGAGCGGCACAATTCAGAAAAAGTGCTCAGCTCGCCGAGAAAATGCGATTTAAGCAATAAAATTAAAAATGCTTATAAAACATAAACCAAACGTTGGAGGTGGTCATTTCTTCATGCGCAGTGAATAACTCGGCACTCTAAAGCACCCGAGAGCGTTTTTTTCGATGCCAACCTAACCAGAGTGACGGGAGCGGCACAATTCAGAAAAAGTGCTCAGCTCGCCGAGAAAATGCGATTTAAGCAATAAAATTAAAAATGCTTATAAAACATAAACCAAACGTTGGAGGTGGTCATTTCTTAATGCGCAGTAATAAACTCGGCACTCTAGAGCACCCGAGAGCGTTTTTTTCGATGCCAACCTAACCAGAGTGACGGGAGCGGCACAATTCAGAAAAAGTGCTCAGTTCGCCGAGAAAATGCGATTTAAGCAATAAAATTAAAAATGCTTATAAAACATAAACCAAACGTTGGAAGTGGTCATTTCTTCATGCGCAGTGATAAACTCGGCACTCTAAAGCACCCGAGAGCGTTTTTTTCGATGCCAACCTAACCAGAGTTACGGGAGCGGCACAATTCAGAAAAAGCGCTCAGCTCGCCGAGAAAATGCGATTTAAGCAATAAAATTAAAAATGCTTATAAAACATAAACCAAACGTTGGAGGTTGTCATTTCTTCATGCGCAGTGAATAACTCGGCACTCTAAAGCACCCGAGAGCGTTTTTTTCGATGCCAACCTAACCAGAGTGACGGGAGCGGCACAATTCAGAAAAAGCGCTCAGCTCACCGAGAAAATGCGATTTAAGCAATAAAATTAAATCTGCTTATAAAACATAAACCAAACGTTGGAGGTGGTCATTTCTTCATGCGCAGTGATAAACTCGGCACTCTAAAGCACCCAAGAGCGTTTTTTTCGATGCCAACCTAACCAGAGTGACGGGAGCGGCACAATTCAGAAAAAGTGCTCAGCTCGCCGAGAAAATGCGATTTAAGCAATAAAATTAAAAATGCTTATAAGACATAAACCAAACGTTGGAGGTGGTCATTTCTTCATGCGCAGTGATAAACTCGGCACTCTAAAGCACCCGAGAGCGTTTTTTTCGATGCCAACCTAACCAGAGTGACGGGAGCGGCACAATTCAGAAAAAGTGCTCAGCTCGCCGAGAAAATGCGATTTAAGCAATAAAATTAAAAATGCTTATAAAACATAAACCAAACGTTGGAGGTGGTCATTTCTTCATGCGCAGTGATAAACTCGGCACTCTAGAGCACCCGAGAGCGTTTTTTTCGATGCCAACCTAACCAGAGTGACGGGAGCGGCACAATTCAGAAAAAGCGCTCAGCTCGCCGAGAAAATGCGATTTAAGCAATAAAATTAAAAATGCTTATAAAACATAAACCAAACGTTGGAGGTGGTCATTTCTTCATGCGCAGTGATAAACTCGGCACTCTAAAGCACCCGAGAGCGTTTTTTTCGATGCCAACCTAACCAGAGTGACGGGAGCGGCACAATTCAGAAAAAGTGCTCAGCTCGCCGAGAAAATGCGATTCAAGCAATAAAATTAAAAATGCTTATTAAACATAAACCAAACGTTGGAGGTGGTCATTTCTTCATGCGCAGTGAATAACTCGGCACTCTAAAGCACCCGAGAGCGTTTTTTTCGATGCCAACCTAACCAGAGTGACGGGAGCGGCACAATTCAGAAAAAGTGCTCAGCTCGCCGAGAAAATGCGATTTAAGCAATAAAATTAAAAATGCTTATAAAACATAAACCAAACGTTGGAGGTGGTCATTTCTTAATGCGCAGTAATAAACTCGGCACTCTAAAGCACCCGAGAGCGTTTTTTTCGATGCCTACCTAACCAGAGTGACGGGAGCGGCACAATTCAGAAAAAGTGCTCAGCTCGCCGAGAAAATGCGATTTAAGCAATAAAATTAAAAATGCTTATTAAACATAAACCAAACGTTGGAGGTGGTCATTTCTTAATGCGCAGTGAATAACTCGGCACTCTAAAGCACCCGAGAGCGTTTTTTTCGATGCCAACCTAACCAGAGTGACGGGAGCGGCACAATTCAGAAAAAGCGCTCAGCTCGCCGAGAAAATGCGATTTAAGCAATACAATTAAAAATGCTTATTAAACATAAACCAAACATTGGAGGTGGTCATTTCTTCATGCGCAGTGAATAACTCGGCACTCTAAAGCACCCGAGAGCGTTTTTTTCGATGCCAACCTAACCAGAGTGACGGGAGCGGCACAATTCAGAAAAAGCGCTCAGCTCGCCGAGAAAATGCGATTTAAGCAATAAAATTAAAAATGCTTATAAAACATAAACCAAACGTTGGAGGTGGTCATTTCTTCATGCGCAGTGATAAACTCGGCACTCTAAAGCACCCGAGAGCGTTTTTGTCGATGCCAACCTAACCAGAGTGACGGGAGCGGCACAATTCAGAAAAAGTGCTCAGCTCGCCGAGAAAATGCGATTTAAGCAATAAAATTAAAAATGCTTATAAAACATAAACCAAACGTTGGAGGTGGTCATTTCTTCATGCGCAGTGATAAACTCGGCACTCTAAAGCACCCGAGAGCGTTTTTTTCGATGCCAACCTAACCAGAGTGACGGGAGCGGCACAATTCAGAAAAAGCGCTCAGCTCGCCGAGAAAATGCGATTTAAGCAATAAAATTAAAAATGCTTTCAAACATAAACCAAACGTTGGAGGTGGTCATTTCTTCATGCGCAGTGATAAACTCGGCACTCTAAAGCACCCGAGAGCGTTTTTTTCGATGCCAACCTAACCAGAGTGACGGGAGCGGCACAATTCAGAAAAAGTGCTCAGCTCGCCGAGAAAATGCGATTTAAGCAATAAAATTAAAAGTGCTTATAAAACATAAACCAAACGTTGGAAGTGGTCATTTCTTCATGCGCAGTGATAAACTCGGCACTCTAAAGCACCCGAGAGCGTTTTTTTCGATGCCAACCTAACCAGAGTTACGGGAGCGGCACAATTCAGAAAAAGCGCTCAGCTCGCCGAGAAAATGCGATTTAAGCAATAAAATTAAAAATGCTTATAAAACATAAACCAAACGTTGGAGGTGGTCATTTCTTCATGCGCAGTGATAAACTCGGCACTCTAAAGCACCCGAGAGCGTTTTTTTCGATGCCAACCTAACCAGAGTGACGGGAGCGGCACAATTCAGAAAAAGCGCTCAGCTCGCCGAGAAAATGCGATTTAAGCAATAAAATTAAAAATGCTTATAAAACATAAACCAAACGTTGGAAGTGGTCATTTCTTCATGCGCAGTGATAAACTCGGCACTCTAAAGCACCCGAGAGCGTTTTTTTCGATGCCAACCTAACCAGAGTTACGGGAGCGGCACAATTCAGAAAAAGCGCTCAGCTCGCCGAGAAAATGCGATTTAAGCAATAAAATTAAAAATGCTTATAAAACATAAACCAAACGTTGGAGGTGGTCATTTCTTCATGCGCAGTGATAAACTCGGCACTCTAAAGCACCCGAGAGCGTTTTTTTCGATGCCAACCTAACCAGAGTGACGGGAGCGGCACAATTCAGAAAAAGCGCTCAGCTCGCCGAGAAAATGCGATTTAAGCAATAAAATTAAAAATGCTTATAAAACATAAACCAAACGTTGGAGGTGGTCATTTCTTCATGCGCAGTGATAAACTCGGCACTCTAAAGCACCCGAGAGCGTTTTTTTCGATGCCAACCTAACCAGAGTGACGGGAGCGGCACAATACAGAAAAAGTGCTCAGCTCGCCGAGAAAATGCGATTTAAGCAATAAAATTAAAAATGCTTATAAAACATAAACCAAACGTTGGAGGTGGTCATTTCTTCATGCGCAGTGAATAACTCGGCACTCTAAAGCACCCGGGAGCGTTTTTTTCGATGCCAACCTAACCAGAGTCGGGAGCGGCACAATTCAGAAAAAGTGCTCAGCTCGCCGAGAAAATGCGATTTAAGCAATAAAATTAAAAATGCTTATAAAACATAAACCAAACGTTGGAGGTGGTCATTTCTTAATGCGCAGTAATAAACTCGGCACTCTAAAGCACCCGTGAGCGTTTTTTTCGATGCCAACCTAACCAGAGTGACGGGTGTGGTAGATTGGAATGGAGCACTCGGTGCTCGACTGTGTGGTCTGTCTGTATTGAGAGTTGGGGAGATGTTGACTGAGCGGGCAGTAAAAGATCGACTTGTACTGCATCCTTGCCTCCGTGTATTATTGGTGAAACAACCAGTAAGCAACCCACGGTTAGTGACAACACTACAACAGTGTATCAGAGCATAAAGCCACAACATGGTGTCAGAAGACGGAGTTACGGAGTAAGTCAAGGACAGTATTCAACACGTGTTGACCGAAGACAAGCGGCAAGCTAACGGGAGCTAACACAGCCGACATGGAGCAGTTCAGGCCACCGTCTCCGCTGATAATCACGGGGAACCTCGCTGAAAACTGGCGCAGGTGGGAGCAGCGTTTCCAGCTCTATATGGTTGCTTCTGGCGCGGTGGATAAAAATGAGGGGGTTAAAATTGCCATCCTGCTCCACACTGTCGGCGAAGAGGCGCTGGAAGTGTATAATACACTTGCCATTACCCCAGAAGGGGAGGAAGCAACGATGGAGGAAGTTTTGGAAGCATTCAGAGGCTACTGCAGTCCACAAAAGAACGTTGTTTTTGAACGCCATCAGTTTTGGTCACACACAATGTCATCAGGAATATCGGTGGACAGATTCATCACAGAACTACGTCAGAAGAGCAAGAACTGTGAGTTTGGAAGACATGAAGATGACATGATAAGGGATAAATTGGTGTTCAGCATTAGTGATACCCATCTGAAAGAGAGACTGTTACGTGATAATGCACTTACTTTACGCAGAGCAATGGAAACATGTAGATCAGCAGAACTCGCCAAGTCACAAATACAAGCGATGCAAGCGTCACCTGTTGTCCATGATGCCTCAGTGGATGCGTTAAATAGAGCAAGAGTGCAAACACGCAGCTGGGACAAGAACAAACCAAGCTACAAGAAGCAGGTAATGACTGTGTGCCGTAAATGCGGAAACAAGCACGAGCCTCGTCAATGCCCAGCTTACGGCGCTGTGTGTCATAAATGTGGAAAAAATAACCACTTTTCAAAGGTGTGTAGGGGTGGCTATGAGAAAAATAGCCATTGTAAGACAAAGACTGTAAACAATTTAGAAAAAGAAATGGACTGTTTATACATAGGCATGATTGGAAATGGAACCAAGAAAACAGCACACCAAACAAAGGACACTGTATGGCGCGAAACAGCCACGATCAGAGGTGTTGCAATTGACTTCAAGCTGGACACTGGTGCTGACGCTAATGTGCTGCCCAGGCAGCTATACCAGCAGCTACCAGGTCCCGTTCAGCTGCGTCCAACAAAGACTATGTTGATAGCTTTTGGAGGGGCACGCCTGACAGCAGATGGTGTTGCATCTTTAGAATGCAGAACGTCTAAACGCAAGGCTGTGCTGGACTTCCACGTGAGTAGCCAAGCAGACAAGCCAATTCTAGGAGGGGAGGCTTGTGAAGAGCTGCAACTGGTGAAGAGGATGGGGTCGCTCGCGGCAAAGGCTCCACAACAACAACAACCGCCAGCCACCAAAGAGGAGCTACTACTAAGATATGCTGATGTATTCACAGGATTGGGGGAATTTCCTGGAGTTCATCACATACACGTCGACCCCAGCGTCACTCCTGTGATTCACGCATGCAGGAATGTACCCCTCTCCATCATGGATGCGCTGAAAGTGACAATCAAAGACTTACAAAACAGAAAAGTGATAACACCGGTGAATGAACCAACAGAATGGGTGAACAGTCTTGTTGCCACTAAGAAAAAGAACGGGTCGCTGAGGGTGTGTTTGGATCCTTGCAACCTGAATGAGGCAGTCAAGCGCCAGCATTACTCCATTCCTACTCCTGAAGATGTGCGCAGCAGACTGGCTGGAAAATCCGTCTTCTCCATCTTGGATGAGAAGGATGGGTACTGGCAGATCAAGCTAGATGAGCCATCATCTAAGCTCTGCACCTTCAACACGCCGTGGGGACGCTTTCGCTTCCTCAGGCTACCATTTGGGATTAAGTCGGCCAGTGAAGTCTTTCAACAAAAGAATTGTGAGACCTTCGGCGACATTCCAGGTGTGTACGTCATAGCAGACGACATGATTATAGCAGCATCGTCAGAGCAAGAACATGATGAAATCCTGCAGAAAGTAATGGAGAGAGCAAAGTCTGCCAATGTGAAATTTAACAAAGACAAAATCCAGTTCAAAGTGAACACAGTAAAATATATGGGACACATCATCACGGCAGCAGGACAGAGGGCTGATGACGCCAAGATCAAAGCGATTGTCGACATGCCGACCCCGGACGACAAACAAAGTCTCCAACGCCTGCTGGGAATGACAAAATTCCTGGCGCAGTACATACCAAATGAAGCCTCACTCACGGCACCCCTCAGACAGCTGCTAAAGAAGGACGTAGCATGGCAGTGGTGCCCACACCACAGCGCAGCACTACAGACGCTGAAGTCTACCCTCACACAAGCGCCTGTTCTGAGGTACTACGATCACAAGCAGCCGCTGACTCTGCAAGCAGATTCCTCAAAGGATGGGCTGGGAGCCTGTCTGCTGCAGGATGGCCACCCGGTGTGCTATGCATCAAGAGCGCTCACGGACACTGAAAAAAGATATGCGCAAATCGAGAAAGAGTTACTTGCCATAGTGTTTGCTGCTAAAAGGTTTCACCAGTATGTTTACGGAAGAACAGTAACAGTGCAGTCTGATCACAAACCTTTGGAGGTCATTGTGCGCAAACCACTGAGCAAAGCGCCAGCACGGCTGCAAGGGATGCTTCTACAACTACAGAGGTATGATTTGAATGTGACATATACACCAGGCAAACACATGTACATCGCGGACACGCTCTCACGCGCCACAGCGTGCAATGACAGTGGCAATCTCAATGAGAACCCTTGTGATGAGAGAGTTGTGTATGCCTTGGAAGCCACAGACGCGTTGAGTAACGAAACACTTAGCCAGCTGAAATCAGCAACGGCAGCAGATGGCGTGTTACAAGCTGTATGTGAGAGACACTTGAAGGGTTGGCCCATGAAAAAGAAAAGTCTGGACAGTAAACTACACAGTTACTGGCCAATGAGGGACAATATCAGCATCGTGAATGACATTGTGATGGTCGGAGACAAAATCATAATACCCGAGTGCTTCAAGAGAGTGATTTTGGAGAAGCTGCACCTTGCACACCAAGGCGTGCAGCGTACTAAAGCTAAAGCGAGAAAAGTCCTTTACTGGCCTGGCATGACACGAGACATAGAGACAATGGTGGAAAAATGTGTGCAGTGCCAGCAGCTACAGCCCAGACACCAGGCTGAGCCACTCATTCCACACCAGGTTCCTGAACTGCCATGGATGAAAGTTGGAGCTGACATCTTCGAGCTGCATGGTCAGTCATACCTGCTGTTGGTGGATTACCTGACAAAATATCCAGAAGTGCTCAACCTGACTGATAAAACAGCTCGCACGGTGATTCAGAAGATGAAGTCTGTCTTTGCCAGACATGGGATACCTAAGGAGGTAGTGAGTGATCATGTCCCATTCGCCAGCTATGAGATGCAGTCATTTGCAGCTTCATGGGAGTTCAAGCTCACACACTCCAGCCCAGGTTTTCCCTCTTCAAATGGAATGGCGGAGCGGGCCATAAAGACGGTAAAACACGCGCTGAAGAAAGCAGTGCAGACTGGCACTGACCCACATCTAGTGTTGCTGTCGCTGAGAAACACACCGGTGACAGGACTAAACCTGACACCTGCACAAATGTTGATGGGTAGAGTCCTGCGCAGCACACTTCCATGTTCCAGTGCTGTGCTGAAACAGTCATCCCCACAGCATATTCTCGAAAGAATACAGGACTTGCAGTCCCGGCAAAAGCAACACTACGACCAGCGTGCAAAGCAACTGCCAGTGCTGACCCCAGGAGACACGGTGCACATGCAGACGCGACGCGGCTGGGAGCCAGCGGTTGTCATCAGGCAGCGAGATGAACCACGCTCCTACACTGTACAGACACCGGCAGGGAGGACACGCAGGAGGAACAGGCGACATCTGAGAAAGATACACCCAAGCCTGTTCAAAGACTCTCACCCTGATGAACATTTGGACTCTGAGTTTCAACATACTCAGGCTACTGCAACAGTGGATGTGGTAGATTGGAATGGAGCACTCGGTGCTCGACTGTGTGGTCTGTCTGTATTGAGAGTTGGGGAGATGTTGACTGAGCGGGCAGTAAAAGATCGACTTGTACTGCATCCTTGCCTCCGTGTATTATTGGTGAAACAACCAGTAAGCAACCCACGGTTAGTGACAACACTACAACAGTGTATCAGAGCATAAAGCCACAACAACGGGAGCGGCACAATTCAGAAAAAGTGCTCAGCTCGCCGAGAAAATGCGATTTAAGCATTAAAATTAAAAATGCTTATAAAACATAAACCAAACGTTGGAGGTGGTCATTTCTTCTTGCGCAGTGATAAAGTCGGCACTCTAAAGCACCCGAGAGCGTTTTTTTCGATGCCAACCTAACCAGAGTGACGGGAGCGGCACAATTCAGAAAAAGTGCTCAGCTCGCCGAGAAAATGCGATTTAAGCAATAAAATTAAAAATGCTTATTAAACATAAACCAAACGTTGGAGGTGGTCATTTCTTCATGCGCAGTGATAAACTCGGCACTCTAAAGCACCCGAGAGCGTTTTTTTCGATGCCAACCTAACCAGAGTGACGGGAGCGGCACAATTCAGAAAAAGTGCTCAGCTCGCCGAGAAAATGCGATTTAAGCAATAAAATTAAAAATGCTTATAAAACATAAACCAAACGTTGGAGGTGGTCATTTCTTAATGCGCAGTAATAAACTCGGCACTCTAAAGCACCCGAGAGCGTTTTTTTCGATGCCAACCTAACCAGAGTGACGGGAGCGGCACAATTCAGAAAAAGTGCTCAGCTCGCCGAGAAAATGCGATTTAAGCAATAAAATTAAAAATGCTTATTAAACATAAACCAAACGTTGGAGGTGGTCATTTCTTCATGCGCAGTGAATAACTCGGCACTCTAAAGCACCCGAAAGCGTTTTTTTCGATGCCAACCTAACCAGAGTGACGGGAGCGGCACAATTCAGAAAAAGCGCTCAGCTCGCCGAGAAAATGCGATTTAAGCAATAAAATTAAAAATGCTTATAAAACATAAACCAAACGTTGGAGGTGGTCATTTCTTAATGCGCAGTAATAAACTCGGCACTCTAAAGCACCCGAGAGCGTTTTTTTCGATGCCAACCTAACCAGAGTGACGGGAGCGGCACAATTCAGAAAAAGTGCTCAGCTCGCCGAGAAAATGCGATTTAAGCAATAAAATTAAAAATGCTTATTAAACATAAACCAAACGTTGGAGGTGGTCATTTCTTCATGCGCAGTGAATAACTCGGCACTCTAAAGCACCCGAGAGCGTTTTTTTCGATGCCAACCTAACCAGAGTGACGGGAGCGGCACAATTCAGAAAAAGCGCTCAGCTCGCCGAGAAAATGCGATTTAAGCAATAAAATTAAAAATGCTTATAAAACATAAACCAAACGTTGGAGGTGGTCATTTCTTCATGCGCAGTGATAAACTCGGCACTCTAAAGCACCCGAGAGCGTTTTTTTCGATGCCAACCTAACCAGAGTGACGGGAGCGGCACAATTCAGAAAAAGCGCTCAGCTCGCCGAGAAAATGCGATTTAAGCAATAAAATTAAAAATGCTTATAAAACATAAACCAAACGTTGGAGGTGGTCATTTCTTCATGCGCAGTGATAAACTCGGCACTCTAAAGCACCCGAGAGCGTTTTTTTCGATGCCAACCTAACCAGAGTGACGGGAGCGGCACAATTCAGAAAAAGTGCTCAGCTCGCCGAGAAAATGCGATTCAAGCAATAAAATTAAAAATGCTTATTAAACATAAACCAAACGTTGGAGGTGGTCATTTCTTCATGCGCAGTGAATAACTCGGCACTCTAAAGCACCCGAGAGCGTTTTTTTCGATGCCAACCTAACCAGAGTGACGGGAGCGGCACAATTCAGAAAAAGTGCTCAGCTCGCCGAGAAAATGCGATTTAAGCAATAAAATTAAAAATGCTTATAAAACATAAACCAAACGTTGGAGGTGGTCATTTCTTCATGCGCAGTGAATAACTCGGCACTCTAAAGCACCCGAGAGCGTTTTTTTCGATGCCAACCTAACCAGAGTGACGGGAGCGGCACAATTCAGAAAAAGTGCTCAGCTCGCCGAGAAAATGCGATTTAAGCAATAAAATTAAAAATGCTTATAAAACATAAACCAAACGTTGGAGGTGGTCATTTCTTAATGCGCAGTAATAAACTCGGCACTCTAAAGCACCCGAGAGCGTTTTTTTCGATGCCAACCTAACCAGAGTGACGGGAGCGGCACAATTCAGAAAAAGTGCTCAGCTCGCCGAGAAAATGCGATTTAAGCAATAAAATTAAAAATGCTTATAAAACATAAACCAAACGTTGGAGGTGGTCATTTCTTAATGCGCAGTAATAAACTCGGCACTCTAAAGCACCCGAGAGCGTTTTTTTCGATGCCAACCTAACCAGAGTGACGGGAGCGGCACAATTCAGAAAAAGCGCTCAGCTCGCCGAGAAAATGCGATTTAAGCAATAAAATTAAAAATGCTTATAAAACATAAACCAAACGTTGGAGGTGGTCATTTCTTCGTGCGCAGTGAATAACTCGGCACTCTAAAGCACCCGAGAGCGTTTTTTTCGATGCCAACCTAACCAGAGTGACGGGAGCGGCACAATTCAGAAAAAGTGCTCAGCTCGCCGAGAAAATGCGATTTAAGCAATAAAATTAAAAATGCTTATAAAACATAAACCAAACGTTGGAGGTGGTCATTTCTTAATGCGCAGTAATAAACTCGGCACTCTAAAGCACCCGAGAGCGTTTTTTTCGATGCCAACCTAACCAGAGTGACGGGAGCGGCACAATTCAGAAAAAGTGCTCAGCTCGCCGAGAAAATGCGATTTAAGCAATAAAATTAAAAATGCTTATAAAACATAAACCAAACGTTGGAGGTGGTCATTTCTTAATGCGCAGTAATAAACTCGGCACTCTAAAGCACCCGAGAGCGTTTTTTTCGATGCCAACCTAACCAGAGTGACGGGAGCGGCACAATTCAGAAAAAGTGCTCAGCTCGCCGAGAAAATGCGATTTAAGCAATAAAATTAAAAATGCTTATTAAACATAAACCAAACGTTGGAGGTGGTCATTTCTTCATGCGCAGTGAATAACTCGGCACTCTAAAGCACCCGATAGCGTTTTTTTCGATGCCAACCTAACCAGAGTGACGGGAGCGGCACAATTCAGAAAAAGTGCTCAGCTCGCCGAGAAAATGCGATTTAAGCAATAAAATTAAAAATGCTTATAAAACATAAACCAAACGTTGGAGGTGGTCATTTCTTAATGCGCAGTAATAAACTCGGCACTCTAAAGCACCCGAGAGCGTTTTTTTCGATGCCAACCTAACCAGAGTGACGGGGGCGGCACAATTCAGGAAAAGTGCTCAGCTCGCCGAGAAAATGCGATTTAAGCAATGAAATTAAAAATGCTTATTAAACATAAACCAAACGTTGGAGGTGGTCATTTCTTCATGCGCAGTGAATAACTCGGCACTCTAAAGCACCCGATAGCGTTTTTTTCGATGCCAACCTAACCAGAGTGACGGGAGCGGCACAATTCAGAAAAAGTGCTCAGCTCGCCGAGAAAATGCGATTTAAGCAATAAAATTAAAAATGCTTATAAAACATAAACCAAACGTTGGAGGTGGTCATTTCTTCATAAACTCGGCACTCTAAAGCACCCGAGAGCGTTTTTTTCGATGCCAACCTAACCAGAGTGACGGGAGCGGCACAATTCAGAAAAAGTGCTCAGCTCGCCGAGAAAATGCGATTCAAGCAATAAAATTAAAAATGCTTATTAAACATAAACCAAACGTTGGAGGTGGTCATTTCTTCATGCGCAGTGAATAACTCGGCACTCTAAAGCACCCGAGAGCGTTTTTTTCGATGCCAACCTAACCAGAGTGACGGGAGCGGCACAATTCAGAAAAAGCGCTCAGCTCGCCGAGAAAATGCGATTTAAGCAATAAAATTAAAAATGCTTATAAAACATAAACCAAACGTTGGAGGTGGTCATTTCTTAATGCGCAGTAATAAACTCGGCACTCTAAAGCACCCGAGAGCGTTTTTTTCGATGCCAACCTAACCAGAGTGACGGGAGCGGCACAATTCAGAAAAAGTGCTCAGCTCGCCGAGAAAATGCGATTTAAGCAATAAAATTAAAAATGCTTATAAAACATAAACCAAACGTTGGAGGTGGTCATTTCTTAATGCGCAGTAATAAACTCGGCACTCTAAAGCACCCGAGAGCGTTTTTTTCGATGCCAACCTAACCAGAGTGACGGGAGCGGCACAATTCAGAAAAAGTGCTCAGCTCGCCGAGAAAATGCGATTTAAGCAATAAAATTAAAAATGCTTATTAAACATAAACCAAACGTTGGAGGTGGTCATTTCTTCATGCGCAGTGAATAACTCGGCACTCTAAAGCACCCGAGAGCGTTTTTTTCGATGCCAACCTAACCAGAGTGACGGGAGCGGCACAATTCAGAAAAAGCGCTCAGCTCGCCGAGAAAATGCGATTTAAGCAATAAAATTAAAAATGCTTATAAAACATAAACCAAACGTTGGAGGTGGTCATTTCTTAATGCGCAGTAATAAACTCGGCACTCTAAAGCACCCGAGAGCGTTTTTTTCGATGCCAACCTAACCAGAGTGACGGGAGCGGCACAATTCAGAAAAAGTGCTCAGCTCGCCGAGAAAATGCGATTTAAGCAATAAAATTAAAAATGCTTATAAAACATAAACCAAACGTTGGAGGTGGTCATTTCTTAATGCGCAGTAATAAACTCGGCACTCTAAAGCACCCGAGAGCGTTTTTTTCGATGCCAACCTAACCAGAGTGACGGGAGCGGCACAATTCAGAAAAAGCGCTCAGCTCGCCGAGAAAATGCGATTTAAGCAATAAAATTAAAAATGCTTATAAAACATAAACCAAACGTTGGAGGTGGTCATTTCTTAATGCGCAGTAATAAACTCGGCACTCTAAAGCACCCGAGAGCGTTTTTTTCGATGCCAACCTAACCAGAGTGACGGGAGCGGCACAATTCAGAAAAAGTGCTCAGCTCGCCGAGAAAATGCGATTTAAGCAATAAAATTAAAAATGCTTATAAAACATAAACCAAACGTTGGAGGTGGTCATTTCTTAATGCGCAGTAATAAACTCGGCACTCTAAAGCACCCGAGAGCGTTTTTTTCGATGCCAACCTAACCAGAGTGACGGGAGCGGCACAATTCAGAAAAAGTGCTCAGCTCGCCGAGAAAATGCGATTTAAGCAATAAAATTAAAAATGCTTATTAAACATAAACCAAACGTTGGAGGTGGTCATTTCTTCATGCGCAGTGATAAACTCGGCACTCTAAAGCACCCGAGAGCGTTTTTTTCGATGCCAACCTAACCAGAGTGACGGGAGCGGCACAATTCAGAAAAAGCGCTCAGCTCGCCGAGAAAATGCGATTTAAGCAATAAATTTAAAAATGCTTATAAAACATAAACCAAACGTTGGAGGTGGTCATTTCTTCATGCGCAGTGATAAACTCGCCACTCTAAAGCACCCGAGAGAGTTTTTTTCGATGCCAACCTAACCAGAGTGACGGGTGCGGCACAATTCAGAAAAAGTGCTCAGCTCGCCGAGAAAATGCGATTTAAGCAATAAAATTAAAAATGCTTATAAAACATAAACCAAACGTTGGAGGTGGTCATTTCTTCATGCGCAGTGAATAACTCGGCACTCTAAAGCACCCGAGAGCGTTTTTTTCGATGCCAACCTAACCAGAGTGACGGGAGCGGCACAATTCAGAAAAAGTGCTCAGCTCGCCGAGAAAATGCGATTTAAGCAATAAAATTAAAAATGCTTATAAAACATAAACCAAACGTTGGAAGTGGTCATTTCTTCATGCGCAGTGATAAAGTCGGCACTCTAAAGCACCCGAGAGCGTTTTTTTCGATGCCAACCGAGTGACGGGAGCGGCACAATTCAGAAAAAGCGCTCAGCTCGCCGAGAAAATTCGATTTAAGCAATAAAATTAAAAATGCTTATAAAACATAAACCAAACGTTGGAGGTGGTCATTTCTTAATGCGCAGTAATAAACTCGGCACTCTAAAGCACCCGAGAGCGTTTTTTTCGATGCCAACCTAACCAGAGTGACGGGAGCGGCACAATTCAGAAAAAGTGCTCAGCTCGCCGAGAAAATGCGATTTAAGCAATAAAATTAAAAATTCTTATTAAACATAAACCAAACGTTGGAGGTGGTCATTTCTTCATGCGCAGTGAATAACTCGGCACTCTAAAGCACCCGATAGCGTTTTTTTCGATGCCAACCTAACCAGAGTGACGGGAGCGGCACAATTCAGAAAAAGTGCTCAGCTCGCCGAGAAAATGCGATTTAAGCAATAAAATTAAAAATGCTTATAAAACATAAACCAAACGTTGGAGGTGGTCATTTCTTAATGCGCAGTAATAAACTCGGCACTCTAAAGCACCCGAGAGCGTTTTTTTCGATGCCAACCTAACCAGAGTGACGGGAGCGGCACAATTCAGAAAAAGTGCTCAGCTCGCCGAGAAAATGCGATTTAAGCAATAAAATTAAAAATGCTTATTAAACATAAACCAAACGTTGGAGGTGGTCATTTCTTCATGCGCAGTGAATAACTCGGCACTCTAAAGCACCCGATAGCGTTTTTTTCGATGCCAACCTAACCAGAGTGACGGGAGCGGCACAATTCAGAAAAAGTGCTCAGCTCGCCGAGAAAATGCGATTTAAGCAATAAAATTAAAAATGCTTATAAAACATAAACCAAACGTTGGAGGTGGTCATTTCTTAATGCGCAGTAATAAACTCGTCACTCTAAAGCACCCGAGAGCGTTTTTTTCGATGCCAACCTAACCAGAGTGACGGGAGCGGCACAATTCAGAAAAAGTGCTCAGCTCGCCGAGAAAATGCGATTTAAGCAATAAAATTAAAAATGCTTATAAAACATAAACCAAACGTTGGAGGTGGTAATTTCTTAATGCGCAGTAATAAACTCGGCACTCTAAAGCACCCAAGAGCGTTTTTTTCGATGCCAACCTAACCAGAGTGACGGGAGCGGCACAATTCAGAAAAAATACTCAGCTCGCCGAGAAAATGCGATTTAAGCAATAAAATTAAAAATGCTTATAAAACATAAACCAAACGTTGGAGGTGGTCATTTCTTCGTGCGCAGTGAATAACTCGGCACTCTAAAGCACCCGAGAGCGTTTTTTTCGATGCCAACCTAACCAGAGTGACGGGAGCGGCACAATTCAGAAAAAGTGCTCAGCTCGCCGAGAAAATGCGATTTAAGCAATAAAATTAAAAATGCGTCTAAAACATAAACCAAACGTTGGAGGTGGTCATTTCTTAATGCGCAGTAATAAACTCGGCACTCTAAAGCACACGAGAGCGTTTTTTTCGATGCCAACCTAACCAGAGTGACGGGAGCGGCACAATCCAGAAAAAGTGCTCAGCTCGCCGAGAAAATGCGATTTAAGCAATAAAATTAAAAATGCTTATTAAACATAAACCAAACGTTGGAGGTGGTCATTTCTTCATGCGCAGTGAATAACTCGGCACTCTAAAGCACCCGAGAGCGTTTTTTTCGATGCCAACCTAACCAGAGTGACGGGAGCGGCACAATTCAGAAAAAGCGCTCAGCTCGCCGAGAAAATGCGATTTAAGCAATAAAATTAAAAATGCTTATTAAACATAAACCAAACGTTGGAGGTGGTCATTTCTTCATGCGCAGTGAATAACTCGGCACTCTAAAGCACCCGAGAGCGTTTTTTTCGATGCCAACCTAACCAGAGTGACGGGAGCGGCACAATTCAGAAAAAGCGCTCAGCTCGCCGAGAAAATGCGATTTAAGCAATGAAATTAAAAATGCTTATAAAACATAAACCAAACGTTGGAGGTGGTCATTTCTTCATGCGCAGTGATAAACTCGGCACTCTAAAGCACCCGAGAGCGTTTTTTTCGATGCCAACCTAACCAGAGTGACTGGAGCGGCACAATTCAGAAAAAGTGCTCAGCTCGCCGAGAAAATGCGATTTAAGCAATAAAATTAAAAATGCTTATAAAACATAAATCAAACGTTGGAGGTGGTCATTTCTTCATGCGCAGTGAATAACTCGGCACTCTAAAGCACCCGAGAGCGTTTTTTTCGATGCCAACCTAACCAGAGTGACGGGAGCGGCACAATTCAGAAAAAGTGCTCAGCTCGCCGAGAAAATGCGATTTAAGCAATAAAATTAAAAATGCTTATAAAATATAAACCAAACGTTGGAGGTGGTCATTTCTTAATGCGCAGTAATAAACTCGGCACTCTAAAGCACCCGAGAGCGTTTTTTTCGATGCCAACCTAACCAGAGTGACGGGAGCGGCACAATTCAGAAAAAGTGCTCAGCTCGCCGAGAAAATGCGATTTAAGCAATAAAATTAAAAATGCTTATAAAACATAAACCAAACGTTGGAAGTGGTCATTTCTTCATGCGCAGTGATAAACTCGGCACTCTAAAGCACCCGAGAGCGTTTTTTTCGATGCCAACCTAACCAGAGTGACGGGAGCGGCACAATTCAGAAAAAGCGCTCAGCTCGCCGAGAAAATGCGATTTAAGCAATAAAATTAAAAATGCTTATTAAACATAAACCAAACGTTGGAGGTGGTCATTTCTTCATGCGCAGTGATAAACTCGGCACTCTAAAGCACCCGAGAGCGTTTTTTTCGATGCCAACCTAACCAGAGTGACGGGAGCGGCACAATTCAGAAAAAGTGCTCAGCTCGCCGAGAAAATGCGATTTAAGCAATAAAATTAAAAATGCTTATAAAACATAAACCAAACGTTGGAGGTGGTCATTTCTTCATGCGCAGTGATAAACTCGGCACTCTAAAGCACCCGAGAGCGTTTTTTTCGATGCCAACCTAACCAGAGTGACGGGAGCGGCACAATTCAGAAAAAGCGCTCAGCTCGCCGAGAAAATGCGATTTAAGCAATAAAATTAAAAATGCTTATAAAACATAAACCAAACGTTGGAGGTGGTCATTTCTTCATGCGCAGTGATAAACTCGGCACTCTAAAGCACCCGAGAGCGTTTTTTTCGATGCCAACCTAACCAGAGTGACGGGAGCGGCACAATTCAGAAAAAGTGCTCAGCTCGCCGAGAAAATGCGATTCAAGCAATAAAATTAAAAATGCTTATTAAACATAAACCAAACGTTGGAGGTGGTCATTTCTTCATGCGCAGTGAATAACTCGGCACTCTAAAGCACCCAGAGCGTTTTTTTCGATGCCAACCTAACCAGAGTGACGGGAGCGGCACAATTCAGAAAAAGTGCTCAGCTCGCCGAGAAAATGCGATTTAAGCAATAAAATTAAAAATGCTTATAAAACATAAACCAAACGTTGGAGGTGGTCATTTCTTAATGCGCAGTAATAAACTCGGCACTCTAAAGCACCCGAGAGCGTTTTTTTCGATGCCAACCTAACCAGAGTGACGGGAGCGGCACAATTCAGAAAAAGCGCTCAGCTATCCGAGAAAATGCGATTTAAGCAATAAAATTAAAAATGCTTATAAAACATAAACCAAACGTTGGAGGTGGTCATTTCTTCGTGCGCAGTGAATAACTCGGCACTCTAAAGCACCCGAGAGCGTTTTTTTCGATGCCAACCTAACCAGAGTGACGGGAGCGGCACAATTCAGAAAAAGTGCTCAGCTCGCCGAGAAAATGCGATTTAAGCAATAAAATTAAAAATGCTTATAAAACATAAACCAAACGTTGGAGGTGGTCATTTCTTAATGCGCAGTAATGAACTCGGCACTCTAAAGCACCCGAGAGCGTTTTTTTCGATGCCAACCTAACCAGAGTGACGGGAGCGGCACAATTCAGAAAAAGTGCTCAGCTCGCCGAGAAAATGCGATTTAAGCAATAAAATTAAAAATGCTTATTAAACATAAACCAAACGTTGGAGGTGGTCATTTCTTCATGCGCAGTGAATTACTCGGCACTCTAAAGCACCCGAGAGCGTTTATTTCGATGCCAACCTAACCAGAGTGACGGGAGCGGCACAATTCAGAAAAAGCGCTCAGCTCGCCGAGAAAATGCGATTTAAGCAATACAATTAAAAATGCTTATTAAACATAAACCAAACGTTGGAGGTGGTCATTTCTTCATGCGCAGTGAATAACTCGGCACTCTAAAGCACCCGAGAGCGTTTTTTTCGATGCCAACCTAACCAGAGTGACGGGAGCGGCACAATTCAGAAAAAGCGCTCAGCTCGCCGAGAAAATGCGATTTAAGCAATAAAATTAAAAATGCTTATAAAACATAAACCAAACGTTGGAGGTGGTCATTTCTTCATGCGCAGTGATAAACTCGGCACTCTAAAGCACCCGAGAGCGTTTTTTTCGATGCCAACCTAACCAGAGTGACGGGAGCGGCACAATTCAGAAAAAGTGCTCAGCTCGCCGAGAAAATGCGATTTAAGCAATAAAATTAAAAATGCTTATAAAACATAAACCAAACGTTGGAGGTGGTCATTTCTTCATGCGCAGTGAATAACTCAGCACTCTAAAGCACCCGAGAGCGTTTTTTTCGATGCCAACCTAACCAGAGTGACGGGAGCGGCACAATTCAGAAAAAGTGCTCAGCTCGCCGAGAAAATGCGATTTAAGCAATAAAATAAAAAATGCTTATAAAACATAAACCAAACGTTGGAGGTGGTCATTTCTTAATGCGCAGTAATAAACTCGGCACTCTAAAGCACCCGAGAGCGTTTTTTTCGATGCCAACCTAACCAGAGTGACGGGAGCGGCACAATTCAGAAAAAGTGCTCAGCTCGCCGAGAAAATGCGATTTAAGCAATAAAATTAAAAATGCTTATAAAACATAAACCAAACGTTGGAAGTGGTCATTTCTTCATGCGCAGTGATAAACTCGGCACTCTAAAGCACCCGAGAGTGTTTTTTTCGATGCCAACCTAACCAGAGTTACGGGAGCGGCACAATTCAGAAAAAGCGCTCAGCTCGCCGAGAAAATGCGATTTAAGCAATAAAATTAAAAATGCTTATAAAACATAAACCAAACGTTGGAGGTGGTCATTTCTTCATGCGCAGTGATAAACTCGGCACTCTAAAGCACCCGAGAGCGTTTTTTTCGATGCCAACCTAACCAGAGTGACGGGAGCGGCACAATTCAGAAAAAGCGCTCAGCTCGCCGAGAAAAGCAATAAAATTAAAAATGCTTATAAAACATAAACCAAACGTTGGAGGTGGTCATTTCTTCATGCGCAGTGATAAAGTCGGCACTCTAAAGCACCCGAGAGCGTTTTTTTCGATGCCAACCTAACCAGAGTGACGGGAGCGGCACAATTCAGAAAAAGTGCTCAGCTCGCCGAGAAAATGCGATTTAAGCAATAAAATTAAAAATGCTTATTAAACATAAACCAAACGTTGGAGGTGGTCATTTCTTCATGCGCAGTGATAAACTCGGCACTCTAAAGCACCCGAGAGCGTTTTTTTCGATTCCAACCTAACCAGAGTGACGGGAGCGGCACAATTCAGAAAAAGTGCTCAGCTCGCCGAGAAAATGCGATTTAAGCAATAAAACTAAAAATGCTTATAAAACATAAACCAAACGTTGGAGGTGGACATTTCTTCATGCGCAGTGAATAACTCGGCACTCTAAAGCACCCGAGAGCGTTTTTTTCGATGCCAACCTAACCAGAGTGACGGGAGCGGCACAATTCAGAAAAAGTGCTCAGCTCGCCGAGAAAATGCGATTTAAGCAATAAAATTAAAAATGCTTATAAAACATAAACCAAACGTTGGAGGTGGTCATTTCTTAATGCGCAGTAATAAACTCGGCACTCTAAAGCACCCGAGAGCGTTTTTTTCGATGCCAACCTAACCAGAGTGACGGGAGCGGCACAATTCAGAAAAAGCGCTCAGCTCGCCGAGAAAATGCGATTTAAGCAATAAAATTAAAAATGCTTATAAAACATAAACCAAACGTTGGAGGTGGTCATTTCTTCGTGCGCAGTGAATAACTCGGCACTCTAAAGCACCCGAGAGCGTTTTTTTCGATGCCAACCTAACCAGAGTGACGGGAGCGGCACAATTCAGAAAAAGTGCTCAGCTCGCCGAGAAAATGCGATTTAAGCAATAAAATTAAAAATGCTTATAAAACATAAACCAAACGTTGGAGGTGGTCATTTCTTAATGCGCAGTAATAAACTCGGCACTCTAAAGCACCCGAGAGCGTTTTTTTCGATGCCAACCTAACCAGAGTGACGGGAGCGGCACAATTCAGAAAAAGTGCTCAGCTCGCCGAGAAAATGCGATTTAAGCAATAAAATTAAAAATGCTTATAAAACATAAACCAAACGTTGGAGGTGGTCATTTCTTAATGCGCAGTAATAAACTCGGCACTCTAAAGCACCCGAGAGCGTTTTTTTCGATGCCAACCTAACCAGAGTGACGGGAGCGGCACAATTCAGAAAAAGCGCTCAGCTCGCCGAGAAAATGCGATTTAAGCAATAAAATTAAAAATGCTTATAAAACATAAACCAAACGTTGGAGGTGGTCATTTCTTCGTGCGCAGTGAATAACTCGGCACTCTAAAGCACCCGAGAGCGTTTTTTTCGATGCCAACCTAACCAGAGTGACGGGAGCGGCACAATTCAGAAAAAGTGCTCAGCTCGCCGAGAAAATGCGATTTAAGCAATAAAATTAAAAATGCTTATAAAACATAAACCAAACGTTGGAGGTGGTCATTTCTTAATGCGCAGTAATAAACTCGGCACTCTAAAGCACCCGAGAGCGTTTTTTTCGATGCCAACCTAACCAGAGTGACGGGAGCGGCACAATTCAGAAAAAGTGCTCAGCTCGCCGAGAAAATGCGATTTAAGCAATAAAATTAAAAATGCTTATTAAACATAAACCAAACGTTGGAGGTGGTCATTTCTTCATGCGCAGTGAATAACTCGGCACTCTAAAGCACCCGAGAGCGTTTTTTTCGATGCCAACCTAACCAGAGTGACGGGAGCGGCACAATGCGATTTAAGCAATAAAATTAAAAATGCTTATTAAACATAAACCAAACGTTGGAGGTGGTCATTTCTTCATGCGCAGTGAATAACTCGGCACTCTAAAGCACCCGAGAGTGTTTTTTTCGATGCCAACCTAACCAGAGTGACGGGAGCGGCACAATTCAGAAAAAGCGCTCAGCTCGCCGAGAAAATGCGATTTAAGCAATAAAATTAAAAATGCTTATAAAACATAAACCAAACGTTGGAGGTGGTCATTTCTTCATGCGCAGTGATAAACTCGGCACTCTAAAGCACCCGAGAGCGTTTTTTTCGATGCCAACCTAACCAGAGTGACGGGAGCGGCACAATTCAGAAAAAGTGCTCAGCTCGCCGAGAAAATGCGATTTAAGCAATAAAATTAAAAATGCTTATAAAACATAAACCAAACGTTGGAGGTGGTCATTTCTTCATGCGCAGTGAATAACTCGGCACTCTAAAGCACCCGAGAGTGTTTTTTTCGATGCCAACCTAACCAGAGTGACGGGAGCGGCACAATTCAGAAAAAGTGCTCAGCTCGCCGAGAAAATGCGATTTAAGCAATAAAATTAAAAATGCTTATAAAACATAAACCAAACGTTGGAAGTGGTCATTTCTTCATGCGCAGTGATAAACTCGGCACTCTAAAGCACCCGAGAGCGTTTTTTTCGATGCCAACCTAACCAGAGTTACGGGAGCGGCACAATTCAGAAAAAGCGCTCAGCTCGCCGAGAAAATGCGATTTAAGCAATAAAATTAAAAATGCTTATAAAACATAAACCAAACGTTGGAGGTGGTCATTTCTTCATGCGCAGTGATAAACTCGGCACTCTAAAGCACCCGAGAGCGTTTTTTTCGATGCCAACCTAACCAGAGTGACGGGAGCGGCACAATTCAGAAAAAGCGCTCAGCTCGCCGAGAAAATGCGATTTAAGCAATAAAATTAAAAATGCTTATAAAACATAAACCAAACGTTGGAGGTGGTCATTTCTTCATGCGCAGTGATAAACTCGGCACTCTAAAGCACCCGAGAGCGTTTTTTTCGATGCCAACCTAACCAGAGTGACGGGAGCGGCACAATTCAGAAAAAGTGCTCAGCTCGCCGAGAAAATGCGATTTAAGCAATAAAATTAAAAATGCTTATAAAACATAAACCAAACGTTGGAGGTGGTCATTTCTTCATGCGCAGTGAATAACTCGACACTCTAAAGCACCCGAGAGCGTTTTTTTCGATGCCAACCTAACCAGAGTGACGGGAGCGGCACAATTCAGAAAAAGTGCTCAGCTCGCCGAGAAAATGCGATTTAAGCAATAAAATTAAAAATGCTTATAAAACATAAACCAAACGTTGGAGGTGGTCATTTCTTAATGCGCAATAATAAACTCGGCACTCTAAAGCACCCGTGAGCGTTTTTTTCGATGCCAACCTAACCAGAGTGACGGGAGCGGCACAATTCAGAAAAAGTGCTCAGCTCGCCGAGAAAATGCGATTTAAGCAATAAAATTAAAAATGCTTATAAAACATAAACCAAACGTTGGAGGTGGTCATTTCTTAATGCGCAGTAATAAACTCGGCACTCTAAAGCACCCGAGAGCGTTTTTTTCGATGCCAACCTAACCAGAGTGACGGGAGCGGCACAATTCAGAAAAAGCGCTCAGCTCGCCGAGAAAATGCGATTTAAGCAATAAAATTAAAAATGCTTATAAAACATAAACCAAACGTTGGAGGTGGTCATTTCTTCGTGCGCAGTGAATAACTCGGCACTCTAAAGCACCCGAGAGCGTTTTTTTCGATGCCAACCTAAGCAGAGTGACGGGAGCGGCACAATTCAGAAAAAGTGCTCAGCTCGCCGAGAAAATGCGATTTAAGCAATAAAATTAAAAATGCTTATAAAACATAAACCAAACGTTGGAGGTGGTCATTTCTTAATGCGCAGTAATAAACTCGGCACTCTAAAGCACCCGAGAGCGTTTTTTTCGATGCCAACCTAACCAGAGTGACGGGAGCGGCACAATTCAGAAAAAGTGCTCAGCTCGCCGAGAAAATGCGATTTAAGCAATAAAATTAAAAATGCTTATTAAACATAAACCAAACGTTGGAGGTGGTCATTTCTTCATGCGCAGTGAATAACTCGGCACTCTAAAGCACCCGAGAGCGTTTTTTTCGATGCCAACCTAACCAGAGTGACGGGAGCGGCACAATTCAGAAAAAGCGCTCAGCTCGCCGAGAAAATGCGATTTAAGCAATAAAATTAAAAATGCTTATTAAACATAAACCAAACGTTGGAGGTGGTCATTTCTTCATGCGCAGTGAATAACTCGGCACTCTAAAGCACCCGAGAGCGTTTTTTTCGATGCCAACCTAACCAGAGTGACGGGAGCGGCACAATTCAGAAAAAGCGCTCAGCTCGCCGAGAAAATGCGATTTAAGCAATAAAATTAAAAATGCTTATAAAACATAAACCAAACGTTGGAGGTGGTCATTTCTTCATGCGCAGTGATAAACTCGGCACTCTAAAGCACCCGAGAGCGTTTTTTTCGATGCCAACCTAACCAGAGTGACGGGAGCGGAACAATTCAGAAAAAGTGCTCAGCTCGCCGAGAAAATGCGATTTAAGCAATAAAATTAAAAATGCTTATAAAACATAAACCAAACGTTGGAGGTGGTCATTTCTTCATGCGCAGTGAATAACTCGGCACTCTAAAGCACCCGAGAGCGTTTTTTTCGATGCCAACCTAACCAGAGTGACGGGAGCGGCACAATTCAGAAAAAGTGCTCAGCTCGCCGAGAAAATGCGATTTAAGCAATAAAATTAAAAATGCTTATAAAACATAAACCAAACGTTCGAGGTGGTCATTTCTTAATGCGCAGTAATAAACTCGGCACTCTAAAGCACCCGTGAGCGTTTTTTTCCATGCCAACCTAACCAGAGTGACGGGAGCGGCACAATTCAGAAAAAGTGCTCAGCTCGCCGAGAAAATGCGATTTAAGCAATAAAATTAAAAATGCTTATAAAACATAAACCAAACGTTGGAGGTGGTCATTTCTTCATGCGCAGTGATAAAGTCGGCACTCTAAAGCACCCGAGAGCGTTTTTTTCGATGCCAACCTAACCAGAGTGACGGGAGCGGCACAATTCAGAAAAAGTGCTCAGCTCGCCGAGAAAATGCGATTGAAGCAATAAAATTAAAAATGCTTATTAAACATAAACCAAACGTTGGAGGTGGTCATTTCTTCATGCGCAGTGATAAACTCGGCACTCTAAAGCACCCGAGAGCGTTTTTTTCGATGCCAACCTAACCAGAGTGACGGGAGTGGCACAATTCAGAAAAAGTGCTCAGCTCGCCGAGAAAATGCGATTTAAGCAATAAAACTAAAAATGCTTATAAAACATAAACCAAACGTTGGAGGTGGTCATTTCTTCATGCGCAGTGAATAACTCGGCACTCTAAAGCACCCGAGAGCGTTTTTTTCGATGCCAACCTAACCAGAGTGACGGGAGCGGCACAATTCAGAAAAAGCGCTCAGCTCGCCGAGAAAATGCGATTCAAGCAATACATTTAAAAACGCTTATAAAACATAAACCAAACGTTGGAGGTGGTCATTTCTTCATGCGCAGTGATAAACTCGGCACTCTAAAGCACCCGAGAGCGTTTTTTTCGATGCCAACCTAACCAGAGTGACGGGAGCGGCACAATTCAGAAAAAGTGCTCAGCTCGCCGAGAAAATGCGATTTAAGCAATAAAATTAAAAATACTTATAAAACATAAACCAAACGTTGGAGGTGGTCATTTCTTAATGCGCAGTAATAAACTCGGCACTCTAAAGCACCCGAGAGCGTTTTTTTCGATGCCAACCTAACCAGAGTGACGGGAGCGGCACAATTCAGAAAAAGCGCTCAGCTCGCCGAGAAAATGCGATTTAAGCAATAAAATTAAAAATGCTTATAAAACATAAACCAAACGTTGGAGGTGGTCATTTCTTCATGCGCAGTGATAAACTCGGCACTCTAAAGCACCCGAGAGCGTTTTTTTCGATGCCAACCTAACCAGAGTGACGGGAGCGGCACAATTCAGAAAAAGTGCTCAGCTCGCCGAGAAAATGCGATTTAAGCAATAAAATTAAAAATGCTTATAAAACATAAACCAAACGTTGGAGGTGGTCATTTCTTCATGCGCAGTGAATAACTCGGCACTCTAAAGCACCCGAGTGCGTTTTTTTCGATGCCAACCTAACCAGAGTGACGGGAGCGGCACAATTCAGAAAAAGTGCTCAGCTCGCCGAGAAAATGCGATTTAAGCAATAAAATTAAAAATGCTTATAAAACATAAACCAAACGTTGGAGGTGGTCATTTCTTAATGCGCAGTAATAAACTCGGCACTCTAAAGCACCCGAGAGCGTTTTTTTCGATGCCAACCTAACCAGAGTGACGGGAGCGGCACAATTCAGAAAAAGTGCTCAGCTCGCCGAGAAAATGCGATTTAAGCAATAAAATTAAAAATGCTTATAAAACATAAACCAAACGTTGGAAGTGGTCATTTCTTCATGCGCAGTGATACACTCGGCACTCTAAAGCACCCGAGAGCGTTTTTTTCGATGCCAACCTAACCAGAGTTACGGGAGCGGCACAATTCAGAAAAAGCGCTCAGCTCGCCGAGAAAATGCGATTTAAGCAATAAAATTAAAAATGCTTATTAAACATAAACCAAACGTTGGAGGTGGTCATTTCTTCATGCGCAGTGAATAACTCGGCACTCTAAAGCACCCGAGAGCGTTTTTTTCGATGCCAACCTAACCAGAGTGACGGGAGCGGCACAATTCAGAAAAAGCGCTCAGCTCGCCGAGAAAATGCGATTTAAGCAATAAAATTAAAAATGCTTATTAAACATAAACCAAACGTTGGAGGTGGTCATTTCTTCATGCGCAGTGAATAACTCGGCACTCTAAAGCACCCGAGAGCGTTTTTTTCGATGCCAACCTAACCAGAGTGACGGGAGCGGCACAATTCAGAAAAAGCGCTCAGCTCGCCGAGAAAATGCGATTTAAGCAATAAAATTAAAAATGCTTATAAAACATAAACCAAACGTTGGAGGTGGTCATTTCTTCATGCGCAGTGATAAACTCGGCACTCTAAAGCACCCGAGAGCGTTTTTTTCGATGCCAACCTAACCAGAGTGACGGGAGCGGAACAATTCAGAAAAAGTGCTCAGCTCGCCGAGAAAATGCGATTTAAGCAATAAAATTAAAAATGCTTATAAAACATAAACCAAACGTTGGAGGTGGTCATTTCTTCATGCGCAGTGAATAACTCGGCACTCTAAAGCACCCGAGAGCGTTTTTTTCGATGCCAACCTAACCAGAGTGACGGGAGCGGCACAATTCAGAAAGAGTGCTCAGCTCTCCGAGAAAATGCGATTTAAGCAATAAAATTAAAAATGCTTATAAAACATAAACCAAACGTTCGAGGTGGTCATTTCTTAATGCGCAGTAATAAACTCGGCACTCTAAAGCACCCGTGAGCGTTTTTTTCCATGCCAACCTAACCAGAGTGACGGGAGCGGCACAATTCAGAAAAAGTGCTCAGCTCGCCGAGAAAATGCGATTTAAGCAATAAAATTAAAAATGCTTATAAAACATAAACCAAACGTTGGAGGTGGTCATTTCTTCATGCGCAGTGATAAAGTCGGCACTCTAAAGCACCCGAGAGCGTTTTTTTCGATGCCAACCTAACCAGAGTGACGGGAGCGGCACAATTCAGAAAAAGTGCTCAGCTCGCCGAGAAAATGCGATTGAAGCAATAAAATTAAAAATGCTTATTAAACATAAACCAAACGTTGGAGGTGGTCATTTCTTCATGCGCAGTGATAAACTCGGCACTCTAAAGCACCCGAGAGCGTTTTTTTCGATGCCAACCTAACCAGAGTGACGGGAGCGGCACAATTCAGAAAAAGTGCTCAGCTCGCCGAGAAAATGCGATTTAAGCAATAAAACTAAAAATGCTTATAAAACATAAACCAAACGTTGGTGGTCATTTCTTCATGCGCAGTGAATAACTCGGCACTCTAAAGCACCCGAGAGCGTTTTTTTCGATGCCAACCTAACCAGAGTGACGGGAGCGGCACAATTCAGAAAAAGCGCTCAGCTCGCCGAGAAAATGCGATTCAAGCAATAAATTTAAAAATGCTTATAAAACATAAACCAAACGTTGGAGGTGGTCATTTCTTCATGCGCAGTGATAAACTCGGCACTCTAAAGCACCCGAGAGCGTTTTTTTCGATGCCAACCTAACCAGAGTGACGGGAGCGGCACAATTCAGAAAAAGTGCTCAGCTCGCCGAGAAAATGCGATTTAAGCAATAAAATTAAAAATACTTATAAAACATAAACCAAACGTTGGAGGTGGTCATTTCTTAATGCGCAGTAATAAACTCGGCACTCTAAAGCACCCGAGAGCGTTTTTTTCGATGCCAACCTAACCAGAGTGACGGGAGCGGCACAATTCAGAAAAAGCGCTCAGCTCGCCGAGAAAATGCGATTTAAGCAATAAAATTAAAAATGCTTATAAAACATAAACCAAACGTTGGAGGTGGTCATTTCTTCATGCGCAGTGATAAACTCGGCACTCTAAAGCACCCGAGAGCGTTTTTTTCGATGCCAACCTAACCAGAGTGACGGGAGCGGCACAATTCAGAAAAAGTGCTCAGCTCGCCGAGAAAATGCGATTTAAGCAATAAAATTAAAAATGCTTATAAAACATAAACCAAACGTTGGAGGTGGTCATTTCTTCATGCGCAGTGAATAACTCGGCAATCTAAAGCACCCGAGTGCGTTTTTTTCGATGCCAACCTAACCAGAGTGACGGGAGCGGCACAATTCAGAAAAAGTGCTCAGCTCGCCGAGAAAATGCGATTTAAGCAATAAAATTAAAAATGCTTATAAAACATAAACCAAACGTTGGAGGTGGTCATTTCTTAATGCGCAGTAATAAACTCGGCACTCTAAAGCACCCGAGAGCGTTTTTTTCGATGCCAACCTAACCAGAGTGACGGGAGCGGCACAATTCAGAAAAAGTGCTCAGCTCGCCGAGAAAATGCGATTTAAGCAATAAAATTAAAAATGCTTATAAAACATAAACCAAACGTTGGAAGTGGTCATTTCTTCATGCGCAGTGAATAACTCGGCACTCTAAAGCACCCGAGAGCGTTTTTTTCGATGCCAACCTAACCAGAGTGACGGGAGCGGCACAATTCAGAAAAAGTGCTCAGCTCGCCGAGAAAATGCGATTTAAGCAATAAAATTAAAAATGCTTATTAAACATAAACCAAACGTTGGAGGTGGTCATTTCTTCATGCGCAGTGAATAACTCGGCACTCTAAAGCACCCGAGAGCGTTTTTTTCGATGCCAACCTAACCAGAGTGACGGGAGCGGCACAATTCAGAAAAAGCGCTCAGCTCGCCGAGAAAATGCGATTTAAGCAATAAAATTAAAAATGCTTATAAAACATAAACCAAACGTTGGAGGTGGTCATTTCTTCATGCGCAGTGATAAACTCGGCACTCTAAAGCACCCGAGAGCGTTTTTTTCGATGCCAACCTAACCAGAGTGACGGGAGCGGAACAATTCAGAAAAAGTGCTCAGCTCGCCGAGAAAATGCGATTTAAGCAATAAAATTAAAAATGCTTATAAAACATAAACCAAACGTTGGAGGTGGTCATTTCTTCATGCGCAGTGAATAACTCGGCACTCTAAAGCACCCGAGAGCGTTTTTTTCGATGCCAACCTAACCAGAGTGACGGGAGCGGCACAATTCAGAAAAAGTGCTCAGCTCGCCGAGAAAATGCGATTTAAGCAATAAAATTAAAAATGCTTATAAAACATAAACCAAACGTTCGAGGTGGTCATTTCTTAATGCGCAGTAATAAACTCGGCACTCTAAAGCACCCGTGAGCGTTTTTTTCCATGCCAACCTAACCAGAGTGACGGGAGCGGCACAATTCAGAAAAAGTGCTCAGCTCGCCGAGAAAATGCGATTTAAGCAATAAAATTAAAAATGCTTATAAAACATAAACCAAACGTTGGAGGTGGTCATTTCTTCATGCGCAGTGATAAAGTCGGCACTCTAAAGCACCCGAGAGCGTTTTTTTCGATGCCAACCTAACCAGAGTGACGGGAGCGGCACAATTCAGAAAAAGTGCTCAGCTCGCCGAGAAAATGCGATTGAAGCAATAAAATTAAAAATGCTTATTAAACATAAACCAAACGTTGGAGGTGGTCATTTCTTCATGCGCAGTGATAAACTCGGCACTCTAAAGCACCCGAGAGCGTTTTTTTCGATGCCAACCTAACCAGAGTGACGGGAGTGGCACAATTCAGAAAAAGTGCTCAGCTCGCCGAGAAAATGCGATTTAAGCAATAAAACTAAAAATGCTTATAAAACATAAACCAAACGTTGGAGGTGGTCATTTCTTCATGCGCAGTGAATAACTCGGCACTCTAAAGCACCCGAGAGCGTTTTTTTCGATGCCAACCTAACCAGAGTGACGGGAGCGGCACAATTCAGAAAAAGCGCTCAGCTCGCCGAGAAAATGCGATTCAAGCAATACATTTAAAAACGCTTATAAAACATAAACCAAACGTTGGAGGTGGTCATTTCTTCATGCGCAGTGATAAACTCGGCACTCTAAAGCACCCGAGAGCGTTTTTTTCGATGCCAACCTAACCAGAGTGACGGGAGCGGCACAATTCAGAAAAAGTGCTCAGCTCGCCGAGAAAATGCGATTTAAGCAATAAAATTAAAAATACTTATAAAACATAAACCAAACGTTGGAGGTGGTCATTTCTTAATGCGCAGTAATAAACTCGGCACTCTAAAGCACCCGAGAGCGTTTTTTTCGATGCCAACCTAACCAGAGTGACGGGAGCGGCACAATTCAGAAAAAGCGCTCAGCTCGCCGAGAAAATGCGATTTAAGCAATAAAATTAAAAATGCTTATAAAACATAAACCAAACGTTGGAGGTGGTCATTTCTTCATGCGCAGTGATAAACTCGGCACTCTAAAGCACCCGAGAGCGTTTTTTTCGATGCCAACCTAACCAGAGTGACGGGAGCGGCACAATTCAGAAAAAGTGCTCAGCTCGCCGAGAAAATGCGATTTAAGCAATAAAATTAAAAATGCTTATAAAACATAAACCAAACGTTGGAGGTGGTCATTTCTTCATGCGCAGTGAATAACTCGGCACTCTAAAGCACCCGAGTGCGTTTTTTTCGATGCCAACCTAACCAGAGTGACGGGAGCGGCACAATTCAGAAAAAGTGCTCAGCTCGCCGAGAAAATGCGATTTAAGCAATAAAATTAAAAATGCTTATAAAACATAAACCAAACGTTGGAGGTGGTCATTTCTTAATGCGCAGTAATAAACTCGGCACTCTAAAGCACCCGAGAGCGTTTTTTTCGATGCCAACCTAACCAGAGTGACGGGAGCGGCACAATTCAGAAAAAGTGCTCAGCTCGCCGAGAAAATGCGATTTAAGCAATAAAATTAAAAATGCTTATAAAACATAAACCAAACGTTGGAAGTGGTCATTTCTTCATGCGCAGTGATACACTCGGCACTCTAAAGCACCCGAGAGCGTTTTTTTCGATGCCAACCTAACCAGAGTTACGGGAGCGGCACAATTCAGAAAAAGCGCTCAGCTCGCCGAGAAAATGCGATTTAAGCAATAAAATTAAAAATGCTTATTAAACATAAACCAAACGTTGGAGGTGGTCATTTCTTCATGCGCAGTGAATAACTCGGCACTCTAAAGCACCCGAGAGCGTTTTTTTCGATGCCAACCTAACCAGAGTGACGGGAGCGGCACAATTCAGAAAAAGCGCTCAGCTCGCCGAGAAAATGCGATTTAAGCAATAAAATTAAAAATGCTTATTAAACATAAACCAAACGTTGGAGGTGGTCATTTCTTCATGCGCAGTGAATAACTCGGCACTCTAAAGCACCCGAGAGCGTTTTTTTCGATGCCAACCTAACCAGAGTGACGGGAGCGGCACAATTCAGAAAAAGCGCTCAGCTCGCCGAGAAAATGCGATTTAAGCAATAAAATTAAAAATGCTTATAAAACATAAACCAAACGTTGGAGGTGGTCATTTCTTCATGCGCAGTGATAAACTCGGCACTCTAAAGCACCCGAGAGCGTTTTTTTCGATGCCAACCTAACCAGAGTGACGGGAGCGGAACAATTCAGAAAAAGTGCTCAGCTCGCCGAGAAAATGCGATTTAAGCAATAAAATTAAAAATGCTTATAAAACATAAACCAAACGTTGGAGGTGGTCATTTCTTCATGCGCAGTGAATAACTCGGCACTCTAAAGCACCCGAGAGCGTTTTTTTCGATGCCAACCTAACCAGAGTGACGGGAGCGGCACAATTCAGAAAGAGTGCTCAGCTCTCCGAGAAAATGCGATTTAAGCAATAAAATTAAAAATGCTTATAAAACATAAACCAAACGTTCGAGGTGGTCATTTCTTAATGCGCAGTAATAAACTCGGCACTCTAAAGCACCCGTGAGCGTTTTTTTCCATGCCAACCTAACCAGAGTGACGGGAGCGGCACAATTCAGAAAAAGTGCTCAGCTCGCCGAGAAAATGCGATTTAAGCAATAAAATTAAAAATGCTTATAAAACATAAACCAAACGTTGGAGGTGGTCATTTCTTCATGCGCAGTGATAAAGTCGGCACTCTAAAGCACCCGAGAGCGTTTTTTTCGATGCCAACCTAACCAGAGTGACGGGAGCGGCACAATTCAGAAAAAGTGCTCAGCTCGCCGAGAAAATGCGATTGAAGCAATAAAATTAAAAATGCTTATTAAACATAAACCAAACGTTGGAGGTGGTCATTTCTTCATGCGCAGTGATAAACTCGGCACTCTAAAGCACCCGAGAGCGTTTTTTTCGATGCCAACCTAACCAGAGTGACGGGAGCGGCACAATTCAGAAAAAGTGCTCAGCTCGCCGAGAAAATGCGATTTAAGCAATAAAACTAAAAATGCTTATAAAACATAAACCAAACGTTGGTGGTCATTTCTTCATGCGCAGTGAATAACTCGGCACTCTAAAGCACCCGAGAGCGTTTTTTTCGATGCCAACCTAACCAGAGTGACGGGAGCGGCACAATTCAGAAAAAGCGCTCAGCTCGCCGAGAAAATGCGATTCAAGCAATAAATTTAAAAATGCTTATAAAACATAAACCAAACGTTGGAGGTGGTCATTTCTTCATGCGCAGTGATAAACTCGGCACTCTAAAGCACCCGAGAGCGTTTTTTTCGATGCCAACCTAACCAGAGTGACGGGAGCGGCACAATTCAGAAAAAGTGCTCAGCTCGCCGAGAAAATGCGATTTAAGCAATAAAATTAAAAATACTTATAAAACATAAACCAAACGTTGGAGGTGGTCATTTCTTAATGCGCAGTAATAAACTCGGCACTCTAAAGCACCCGAGAGCGTTTTTTTCGATGCCAACCTAACCAGAGTGACGGGAGCGGCACAATTCAGAAAAAGCGCTCAGCTCGCCGAGAAAATGCGATTTAAGCAATAAAATTAAAAATGCTTATAAAACATAAACCAAACGTTGGAGGTGGTCATTTCTTCATGCGCAGTGATAAACTCGGCACTCTAAAGCACCCGAGAGCGTTTTTTTCGATGCCAACCTAACCAGAGTGACGGGAGCGGCACAATTCAGAAAAAGTGCTCAGCTCGCCGAGAAAATGCGATTTAAGCAATAAAATTAAAAATGCTTATAAAACATAAACCAAACGTTGGAGGTGGTCATTTCTTCATGCGCAGTGAATAACTCGGCAATCTAAAGCACCCGAGTGCGTTTTTTTCGATGCCAACCTAACCAGAGTGACGGGAGCGGCACAATTCAGAAAAAGTGCTCAGCTCGCCGAGAAAATGCGATTTAAGCAATAAAATTAAAAATGCTTATAAAACATAAACCAAACGTTGGAGGTGGTCATTTCTTAATGCGCAGTAATAAACTCGGCACTCTAAAGCACCCGAGAGCGTTTTTTTCGATGCCAACCTAACCAGAGTGACGGGAGCGGCACAATTCAGAAAAAGTGCTCAGCTCGCCGAGAAAATGCGATTTAAGCAATAAAATTAAAAATGCTTATAAAACATAAACCAAACGTTGGAAGTGGTCATTTCTTCATGCGCAGTGAATAACTCGGCACTCTAAAGCACCCGAGAGCGTTTTTTTCGATGCCAACCTAACCAGAGTGACGGGAGCGGCACAATTCAGAAAAAGTGCTCAGCTCGCCGAGAAAATGCGATTTAAGCAATAAAATTAAAAATGCTTATTAAACATAAACCAAACGTTGGAGGTGGTCATTTCTTCATGCGCAGTGAATAACTCGGCACTCTAAAGCACCCGAGAGCGTTTTTTTCGATGCCAACCTAACCAGAGTGACGGGAGCGGCACAATGCGATTTAAGCAATAAAATTAAAAATGCTTATTAAACATAAACCAAACGTTGGAGGTGGTCATTTCTTCATGCGCAGTGAATAACTCGGCACTCTAAAGCACCCGAGAGCGTTTTTTTCGATGCCAACCTAACCAGAGTGACGGGAGCGGCACAATTCAGAAAAAGCGCTCAGCTCGCCGAGAAAATGCGATTTAAGCAATAAAATTAAAAATGCTTATAAAACATAAACCAAACGTTGGAGGTGGTCATTTCTTCATGCGCAGTGAATAACTCGGCACTCTAAAGCACCCGAGAGCGTTTTTTTCGATGCCAACCTAACCAGAGTGACGGGAGCGGCACAATTCAGAAAAAGTGCTCAGCTCGCCGAGAAAATGCGATTTAAGCAATAAAATTAAAAATGCTTATAAAACATAAACCAAACGTTGGAGGTGGTCATTTCTTCATGCGCAGTGAATAACTCGGCACTCTAAAGCACCCGAGAGCGTTTTTTTCGATGCCAACCTAACCAGAGTGACGGGAGCGGCACAATTCAGAAAAAGTGCTCAGCTCGCCGAGAAAATGCGATTTAAGCAATAAAATTAAAAATGCTTATAAAACATAAACCAAACGTTCGAGGTGGTCATTTCTTAATGCGCAGTAATAAACTCGGCACTCTAAAGCACCCGTGAGCGTTTTTTTCCATGCCAACCTAACCAGAGTGACGGGAGCGGCACAATTCAGAAAAAGTGCTCAGCTCGCCGAGAAAATGCGATTTAAGCAATAAAATTAAAAATGCTTATAAAACATAAACCAAACGTTGGAGGTGGTCATTTCTTCATGCGCAGTGATAAAGTCGGCACTCTAAAGCACCCGAGAGCGTTTTTTTCGATGCCAACCTAACCAGAGTGACGGGAGCGGCACAATTCAGAAAAAGTGCTCAGCTCGCCGAGAAAATGCGATTTAAGCAATAAAATTAAAAATGCTTATAAAACATAAACCAAACGTTGGAGGTGGTCATTTCTTAATGCGCAGTAATAAACTCGGCACTCTAAAGCACCCGAGAGCGTTTTTTTCGATGCCAACCTAACCAGAGTGACGGGAGCGGCACAATTCAGAAAAAGTGCTCAGCTCGCCGAGAAAATGCGATTTAAGCAATAAAATTAAATATGCTTATAAAACATAAACCAAACGTTGGAGGTGGTCATTCCTTAATGCGCAGTAATAAACTCGGCACTCTAAAGCACCCGTGAGCGTTTTTTTCGATGCCAACCTAACCAGAGTGACGGGAGCGGCACAATTCAGAAAAAGTGCTCAGCTCTCCGAGAAAATGCGATTTAAGCAATAAAATTAAAAATGCTTATAAAACATAAACCAAACGTTGGAGGTGGTCATTTCTTCATGCGCAGTGATAAACTCGGCACTCTAAAGCACCCGAGAGCGGTTTTTCGATGCCAACCTAACCAGAGTGACGGGAGCGGCACAATTCAGAAAAAGTGCTCAGCTCGCCGAGAAAATGCGATTTAAGCAATAAAATTAAAAATGCTTATAAAACATAAACCAAACGTTGGAGGTGGTCATTTCTTCATGCGCAGTGAATAACTCGGCACTCTAAAGCACCCGAGAGCGTTTTTTTCGACGCCAACCTAACCAGAGTGACGGGAGCGGCACAATTCAGAAAAAGTGCTCAGCTCGCCGAGAAAATGCGATTTAAGCAATAAAATTAAAAATGCTTATAAAACATAAACCAAACGTTGGAGGTGGTCATTTCTTCATGCGCAGTGATAAACTCGGCACTCTAAAGCACCCGAGAGCGTTTTTTTCGATGCCAACCTAACCAGAGTGACGGGAGCGGCACAATTCAGAAAAAGCGCTCAGCTCGCCGAGAAAATGCGATTTAAGCAATACAATTAAAAATGCTTATAAAACATAAACCAAACGTTGGAGGTGGTCATTTCTTCATGCGCAGTGATAAACTCGGCACTCTAAAGCACCCGAGAGCGTTTTTTTCGATGCCAACCTAACCAGAGTGACGGGAGCGGCACAATTCAGAAAAAGTGCTCAGCTCGCCGAGAAAATGCGATTTAAGCAATAAAATTAAAAATGCTTATTAAACATAAACCAAACGTTGGAGGTGGTCATTTCTTCATGCGCAGTGAATAACTCGGCACTCTAAAGCACCCGAGAGCATTTTTTTCGATGCCAACCTAACCAGAGTGACGGGAGCGGCACAATTCAGAAAAAGTGCTCAGCTCGCCGAGAAAATGCGATTTAAGCAATAAAATAAAAAATGCTTATAAAACATAAACCAAACGTTGGAGGTGGTCATTTCTTAATGCGCAGTAATAAACTCGGCACTCTAAAGCACCCGAGAGCGTTTTTTTCGATGCCAACCTAACCAGAGTGACGGGAGCGGCACAATTCAGAAAAAGTGCTCAGCTCGCCGAGAAAATGCGATTTAAGCAATAAAATTAAAAATGCTTATTAAACATAAACCAAACGTTGGAGGTGGTCATTTCTTCATGCGCAGTGAATAACTCGGCACTCTAAAGCACCCGAGAGCGTTTTTTTCGATGCCAACCTAACCAGAGTGACGGGAGCGGCACAATTCAGAAAAAGCGCTCAGCTCGCCGAGAAAATGCGATTTAAGCAATAAAATTAAAAATGCTTATAAAACATAAACCAAACGTTGGAGGTGGTCATTTCTTCATGCGCAGTGATAAACTCGGCACTCTAAAGCACCCGAGAGCGTTTTTTTCGACGCCAACCTAACCAGAGTGACGGGAGCGGCACAATTCAGAAAAAGCGCTCAGCTCGCCGAGAAAATGCGATTTAAGCAATAAAATTAAAAATGCTTATAAAACATAAACCAAACGTTGGAGGTGGTCATTTCTTCATGCGCAGTGATAAACTCGGCACTCTAAAGCACCCAAGAGCGTTTTTTTCGATGCCAACCTAAGCAGAGTGATGGGAGCGGCACAATTCAGAAAAAGTGCTCAGCTCGCCGAGAAAATGCGATTTAAGCAAAAAAAGTAAAAATGCTTATAAAACATAAACCAAACGTTGGAGGTGGTCATTTCTTCATGCGCAGTGAATAACTCGGCACTCTAAAGCACCCGAGAGCGTTTTTTTCGATGCCAACCTAACCAGAGTGACGGGAGCGGCACAATTCAGAAAAAGTGCTCAGCTCGCCGAGAAAATGCGATTTAAGCAATAAAATTAAAAATGCTTATAAAACATAAACCAAACGTTGGAGGTGGTCATTTCTTAATGCGCAGTAATAAACTCGGCACTCTAAAGCACCCGAGAGCGTTTTTTTCGATGCTAACCTAACCAGCGTGACGGGAGCGGCACAATTCAGAAAAAGTGCTCAGCTCGCCGAGAAAATGCGATTTAAGCAATAAAATTAAAAATGCTTATTAAACATAAACCAAACGTTGGAGGTGGTCATTTCTTCATGCGCAGTGATAAACTCGGCACTATAAAGCACCCGAGAGCGTTTTTTTCGATGCCAACCTAACCAGAGTGACGGGAGCGCCACAATTCAGAAAAAGTGCTCAGCTCGCCGAGAAAATGCGATTTAAGCAATAAAACTAAAAATGCTTATAAAACATAAACCAAACGTTGGAGGTGGTCATTTCTTCATGCGCAGTGAATAACTCGGCACTCTAAAGCACCCGAGAGCGTTTTTTTCGATGCCAACCTAACCAGAGTGACGGGAGCGGCACAATTCAGAAAAAGTGCTCAGCTCGCCGAGAAAATGCGATTTAAGCAATAAAATTAAAAATGCTTATAAAACATAAACCAAACGTTGGAGGTGGTCATTTCTTCATGCGCAGTGATAAACTCGGCACTCTAAAGCACCCGAGAGCGTTTTTTTCGATGCCAACCTAACCAGAGTGACGGGAGCGGCACAATTCAGAAAAGGCGCTCAGCTCGCCGAGAAAATGCGATTTAAGCAATAAAATTAAAAATGCTTATAAAACATAAACCAAACGTTGGAGGTGGTCATTTCTTCATGCGCAGTGATAAACTCGGCACTCTAAAGCACCCGAGAGCGTTTTTTTCGATGCCAACCTAACCAGAGTGACGGGAGCGGCACAATTCAGAAAAAGCGCTCAGCTCGCCGAGAAAATGCGATTTAAGCAATAAAATTAAAAATGCTTATAAAACATAAACCAAACGTTGGAGGTGGTCATTTCTTCATGCGCAGTGATTAACTCGGCACTCTAAAGCACCCGAGAGCGTTTTTTTCGATGCCAACCTAACCAGAGTGACGGGAGCGGCACAATTCAGAAAAAGTGCTCAGCTCGCCGAGAAAATGCGATTTAAGCAATAAAATTAAAAATGCTTATAAAACATAAACCAAACGTTGGAGGTGGTCATTTCTTAATGCGCAGTAATAAACTCGGCACTCTAAAGCACCCGAGAGCGTTTTTTTTCGATGCCAACCTAACCAGAGTGACGGGAGCGGCACAATTCAGAAAAAGTGCTCAGCTCGCCAAGAAAATGCGATTTAAGCAATAAAATTAAAAATGCTTATAAAACATAAACCAAACGTTGGAGGTGGTCATTTCTTCATGCACAGTGATAAACTCGGCACTCTAAAGCACCCGAGAGCGTTTTTTTCGATGCCAACCTAACCAGAGTGACGGGAGCGGCACAATTCAGAAAAAGCGCTCAGCTCGCCGAGAAAATGCGATTTAAGCAATAAAATTCAAAATGCTTATAAAACATAAACCAAACGTTGGAGGTGGTCATTTCTTCATGCGCAGTGATAAACTCGGCACTCTAAAGCACCCGAGAGCGTTTTTTTCGATGCCAACCTAACCAGAGTGACGGGAGCGGCACAATTCAGAAAAAGCGCTCAGCTCGCCGAGAAAATGCGATTTAAGCAATAAAATTAAAAATGCTTATAAAACATAAACCAAACGTTGGAGGTGGTCATTTCTTCATGCGCAGTGATAAACTCGGCACTCTAAAGCACCCGAGAGCGTTTTTTTCGATGCCAACCTAACCAGAGTGACGGGAGCGGCACAATTCAGAAAAAGTGCTCAGCTCGCCGAGAAAATGCAATTTAAGCAATAAAATTAAAAATGCTTATAAAACATAAACCAAACGTTGGAGGTGGTCATTTCTTCATGCGCAGTGAATAACTCGGCACTCTAAAGCACCAGAGAGCGTTTTTTTCGATGCCAACCTAACCAGCGTGACGGGAGCGGCACAATTCAGAAAAAGTGCTCAGCTCGCCGAGAAAATGCGATTTAAGCAATAAAATTAAAAAAACTTATAAAACATAAACCAAACGTTGGAGGTGGTCATTTCTTAATGCGCAGTAATAAACTCGGCACTCTAAAGCACCCGCGAGCGTTTTTTTCGATGCCAACCTAACCAGAGTGACGGGAGCGGCACAATTCAGAAAAAGTGCTCAGCTCGCCGAGAAAATGCGATTTAAGCAATAAAATTAAAAATGCTTATTAAACATAAACCAAACGTTGGAGGTGGTCATTTCTTCATGCACAGTGAATAACTCGGCACTCTAAAGCACCCGAGAGCGTTTTTTTTCGATGCCAACCTAACCAGAGTGACGGGAGCGGCACAATTCAGAAAAAGTGCTCAGCTCGCCGAGAAAATGCGATTTAAGCAATAAAATTAAAAATGCTTATAAAACATAAACCAAACGTTGGAGGTGGTCATTTCTTCATGCGCAGTGATAAACTCGGCACTCTAAAGCACCCGAGAGCGTTTTTTTCGATGCCAACCTAACCAGAGTGACGGGAGCGGCACAATTCAGAAAAAGCGCTCAGCTCGCCGAGAAAATGCGATTTAAGCAATAAAATTAAAAATGCTTATAAAACATAAACCAAACGTTGGAGGTGGTCATTTCTTCATGCGCAGTGATAAACTCGGCACTCTAAAGCACCCGAGAGCGTTTTTTTCGATGCCAACCTAACCAGAGTGACGGGAGCGGCACAATTCAGAAAAAGTGCTCAGCTCGCCGAGAAAATGCGATTTAAGCAATAAAATTAAAAATGCTTATAAAACATAAACCAAACGTTGGAGGTGGTCATTTCTTCATGCGCAGTGAATAACTCGGCACTCTAAAGCACCCGAGAGCGTTTTTTTCGACGCCAACCTAACCAGAGTGACGGGAGCGGCACAATTCAGAAAAAGTGCTCAGCTCGCCGAGAAAATGCGATTTAAGCAATAAAATTAAAAATGCTTATAAAACATAAACCAAACGTTGGAGGTGGTCATTTCTTCATGCGCAGTGATAAACTCGGCACTCTAAAGCACCCGAGAGCGTTTTTTTCGATGCCAACCTAACCAGAGTGACGGGAGCGGCACAATTCAGAAAAAGCGCTCAGCTCGCCGAGAAAATGCGATTTAAGCAATAAAATTAAAAATGCTTATAAAACATAAACCAAACGTTGGAGGTGGTCATTTCTTCATGCGCAGTGATAAACTCGGCACTCTAAAGCACCCGAGAGCGTTTTTTTCGATGCCAACCTAACCAGAGTGACGGGAGCGGCACAATTCAGAAAAAGTGCTCAGCTCGCCGAGAAAATGCGATTTAAGCAATAAAATTAAAAATGCTTATAAAACATAAACCAAACGTTGGAGGTGGTCATTTCTTCATGCGCAGTGATAAACTCGGCACTCTAAAGCACCCGAGAGCGTTTTTTTCGATGCCAACCTAACCAGAGTGACGGGAGCGGCACAATTCAGAAAAAGTGCTCAGCTCGCCGAGAAAATGCAATTTAAGCAATAAAATTAAAAATGCTTATAAAACATAAACCAAACGTTGGAGGTGGTCATTTCTTCATGCGCAGTGAATAACTCGGCACTCTAAAGCACCAGAGAGCGTTTTTTTCGATGCCAACCTAACCAGCGTGACGGGAGCGGCACAATTCAGAAAAAGTGCTCAGCTCGCCGAGAAAATGCGATTTAAGCAATAAAATTAAAAAAACTTATAAAACATAAACCAAACGTTGGAGGTGGTCATTTCTTAATGCGCAGTAATAAACTCGGCACTCTAAAGCACCCGCGAGCGTTTTTTTCGATGCCAACCTAACCAGAGTGACGGGAGCGGCACAATTCAGAAAAAGTGCTCAGCTCGCCGAGAAAATGCGATTTAAGCAAAAAAAGTAAAAATGCTTATAAAACATAAACCAAACGTTGGAGGTGGTCATTTCTTCATGCGCAGTGAATAACTCGGCACTCTAAAGCACCCGAGAGCGTTTTTTTCGATGCCAACCTAACCAGAGTGACGGGAGCGGCACAATTCAGAAAAAGTGCTCAGCTCGCCGAGAAAATGCGATTTAAGCAATAAAATTAAAAATGCTTATAAAACATAAACCAAACGTTGGAGGTGGTCATTTCTTAATGCGCAGTAATAAACTCGGCACTCTAAAGCACCCGAGAGCGTTTTTTTCGATGCCAACCTAACCAGAGTGACGGGAGCGGCACAATTCAGAAAAAGTGCTCAGCTCGCCGAGAAAATGCGATTTAAGCAATAAAATTAAAAATGCTTATAAAACATAAACCAAACGTTGGAGGTGGTCATTTCTTCATGCGCAGTGATAAACTCGGCACTCTAAAGCACCCGAGAGCGTTTTTTTCGATGCCAACCTAACCAGAGTGACGGGAGCGGCACAATTCAGAAAAAGTGCTCAGCTCGCCGAGAAAATGCGATTTAAGCAATAAAATTAAAAATGCTTATAAAACATAAACCAAACGTTGGAGGTGGTCATTTCTTCATGCGCAGTGATAAACTCGGCACTGTAAAGCACCCGAGAGCGTTTTTTTCGATGCCAACCTAACCAGAGTGACGGGAGCGGCACAATTCAGAAAAAGCGCTCAGCTCGCCGAGAAAATGCGATTTAAGCAATAAAATTAAAAATGCTTATAAAACATAAACCAAACGTTGGAGGTGGTCATTTCTTCGTGCGCAGTGAATAACTCGGCACTCTAAAGCACCCGAGAGCGTTTTTTTCGATGCCAACCTAACCAGAGTGACGGGAGCGGCACAATTCAGAAAAAGTGCTCAGCTCGCCGAGAAAATGCGATTTAAGCAATAAAATTAAAAATGCTTATAAAACATAAACCAAACGTTGGAGGTGGTCATTTCTTAATGCACAGTAATAAACTCGGCACTCTAAAGCACCCGAGAGCGTTTTTTTCGATGCCAACCTAACCAGAGTGACGGGAGCGGCACAATTCAGAAAAAGTGCTCAGCTCACCGAGAAAATGCGATTTAAGCAATAAAATTAAAAATGCTTATTAAACATAAACCAAACGTTGGAGGTGGTCATTTCTTCATGCGCAGTGAATAACTCGGCACTCTAAAGCACCCGAGAGCGTTTTTTTCGATGCCAACCTAACCAGAGTGACGGGAGCGGCACAATTCAGAAAAAGTGCTCAGCTCGCCGAGAAAATGCGATTTAAGCAATAAAATTAAAAATGCTTATTAAACATAAACCAAACGTTGGAGGTGGTCATTTCTTCATGCGCAGTGAATAACTCGGCACTCTAAAGCACCCGAGAGCGTTTTTTTCGACGCCAACCTAACCAGAGTGACGGGAGCGGCACAATTCAGAAAAAGTGCTCAGCTCGCCGAGAAAATGCGATTTAAGCAATAAAATTAAAAATGCTTATAAAACATAAACCAAACGTTGGAGGTGGTCATTTCTTCATGCGCAGTGATAAACTCGGCACTCTAAAGCACCCGAGAGCGTTTTTTTCGATGCCAACCTAACCAGAGTGACGGGAGCGGCACAATTCAGAAAAAGCGCTCAGCTCGCCGAGAAAATGCGATTTAAGCAATAAAATTAAAAATGCTTATAAAACATAAACCAAACGTTGGAGGTGGTCATTTCTTCATGCGCAGTGAATAACTCGGCACTCTAAAGCACCCGAGAGCGTTTTTTTCGATGCCAACCTAACCAGAGTGACGGGAGCGGCACAATTCAGAAAAAGTGCTCAGCTCGCCGAGAAAATGCGATTTAAGCAATAAAATTAAAAATGCTTATAAAACATAAACCAAACGTTGGAGGTGGTCATTTCTTAATGCACAGTAATAAACTCGGCACTCTAAAGCACCCGAGAGCGTTTTTTTCGATGCCAACCTAACCAGAGTGACGGGAGCGGCACAATTCAGAAAAAGTGCTCAGCTCACCGAGAAAATGCGATTTAAGCAATAAAATTAAAAATGCTTATTAAACATAAACCAAACGTTGGAGGTGGTCATTTCTTCATGCGCAGTGAATAACTCGGCACTCTAAAGCACCCGAGAGCGTTTTTTTCGATGCCAACCTAACCAGAGTGACGGGAGCGGCACAATTCAGAAAAAGTGCTCAGCTCGCCGAGAAAATGCGATTTAAGCAATAAAATTAAAAATGCTTATTAAACATAAACCAAACGTTGGAGGTGGTCATTTCTTCATGCGCAGTGAATAACTCGGCACTCTAAAGCACCCGAGAGCGTTTTTTTCGACGCCAACCTAACCAGAGTGACGGGAGCGGCACAATTCAGAAAAAGTGCTCAGCTTGCCGAGAAAATGCGATTTAAGCAATAAAATTAAAAATGCTTATAAAACATAAACCAAACGTTGGAGGTGGTCATTTCTTCATGCGCAGTGATAAACTCGGCACTCTAAAGCACCCGAGAGCGTTTTTTTCGATGCCAACCTAACCAGAGTGACGGGAGCGGCACAATTCAGAAAAAGCGCTCAGCTCGCCGAGAAAATGCGATTTAAGCAATAAAATTAAAAATGCTTATAAAACATAAACCAAACGTTGGAGGTGGTCATTTCTTCATGCGCAGTGATAAACTCGGCACTCTAAAGCACCCGAGAGCGTTTTTTTCGATGCCAACCTAACCAGAGTGACGCGAGCGGCACAATTCAGAAAAAGTGCTCAGCTCGCCGAGAAAATGCGATTTAAGCAATAAAATTAAAAATGCTTATAAAACATAAACCAAACGTTGGAGGTGGTCATTTCTTCATGCGCAGTGATAAACTCGGCACTCTAAAGCACCCGAGAGCGTTTTTTTCGATGCCAACCTAACCAGAGTGACGGGAGCGGCACAATTCAGAAAAAGTGCTCAGCTCGCCGAGAAAATGCAATTTAAGCAATAAAATTAAAAATGCTTATAAAACATAAACCAAACGTTGGAGGTGGTCATTTCTTCATGCGCAGTGAATAACTCGGCACTCTAAAGCACCAGAGAGCGTTTTTTTCGATGCCAACCTAACCAGCGTGACGGGAGCGGCACAATTCAGAAAAAGTGCTCAGCTCGCCGAGAAAATGCGATTAAAGCAATAAAATTAAAAAAACTTATAAAACATAAACCAAACGTTGGAGGTGGTCATTTCTTAATGCGCAGTAATAAACTCGGTTCTCTAAAGCACCCGCGAGCGTTTTTTTCGATGCCAACCTAACCAGAGTGACGGGAGCGGCACAATTCAGAAAAAGTGCTCAGCTCGCCGAGAAAATGCGATTTAAGCAAAAAAAGTAAAAATGCTTATAAAACATAAACCAAACGTTGGAGGTGGTCATTTCTTCATGCGCAGTGAATAACTCGGCACTCTAAAGCACCCGAGAGCGTTTTTTTCGATGCCAACCTAACCAGAGTGACGGGAGCGGCACAATTCAGAAAAAGTGCTCAGCTCGCCGAGAAAATGCGATTTAAGCAATAAAATTAAAAATGCTTATAAAACATAAACCAAACGTTGGAGGTGGTCATTTCTTAATGCGCAGTAATAAACTCGGCACTCTAAAGCACCCGAGAGCGTTTTTTTCGATGCCAACCTAACCAGAGTGACGGGAGCGGCACAATTCAGAAAAAGTGCTCAGCTCGCCGAGAAAATGCGATTTAAGCAATAAAATTAAAAATGCTTATAAAACATAAACCAAACGTTGGAGGTGGTCATTTCTTCATGCGCAGTGATAAACTCGGCACTCTAAAGCACCCGAGAGCGTTTTTTTCGATGCCAATGTGACGGGAGCGGCACAATTCAGAAAAAGCGCTCAGCTCGCCGAGAAAATGCGATTTAAGCAATAAAATTAAAAATGCTTATAAAACATAAACCAAACGTTGGAGGTGGTCATTTCTTCATGCGCAGTGATAAACTCGGCACTCTAAAGCACCCGAGAGCGTTTTTTTCGATGCCAACCTAACCAGAGTGACGGGAGCGGCACAATAGAAAAAGCGCTCAGCTCGCCGAGAAAATGCGATTTAAGCAATAAAATTAAAAATGCTTATAAAACATAAACCAAACGTTGGAGGTGGTCATTTCTTCATGCGCAGTGAATAACTCGGCACTCTAAAGCACCCGAGAGCGTTTTTTTCGATGCCAACCTAACCAGAGTGACGGGAGCGGCACAATTCAGAAAAAGTGCTCAGCACGCCGAGAAAATGCGATTTAAGCAATAAAATTAAAAATGCTTATAAAACATAAACCAAACGTTGGAGGTGGTCATTTCTTCATGCGCAGTAATAAACTCGGCACTCTAAAGCACCCGAGAGCGTTTTTTTCGATGCCAACCTAACCAGAGTGACGGGAGCGGCACAATTCAGAAAAAGTGCTCAGCTCGCCGAGAAAATGCGATTTAAGCAATAAAATTAAAAATGCTTATAAAACATAAACCAAACGTTGGAGGTGGTCATTTCTTCATGCGCAGTGATAAACTCGGCACTCTAAAGCACCCGAGAGCGTTTTTTTCGATGCCAACCTAACCAGAGTGACGGGAGCGGCACAATTCAGAAAAAGTGCTCAGCTCGCCGAGAAAATGCGATTTAAGCAATAAAATTAAAAATGCTTATAAAACATAAACCAAACGTTTGAGGTGGTCATTTCTTCATGCGCAGTGATAAACTCGGCACTCTAAAGCACCCGAGAGCGTTTTTTTCGATGCCAACCTAACCAGAGTGACGGGAGCGGCACAATTCAGAAAAAGCGCTCAGCTCGCCGAGAAAATGCGATTTAAGCAATAAAATTAAAAATGCTTATAAAACATAAACCAAACGTTGGAGGTGGTCATTTCTTCGTTCGCAGTGAATAACTCGGCACTCTAAAGCACCCGAGAGCGTTTTTTTCGATGCCAACCTAACCAGAGTGACGGGAGCGGCACAATTCAGAAAAAGTGCTCAGCTCGCCGAGAAAATGCGATTTAAGCAATAAAATTAAAAATGCTTATAAAACATAAACCAAACGTTGGAGGTGGTCATTTCTTAATGCGCAGTAATAAACTCGGCACTCTAAAGCACCCGAGAGCGTTTTTTCGATGCCAACCTAACCAGAGTGACGGGAGCGGCACAATTCAGAAAAAGTGCTCAGCTCACCGAGAAAATGCGATTTAAGCAATAAAATTAAAAATGCTTATTAAACATAAACCAAACGTTGGAGGTGGTCATTTCTTCATGCGCAGTGAATAACTCGGCACTCTAAAGCACCCGAGAGCGTTTTTTTCGATGCCAACCTAACCAGAGTGACGGGAGCGGCACAATTCAGAAAAAGTGCTCAGCTCGCCAAGAAAATGCGATTTAAGCAATAAAATTAAAAATGCTTATTAAACATAAACCAAACGTTGGAGGTGGTCATTTCTTCATGCGCAGTGAATAACTCGGCACTCTAAAGCACCCGAGAGCGTTTTTTTCGATGCCAACCTAACCAGAGTGACGGGAGCGGCACAATTCAGAAAAAGCGCTCAGCTCGCCGAGAAAATGCGATTTAAGCAATAAAATTAAAAATGCTTATAAAACATTAACCAAACGATGGAGGTGATCATTTCTTCATGCGCAGTGATAAACTCGGCACTCTAAAGCACCCGAGAGCGTTTTTTTTCGATGCCAACCTAACCAGAGTGACGGGAGCGGCACAATTCAGAAAAAGCGCTCAGCTCGCCGAGAAAATGCGATTTAAGCAATAAAATTAAAAATGCTTATAAAACATAAACCAAACGTTGGAGGTGGTCATTTCTTCATGCGCAGTGATAAACTCGGCACTCTAAAGCACCCGAGAGCGTTTTTTTCGATGCCAACCTAACCAGAGTGACCGGAGCGGCACAATTCAGAAAAAGTGCTCAGCTTGCCGAGAAAATGCGATTTAAGCAATAAAATTAAAAATGCTTATTAAACATAAACCAAACGTTGGAGGTGGTCATTTCTTCATGCGCAGTGATAAACTCGGCACTCTAAAGCACCCGAGAGCGTTTTTTTCGATGCCAATCTAACCAGAGTGACGGGAGCGGCACAATTCAGAAAAAGTGCTCAGCTCGCCGAGAAAATGCGATTTAAGCAATAAAACTAAAAATGCTTATAAAACATAAACCAAACGTTGGAGGTGGTCATTTCTTCATGCGCAGTGAATAACTCGGCACTCTAAAGCACCCGAGAGCGTTTTTTTCGATGCCAACCTAACCAGAGTGACGGGAGCGGCACAATTCAGAAAAAGTGCTCAGCTCGCCGAGAAAATGCGATTTAAGCAATAAAATTAAAAATGCTTATAAAACATAAACCAAACGTTGGAGGTGGTCATTTTTTCATGCGCAGTGATAAACTCGGCACTCTAAAGCACCCGAGAGCGTTTTTTTCGATGCCAACCTAACCAGAGTGACGGGAGCGGCACAATTTAGAAAAAGCGCTCAGCTCGCCGAGAAAATGCGATTTAAGCAATAAAATTAAAAATGCTTATAAAACATAAACCAAACGTTGGAGGTGGTCATTTCTTCATGCGCAGTGATAAACTCGGAACTCTAAAGCACCCGAGAGCGTTTTTTTCGATGCCAACCTAACCAGAGTGACGGGAGCGGCACAATTCAGAAAAAGCGCTCAGCTCGCCGAGAAAATGCGATTTAAGCAATAAAATTAAAAATGCTTATAAAACATAAACCAAACGTTGGAGGTGGTCATTTCTTCATGCGCAGTGATAAACTCGGAACTCTAAAGCACCCGAGAGCGTTTTTTTCGATGCCAACCTAACCAGAGTGACGGGAGCGGCACAATTCAGAAAAAGCGCTCAGCTCGCCGAGAAAATGCGATTTAAGCAATAAAATTAAAAATGCTTATAAAACATAAACCAAACGTTGGAGGTGGTCATTTCTTCATGCGCAGTGAATAACTCGGCACTCTAAAGCACCAGAGAGCGTTTTTTTCGATGCCAACCTAACCAGCGTGACGGGAGCGGCACAATTCAGAAAAAGTGCTCAGCTCGCCGAGAAAATGCGATTTAAGCAATAAAATTAAAAATGCTTATTAAACATAAACCAAACGTTGGAGGTGGTCATTTCTTCATGCGCAGTGATAAACTCGGCACTATAAAGCACCCGAGAGCGTTTTTTTCGATGCCAACCTAACCAGAGTGACGGGAGCGGCACAATTCAGAAAAAGTGCTCAGCTCGCCGAGAAAATGCGATTTAAGCAATAAAACTAAAAATGCTTATAAAACATAAACCAAACGTTGGAGGTGGTCATTTCTTCATGCGCAGTGAATAACTCGGCACTCTAAAGCACCCGAGAGCGTTTTTTTCGATGCCAACCTAACCAGAGTGACGGGAGCGGCACAATTCAGAAAAAGTGCTCAGCTCGCCGAGAAAATGCGATTTAAGCAATAAAATTAAAAATGCTTATAAAACATAAACCAAACGTTGGAGGTGGTCATTTCTTCATGCGCAGTGATAAACTCGGCACTCTAAAGCACCCGAGAGCGTTTTTTTCGATGCCAACCTAACCAGAGTGACGGGAGCGGCACAATTCAGAAAAAGTGCTCAGCTCGCCGAGAAAATGCAATTTAAGCAATAAAATTAAAAATGCTTATAAAACATAAACCAAACGTTGGAGGTGGTCATTTCTTCATGCGCAGTGAATAACTCGGCACTCTAAAGCACCAGAGAGCGTTTTTTTCGATGCCAACCTAACCAGCGTGACGGGAGCGGCACAATTCAGAAAAAGTGCTCAGCTCGCCGAGAAAATGCGATTTAAGCAATAAAATTAAAAAAACTTATAAAACATAAACCAAACGTTGGAGGTGGTCATTTCTTAATGCGCAGTAATAAACTCGGCACTCTAAAGCACCCGCGAGCGTTTTTTTCGATGCCAACCTAACCAGAGTGACGGGAGCGGCACAATTCAGAAAAAGTGCTCAGCTCGCCGAGAAAATGCGATTTAAGCAATAAAATTAAAAATGCTTATTAAACATAAACCAAACGTTGGAGGTGGTCATTTCTTCATGCACAGTGAATAACTCGGCACTCTAAAGCACCCGAGAGCGTTTTTTTTCGATGCCAACCTAACCAGAGTGACGGGAGCGGCACAATTCAGAAAAAGTGCTCAGCTCGCCGAGAAAATGCGATTTAAGCAATAAAATTAAAAATGCTTATAAAACATAAACCAAACGTTGGAGGTGGTCATTTCTTCATGCGCAGTGATAAACTCGGCACTCTAAAGCACCCGAGAGCGTTTTTTTCGATGCCAACCTAACCAGAGTGACGGGAGCGGCACAATTCAGAAAAAGCGCTCAGCTCGCCGAGAAAATGCGATTTAAGCAATAAAATTAAAAATGCTTATAAAACATAAACCAAACGTTGGAGGTGGTCATTTCTTCATGCGCAGTGATAAACTCGGCACTCTAAAGCACCCGAGAGCGTTTTTTTCGATGCCAACCTAACCAGAGTGACGGGAGCGGCACAATTCAGAAAAAGTGCTCAGCTCGCCGAGAAAATGCGATTTAAGCAATAAAATTAAAAATGCTTATAAAACATAAACCAAACGTTGGAGGTGGTCATTTCTTCATGCGCAGTGAATAACTCGGCACTCTAAAGCACCCGAGAGCGTTTTTTTCGACGCCAACCTAACCAGAGTGACGGGAGCGGCACAATTCAGAAAAAGTGCTCAGCTCGCCGAGAAAATGCGATTTAAGCAATAAAATTAAAAATGCTTATAAAACATAAACCAAACGTTGGAGGTGGTCATTTCTTCATGCGCAGTGATAAACTCGGCACTCTAAAGCACCCGAGAGCGTTTTTTTCGATGCCAACCTAACCAGAGTGACGGGAGCGGCACAATTCAGAAAAAGCGCTCAGCTCGCCGAGAAAATGCGATTTAAGCAATAAAATTAAAAATGCTTATAAAACATAAACCAAACGTTGGAGGTGGTCATTTCTTCATGCGCAGTGATAAACTCGGCACTCTAAAGCACCCGAGAGCGTTTTTTTCGATGCCAACCTAACCAGAGTGACGGGAGCGGCACAATTCAGAAAAAGTGCTCAGCTCGCCGAGAAAATGCGATTTAAGCAATAAAATTAAAAATGCTTATAAAACATAAACCAAACGTTGGAGGTGGTCATTTCTTCATGCGCAGTGATAAACTCGGCACTCTAAAGCACCCGAGAGCGTTTTTTTCGATGCCAACCTAACCAGAGTGACGGGAGCGGCACAATTCAGAAAAAGTGCTCAGCTCGCCGAGAAAATGCAATTTAAGCAATAAAATTAAAAATGCTTATAAAACATAAACCAAACGTTGGAGGTGGTCATTTCTTCATGCGCAGTGAATAACTCGGCACTCTAAAGCACCAGAGAGCGTTTTTTTCGATGCCAACCTAACCAGCGTGACGGGAGCGGCACAATTCAGAAAAAGTGCTCAGCTCGCCGAGAAAATGCGATTTAAGCAATAAAATTAAAAAAACTTATAAAACATAAACCAAACGTTGGAGGTGGTCATTTCTTAATGCGCAGTAATAAACTCGGCACTCTAAAGCACCCGCGAGCGTTTTTTTCGATGCCAACCTAACCAGAGTGACGGGAGCGGCACAATTCAGAAAAAGTGCTCAGCTCGCCGAGAAAATGCGATTTAAGCAAAAAAAGTAAAAATGCTTATAAAACATAAACCAAACGTTGGAGGTGGTCATTTCTTCATGCGCAGTGAATAACTCGGCACTCTAAAGCACCCGAGAGCGTTTTTTTCGATGCCAACCTAACCAGAGTGACGGGAGCGGCACAATTCAGAAAAAGTGCTCAGCTCGCCGAGAAAATGCGATTTAAGCAATAAAATTAAAAATGCTTATAAAACATAAACCAAACGTTGGAGGTGGTCATTTCTTAATGCGCAGTAATAAACTCGGCACTCTAAAGCACCCGAGAGCGTTTTTTTCGATGCCAACCTAACCAGAGTGACGGGAGCGGCACAATTCAGAAAAAGTGCTCAGCTCGCCGAGAAAATGCGATTTAAGCAATAAAATTAAAAATGCTTATAAAACATAAACCAAACGTTGGAGGTGGTCATTTCTTCATGCGCAGTGATAAACTCGGCACTCTAAAGCACCCGAGAGCGTTTTTTTCGATGCCAACCTAACCAGAGTGACGGGAGCGGCACAATTCAGAAAAAGTGCTCAGCTCGCCGAGAAAATGCGATTTAAGCAATAAAATTAAAAATGCTTATAAAACATAAACCAAACGTTGGAGGTGGTCATTTCTTCATGCGCAGTGATAAACTCGGCACTGTAAAGCACCCGAGAGCGTTTTTTTCGATGCCAACCTAACCAGAGTGACGGGAGCGGCACAATTCAGAAAAAGCGCTCAGCTCGCCGAGAAAATGCGATTTAAGCAATAAAATTAAAAATGCTTATAAAACATAAACCAAACGTTGGAGGTGGTCATTTCTTCGTGCGCAGTGAATAACTCGGCACTCTAAAGCACCCGAGAGCGTTTTTTTCGATGCCAACCTAACCAGAGTGACGGGAGCGGCACAATTCAGAAAAAGTGCTCAGCTCGCCGAGAAAATGCGATTTAAGCAATAAAATTAAAAATGCTTATAAAACATAAACCAAACGTTGGAGGTGGTCATTTCTTAATGCACAGTAATAAACTCGGCACTCTAAAGCACCCGAGAGCGTTTTTTTCGATGCCAACCTAACCAGAGTGACGGGAGCGGCACAATTCAGAAAAAGTGCTCAGCTCACCGAGAAAATGCGATTTAAGCAATAAAATTAAAAATGCTTATTAAACATAAACCAAACGTTGGAGGTGGTCATTTCTTCATGCGCAGTGAATAACTCGGCACTCTAAAGCACCCGAGAGCGTTTTTTTCGATGCCAACCTAACCAGAGTGACGGGAGCGGCACAATTCAGAAAAAGTGCTCAGCTCGCCGAGAAAATGCGATTTAAGCAATAAAATTAAAAATGCTTATTAAACATAAACCAAACGTTGGAGGTGGTCATTTCTTCATGCGCAGTGAATAACTCGGCACTCTAAAGCACCCGAGAGCGTTTTTTTCGACGCCAACCTAACCAGAGTGACGGGAGCGGCACAATTCAGAAAAAGTGCTCAGCTCGCCGAGAAAATGCGATTTAAGCAATAAAATTAAAAATGCTTATAAAACATAAACCAAACGTTGGAGGTGGTCATTTCTTCATGCGCAGTGATAAACTCGGCACTCTAAAGCACCCGAGAGCGTTTTTTTCGATGCCAACCTAACCAGAGTGACGGGAGCGGCACAATTCAGAAAAAGCGCTCAGCTCGCCGAGAAAATGCGATTTAAGCAATAAAATTAAAAATGCTTATAAAACATAAACCAAACGTTGGAGGTGGTCATTTCTTCATGCGCAGTGAATAACTCGGCACTCTAAAGCACCCGAGAGCGTTTTTTTCGATGCCAACCTAACCAGAGTGACGGGAGCGGCACAATTCAGAAAAAGTGCTCAGCTCGCCGAGAAAATGCGATTTAAGCAATAAAATTAAAAATGCTTATAAAACATAAACCAAACGTTGGAGGTGGTCATTTCTTAATGCACAGTAATAAACTCGGCACTCTAAAGCACCCGAGAGCGTTTTTTTCGATGCCAACCTAACCAGAGTGACGGGAGCGGCACAATTCAGAAAAAGTGCTCAGCTCACCGAGAAAATGCGATTTAAGCAATAAAATTAAAAATGCTTATTAAACATAAACCAAACGTTGGAGGTGGTCATTTCTTCATGCGCAGTGAATAACTCGGCACTCTAAAGCACCCGAGAGCGTTTTTTTCGATGCCAACCTAACCAGAGTGACGGGAGCGGCACAATTCAGAAAAAGTGCTCAGCTCGCCGAGAAAATGCGATTTAAGCAATAAAATTAAAAATGCTTATTAAACATAAACCAAACGTTGGAGGTGGTCATTTCTTCATGCGCAGTGAATAACTCGGCACTCTAAAGCACCCGAGAGCGTTTTTTTCGATGCCAATGTGACGGGAGCGGCACAATTCAGAAAAAGCGCTCAGCTCGCCGAGAAAATGCGATTTAAGCAATAAAATTAAAAATGCTTATAAAACATAAACCAAACGTTGGAGGTGGTCATTTCTTCATGCGCAGTGATAAACTCGGCACTCTAAAGCACCCGAGAGCGTTTTTTTCGATGCCAACCTAACCAGAGTGACGGGAGCGGCACAATAGAAAAAGCGCTCAGCTCGCCGAGAAAATGCGATTTAAGCAATAAAATTAAAAATGCTTATAAAACATAAACCAAACGTTGGAGGTGGTCATTTCTTCATGCGCAGTGAATAACTCGGCACTCTAAAGCACCCGAGAGCGTTTTTTTCGATGCCAACCTAACCAGAGTGACGGGAGCGGCACAATTCAGAAAAAGTGCTCAGCACGCCGAGAAAATGCGATTTAAGCAATAAAATTAAAAATGCTTATAAAACATAAACCAAACGTTGGAGGTGGTCATTTCTTCATGCGCAGTAATAAACTCGGCACTCTAAAGCACCCGAGAGCGTTTTTTTCGATGCCAACCTAACCAGAGTGACGGGAGCGGCACAATTCAGAAAAAGTGCTCAGCTCGCCGAGAAAATGCGATTTAAGCAATAAAATTAAAAATGCTTATAAAACATAAACCAAACGTTGGAGGTGGTCATTTCTTCATGCGCAGTGATAAACTCGGCACTCTAAAGCACCCGAGAGCGTTTTTTTCGATGCCAACCTAACCAGAGTGACGGGAGCGGCACAATTCAGAAAAAGTGCTCAGCTCGCCGAGAAAATGCGATTTAAGCAATAAAATTAAAAATGCTTATAAAACATAAACCAAACGTTTGAGGTGGTCATTTCTTCATGCGCAGTGATAAACTCGGCACTCTAAAGCACCCGAGAGCGTTTTTTTCGATGCCAACCTAACCAGAGTGACGGGAGCGGCACAATTCAGAAAAAGCGCTCAGCTCGCCGAGAAAATGCGATTTAAGCAATAAAATTAAAAATGCTTATAAAACATAAACCAAACGTTGGAGGTGGTCATTTCTTCGTTCGCAGTGAATAACTCGGCACTCTAAAGCACCCGAGAGCGTTTTTTTCGATGCCAACCTAACCAGAGTGACGGGAGCGGCACAATTCAGAAAAAGTGCTCAGCTCGCCGAGAAAATGCGATTTAAGCAATAAAATTAAAAATGCTTATAAAACATAAACCAAACGTTGGAGGTGGTCATTTCTTAATGCGCAGTAATAAACTCGGCACTCTAAAGCACCCGAGAGCGTTTTTTCGATGCCAACCTAACCAGAGTGACGGGAGCGGCACAATTCAGAAAAAGTGCTCAGCTCACCGAGAAAATGCGATTTAAGCAATAAAATTAAAAATGCTTATTAAACATAAACCAAACGTTGGAGGTGGTCATTTCTTCATGCGCAGTGAATAACTCGGCACTCTAAAGCACCCGAGAGCGTTTTTTTCGATGCCAACCTAACCAGAGTGACGGGAGCGGCACAATTCAGAAAAAGTGCTCAGCTCGCCAAGAAAATGCGATTTAAGCAATAAAATTAAAAATGCTTATTAAACATAAACCAAACGTTGGAGGTGGTCATTTCTTCATGCGCAGTGAATAACTCGGCACTCTAAAGCACCCGAGAGCGTTTTTTTCGATGCCAACCTAACCAGAGTGACGGGAGCGGCACAATTCAGAAAAAGCGCTCAGCTCGCCGAGAAAATGCGATTTAAGCAATAAAATTAAAAATGCTTATAAAACATTAACCAAACGATGGAGGTGATCATTTCTTCATGCGCAGTGATAAACTCGGCACTCTAAAGCACCCGAGAGCGTTTTTTTTCGATGCCAACCTAACCAGAGTGACGGGAGCGGCACAATTCAGAAAAAGCGCTCAGCTCGCCGAGAAAATGCGATTTAAGCAATAAAATTAAAAATGCTTATAAAACATAAACCAAACGTTGGAGGTGGTCATTTCTTCATGCGCAGTGATAAACTCGGCACTCTAAAGCACCCGAGAGCGTTTTTTTCGATGCCAACCTAACCAGAGTGACCGGAGCGGCACAATTCAGAAAAAGTGCTCAGCTTGCCGAGAAAATGCGATTTAAGCAATAAAATTAAAAATGCTTATTAAACATAAACCAAACGTTGGAGGTGGTCATTTCTTCATGCGCAGTGATAAACTCGGCACTCTAAAGCACCCGAGAGCGTTTTTTTCGATGCCAATCTAACCAGAGTGACGGGAGCGGCACAATTCAGAAAAAGTGCTCAGCTCGCCGAGAAAATGCGATTTAAGCAATAAAACTAAAAATGCTTATAAAACATAAACCAAACGTTGGAGGTGGTCATTTCTTCATGCGCAGTGAATAACTCGGCACTCTAAAGCACCCGAGAGCGTTTTTTTCGATGCCAACCTAACCAGAGTGACGGGAGCGGCACAATTCAGAAAAAGTGCTCAGCTCGCCGAGAAAATGCGATTTAAGCAATAAAATTAAAAATGCTTATAAAACATAAACCAAACGTTGGAGGTGGTCATTTTTTCATGCGCAGTGATAAACTCGGCACTCTAAAGCACCCGAGAGCGTTTTTTTCGATGCCAACCTAACCAGAGTGACGGGAGCGGCACAATTTAGAAAAAGCGCTCAGCTCGCCGAGAAAATGCGATTTAAGCAATAAAATTAAAAATGCTTATAAAACATAAACCAAACGTTGGAGGTGGTCATTTCTTCATGCGCAGTGATAAACTCGGAACTCTAAAGCACCCGAGAGCGTTTTTTTCGATGCCAACCTAACCAGAGTGACGGGAGCGGCACAATTCAGAAAAAGCGCTCAGCTCGCCGAGAAAATGCGATTTAAGCAATAAAATTAAAAATGCTTATAAAACATAAACCAAACGTTGGAGGTGGTCATTTCTTCATGCGCAGTGATAAACTCGGAACTCTAAAGCACCCGAGAGCGTTTTTTTCGATGCCAACCTAACCAGAGTGACGGGAGCGGCACAATTCAGAAAAAGCGCTCAGCTCGCCGAGAAAATGCGATTTAAGCAATAAAATTAAAAATGCTTATAAAACATAAACCAAACGTTGGAGGTGGTCATTTCTTCATGCGCAGTGAATAACTCGGCACTCTAAAGCACCAGAGAGCGTTTTTTTCGATGCCAACCTAACCAGCGTGACGGGAGCGGCACAATTCAGAAAAAGTGCTCAGCTCGCCGAGAAAATGCGATTTAAGCAATAAAATTAAAAATGCTTATTAAACATAAACCAAACGTTGGAGGTGGTCATTTCTTCATGCGCAGTGATAAACTCGGCACTATAAAGCACCCGAGAGCGTTTTTTTCGATGCCAACCTAACCAGAGTGACGGGAGCGGCACAATTCAGAAAAAGTGCTCAGCTCGCCGAGAAAATGCGATTTAAGCAATAAAACTAAAAATGCTTATAAAACATAAACCAAACGTTGGAGGTGGTCATTTCTTCATGCGCAGTGAATAACTCGGCACTCTAAAGCACCCGAGAGCGTTTTTTTCGATGCCAACCTAACCAGAGTGACGGGAGCGGCACAATTCAGAAAAAGTGCTCAGCTCGCCGAGAAAATGCGATTTAAGCAATAAAATTAAAAATGCTTATAAAACATAAACCAAACGTTGGAGGTGGTCATTTCTTCATGCGCAGTGATAACCCGTGTTTATCAATCATGTGTGCCACTATTATATTGACCAACTTTCTTCTGGTAGCATCTGTTAGAGTTTTTGTTGTGTGATACTCTTGGAGGACCTCTTCACCACCTGAGCTGGTACCAAGGACATCTTCAATCAACTTTGAAAAAGAAGCAAAAAAACAAATGTGATAAACTGCCTTTCTAGAGTTTAAGGATGACAAATGTTGATTTTAAGAAACCTGTGAGTACTTAGCACAACCTTTCTAGCAGATGCTGCAGTAAGTGGGCCCTCAAGTCTTGGTTTCTTCCTAGGAACCTCATCTAGGAGTATAGTTGATGTACTTGCACATGAACTGAAGCTTGAATCAGAATAATCGGATGGAGAGGACAAGGAGCAATCGGAAAATTCTAAAAAAAAAAAAAAAAAAAAAAGAAGGGGGGTGGGGTGTTTATTTGCAGTATACAAAAAGTCATAGAAGATTTTTGATCTAACCAAGCCAACGGCACACCATAGACTCAACTCATTTAATCAATTGATTCTCAGTCTTGATAGGCAATTCAGAAATATTTTCAGAAATTGTTTTAAAGGCATGAATTAGATTAATCAAAAATACATTTGGTATTCATATTGGATTTATGTCAGTTAAAATGACATTTAAACCATTTAATAAAAGTCAGGCTGAATGTCCCTGTTGTGTAACCACAAAGAATGATATTGAATATTTGATCCACCTTTAAGTGTATTAAATGACTTAATTCTGAAAACATTAAATTGAAATTGTTTACTGTATTTCTGTACTTATAAATTTGCATTAGTGTTTTACACATTGCATTATGTAATTTACCCCTTTACATTTCTCACCGTCATTTGAGAAAACTGATAGAGTCACATTGCCTTGGCTGACAAGGTCACTGAAAATGTCCTCATCAACTTCTGTCCCTGTTGCATCTTTGTACACTAATTTTGCGTCAGGTGGCAGGCAAAATCTCTCGATGACTGGAAAAGACAAGATACATCTGAGTGGACCTTTAAGATAGCACTGATCTTGCCTCATTTCACATTCAATAATTTAATCCACCACTGTAAACAAATTCAGAGATAATCCCCTGCATAAAATACATTCCCTTTTCAGTCCAAATCTTAAAAGAAAGGGGCGTTGTTCTGCCCTTTATATCAAACCAAGCATAAGTAAAACAAAAACAAACCTTTGTCATGGAACTGCACAAAATCAAAACATCCATCAACCTCATCCAACTTCACATACTTCTGCTGTTGGCAATACCGAACCTGGATCAACATTTTTCTGAGACATGCAACAACAAACAAATGTCAGTAAACACTTAACATGCAAGAAATAATTATTTAACACTCACATAAACGTTGTGTATCATGCAAGAAATTGTTTCATTATTAATTTCACTGCATGTCTAAGATTAAACACATTCAGCAGCTGCTGGGAGGCTGTTAAAACATGCCACAGCAGGCCCAGTGGAAACGCTCTCATTGATGAACGTGGCAGCGACTAGCTGTAGTGACTGCAGCACATGCTACCGTAATTAACATTTACATTTGAGGCAAAACTGATTTATTAAAACATTCCCCTCTGTTAAAAGCTGGTTTTCAGCGACCAAACAAACACAACACCAGTAAAGTTGACCCTTTTTAGTCTGACTGCCCACTACATTACCTACATTACCCATTAATCAGAGTTATTAACCACACCTGTATGATCAGAGCCTCGGACACTCGTCTCGGTGCAGTGGCACAGGGAGTCTGCCACACAGGCACCCAACTGCAATTGTTTAGGCTAATTATTTCACTCTAGCCGTGGCTCCTACGCAAAGTGCGGGGTTTATTGCATGAATTAACTCCTCACTTCGTGTTGGAGCCAAAGTTCATCCTGTCGGGGCTTATTTCTCCATAACAACCTCTGAACTGTTTATCCCTTACTTATTCTAGAGGGTTATGGTTAGGATTAGGGTTAAGGTTAGATTAATGGACGCAGAAATTAACAAGTGTATGGTCGGAGAAATGGGAAGAGGGAGTATTGGGCAGTCGGACTGATGCCATGCACCCGCCATGAACTTCAAGTTAGCTTGTTAACATGTGCTAACGTTAGCCCCAAACTATATTCGACAGTTAAATATGAAGCCTTGTTTATACAACCTCTCAAGCACGCGTGAGACTTGGTAAAATGCAAAGGATAACATAGGAAACCGTTTTTTTATTAATGTTTATTTTTTAGCAAGTGGTAACGTTAGTGGTGAAGTTAACATTGCATTAAAAAAAAAATCCAAACGTTCGCTGTCCAGTGCAAACCACAAAAAATGCTTAGCAAAGTTACATAAATATTCTCAGCAGATGTTTAATTCAATGTTATTGTTCCTACAAGTTTGATTTTGTAGCTTACCTCTCGTGTAAAAGTCCAACTCCGCATCCATTCCTGATTCCAGCAGCGAAATAAACGACGGTTGACCACGCCACGCACAGGAGACTATTGATTGATGCACGGGTTCACCCTGCTGAAAGCCCAGGGGCATAACACATGGGGTTACCTGGACTGAAGCCCAGGGGCCTATCAAGCAAGTTAACTCGGCCGAGATGCACTTTACATCTCTACAGAGTTGATTTGCTTAGGTTGGAATAACTCTGTTAAATAACTCCAACACTGAACACCATTTTAATCAGAATGTGTTAAAATGACACTTTGAGAGTTGAAATCAACTCTGACATGTTTAACCCTGAAATTTCAACACTCCAGTTTTTGCTGTGTGCTCAGCTTGCCGAGAAAATGCGATTTAAGCAATAAAATTAAAAATGCTTATAAAACATAAACCAAACGTTGGAGGTGGTCATTTCTTAATGCGCAGTAATAAACTCGGCACTCTAAAGCACCCGTGAGCGTTTTTTTCGATGCCAACCTAACCAGAGTGACGGGAGCGGCACAATTCAGAAAAAGTGCTCAGCTCGCCGAGAAAATGTGATTTAAGCAATAAAATTAAAAATGCTTATAAAACATAAACCAAACGTTGGAGGTGGTCATTTCTTCATGCGCAGTGATAAACTCGGCACTCTAAAGCACCCGAGAGCGTTTTTTTCGATGCCAACCTAACCAGAGTGACGGGAGCGGCACAATTCAGAAAAAGTGCTCAGCTCGCCGAGAAAATGCGATTTAAGCAATAAAACTAAAAATAATTATAAAACATAAATCAAACGTTGGAGGTGGTCATTTCTTCATGCGCAGTGAATAACTCAGCACTCTAAAGCACCCGAGAGCGTTTTTTTCGATGCCAACCTAACCAGAGTGACGGGAGCGGCACAATTCAGAAAAAGTGCTCAGCTCGCCGAGAAAATGCGATTTAAGCAATAAAATTAAAAATGCTTATAAAACATAAACCAAACGTTGGAGGTGGTCATTTCTTCATGCGCAGTGATAAACTCGGCACTCTAAAGCACCCGAGAGCGTTTTTTTCGATGCCAACCTAACTAGAGTGACGGGAGCGGCACAATTCAGAAAAAGCGCTCAGCTCGCCGAGAAAATGCGATTTAAGCAATAAAATTAAAAATGCTTATAAAACATAAACCAAACGTTGGAGGTGGTCATTTCTTCATGCGCAGTGATAAACTCGGCACTCTAAAGCACCCGAGAGCGTTTTTTTCGATGCCAACCTAACCAGAGTCACGGGAGCGGCACAATTCAGAAAAAGCGCTCAGCTCGCCGAGAAAATGCGATTTAAGCAATAAAATTAAAAATGCTTATAAAACATAAACCAAACGTTGGAGGTGGTCATTTCTTCATGCGCAGTGATTAACTCGGCACTCTAAAGCACCCGAGAGCGTTTTTTTCGATGCCAACCTAACCAGAGTGAAGGGAGCGGCACAATTCAGAAAAAGTGCTCAGCTCGCCGAGAAAATGCGATTTAAGCAATAAAATTAAAAATGCTTATAAAACATAAACCAAACGTTGGAGGTGGTCATTTCCTCATGCGCAGTGAATAACTCGGCACTCTAAAGCACCCGAGAGCGTTTTTTTCGATGCCAACCTAACCAGAGTGACGGGAGCGGCACAATTCAGAAAAAGTGCTCAGCTCGCCGAGAAAATGCGATTTAAGCAATAAAATTAAAAATGCTTATAAAACATAAACCAAACGTTGGAGGTGGTCATTTCTTAATGCGCAGTAATAAACTCGGCACTCTAAAGCACCCGAGAGCGTTTTTTTCGATGCCAACCTAACCAGAGTGACGGGAGCGGCACAATTCACAAAAAGTGCTCAGCTCGCCGAAAAAAACGGTTTAAGCATTAAAATTAAACATGCTTATAACACATAAACCAAACGTTGGAGGTGGTCATTTCTTCATGCGCAGTGATAAACTCGGCACTCTAAAGCACCCGAGAGCGTTTTTTTCGATGCCAACCTAACCAGAGTTATGGGAGCGGCACAATTCAGAAAAAGCGCTCAGCTCGCCGAGAATATGCGATTTAAGCAATAAAATTAAAAATGCTTATAAAACATAAACCAAACGTTGGAGGTGGTCATTTCTTCATGCGCAGTGATAAACTCGGCACTCTAAAGCACCCGAGAGCGTTTTTTTCGATGCCAACCTAACCAGAGTGACGGGAGCGGCACAATTCAGAAAAAGCGCTCAGCTCGCCGAGAAAATGCGATTTAAGCAATAAAATTAAAAATGCTTATAAAACATAAACCAAACGTTGGAGGTGGTCATTTCTTCATGCGCAGTGAATAACTCGGCACTCTAAAGCACCCGAGAGCGTTTTTTTCGATGCCAACCTAACCAGAGTGACGGGAGCGGCACAATTCAGAAAAAGTGCTCAGCTCGCCGAGAAAATGCAATTTAAGCAATAAAATTAAAAATGCTTATAAAACATAAACCAAACGTTGGAGGTGGTCATTTCTTCATGCGCAGTAATAAACTCGGCACTCTAAATTACCCGAGAGCATTTTTTTCGATGCCAACCTAACCAGAGTTACGGGAGCGGCACAATTCAGAAAAAGCGCTCAGCTCGCCGAGAAAATGCGATTTAAGCAATAAAATTAAAAATGCTTATAAAACATAAACCAAACGTTGGAGGTGGTCATTTCTTAATGCGCAGTAATAAACTCGGCACTCTAAAGCACCCGAGAGCGTTTTTTTCGATGCCAACCTAACCAGAGTGACGGGAGCGGCACAATTCAGAAAAAGTGCTCAGCTCGCCGAGAAAATGCGATTTAAGCAATAAAATTAAAAATGCTTATTAAACATAAACCAAACGTTGGAGGTGGTCATTTCTTCATGCGCAGTGAATAACTCGGCACTCTATACCGAGAGCGTTTTTTTCGATGCCAACCTAACCAGAGTGACGGGAGCGGCACAATTCAGAAAAAGCGCTCAGCTCGCCGAGAAAATGCGATTTAAGCAATAAAATTAAAAATGCTTATAAAACATAAACCAAACGTTGGAGGTGGTCATTTCTTCATGCGCAGTGATAAACTCGGCACTCTAAAGCACCCGAGAGCGTTTTTTTCGATGCCAACCTAACCAGAGTGACGGGAGCGGCACAATTCAGAAAAAGCGCTCAGCTCGCCGAGAAAATGCGATTTAAGCAATAAAATTAAAAATGCTTATAAAACATAAACCAAACGTTGGAGGTGGTCATTTCTTCATGCGCAGTGATAAACTCGGCACTCTAAAGCACCCAAGAGCGTTTTTTTCGATGCCAACCTAACCAGAGTGACGGGAGCGGCACAATTCAGAAAAAGTGCTCAGCTCGGCGAGAAAATGCGATTTAAGCAATAAAATTAAAAATGCTTATAAAACATAAACCAAACGTTGGAGGTGGTCATTTCTTCATGCGCAGTGAATAACTCGGCACTCTAAAGCACCCGAGAGCGTTTTTTTCGATGCCAACCTAACCAGAGTGACGGGAGCGGCACAATTCAGAAAAAGCGCTCAGCTCGCCGAGAAAATGCGATTTAAGCAATAAAATTAAAAATGCTTATAAAACATAAACCAAACGTTGGAGGTGGTCATTTCTTCATGCGCAGTGATAAACTCGGCACTCTAAAGCACCCGAGAGCGTTTTTTTCGATGCCAACCTAACCAGAGTGACGGGAGCGGCACAATTCAGAAAAAGCGCTCAGCTCGCCGAGAAAATGCGATTTAAGCAATAAAATTAAAAATGCTTATAAAACATAAACCAAACGTTGGAGGTGGTCATTTCTTCATGCGCAGTGAATAACTCGGCACTCTAAAGCACCCGAGAGCGTTTTTTTCGATGCCAACCTAACCAGAGTGACGGGAGCGGCACAATTCAGAAAAAGTGCTCAGCTCGCCGAGAAAAAGCGATTTAAGCAATACAATTAAAAATGCTTATAAAACATAAACCAAACGTTGGAGGTGGTCATTTCTTAATGCGCAGTAATAAACTCGGCACTCTAAAGCACCCGAGAGCGTTTTTTTCGATGCCAACCTAACCAGAGTGACGGGAGCGGCACAATTCAGAAAAAGTGCTCAGCTCGCCGAGAAAATGCGATTTAAGCAATAAAATTAAAAATGCTTATTAAACATAAACATAACTCTGGTTAGGTTGGCATCGAAAAAAACGCTCTCGGGTGCTTTAGAGTGCCGAGTTTATTACTGCGCATTAAGAAATGACCACCTCCAACGTTTGGTTTATGTTTTATAAGCATTTTTAATTTTATTGCTTAAATCGCATTTTCTCGGCGAGCTGAGCACTTTTTCTGAATTGTGCCGCTCCCGTCACTCTGGTTAGGTTGGCATCGAAAAAAACGCTCTCGGGTGCTTTAGAGTGCCGAGTTATTCACTGCGCACGAAGAAATGACCACCTCCAACGTTTGGTTTATGTTTTATAAGCATTTTTAATTTTATTGCTTAAATTGCATTTTCTCGGCGAGCTGAGCGCTTTTTCTGAATTGTGCCGCTCCCGTCACTCTGGTTAGGTTGGCATCGAAAAAAACGCTCTCGGGTGCTTTAGAGTGCCGAGTTTATTACTGCGCATTAAGAAATGACCACCTCCAACGTTTGGTTTATGTTTTATAAGCATTTTTAATTTTATTGCTTAAATCGCATTTTCTCGGCGAGCTGAGCACTTTTTCTGAATTGTGCCGCTCCCGTCACTCTGGTTAGGTTGGCATCGAAAAAAACGCTCTCGGGTGCTTTAGAGTGCCGAGTTTGTTACTGCGCATTAAGAAATGACCACCTCCAACGTTTGGTTTATGTTTTATAAGCATTTTTAATTTTATTGCTTAAATCGCATTTTCTCGGCGAGCTGAGCACTTTTTCTGAATTGTGCCGCTCCCGTCACTCTGGTTAGGTTGGCATCGAAAAAAACGCTCTCGGGTGCTTTAGAGTTCCGAGTTATTCACTGCTCATGAAGAAATGACCACCTCCAACGTTTGGTTTATGTTTTATAAGCATTTTTAATTTTATTGCTTAAATCGCATTTTCTCGGCGAGCTGAGCACTTTTTCTGAATTGTGCCGCTCCCGTCACTCTGGTTAGGTTGGCATCGAAAAAAACGCTCTCGGGTGCTTTAGAGTGCCGAGTTTATCACTGCGCATGAAGAAATTACCACCTCCAACGTTTGGTTTATGTTTTATAAGCATTTTTAATTTTATTGCTTAAATCGCATTTTCTCGGCGAGCTGAGCACTTTTTCTGAATTGTGCCGCTCCCGTCACTCTGGTTAGGTTGGCATCGAAAAAAACGCTATCGGGTGCTTTAGAGTGCCGAGTTATTCACTGCGCATGAAGAAATGACCACCTCCAACGTTTGGTTTATGTTTAATAAGCATTTTTAATTTTATTGCTTAAATCGCATTTTCTCGGCGAGCTGAGCACTTTTTCTGAATTGTGCCGCTCCCGTCACTCTGGTTAGGTTGGCATCGAAAAAAACGCTCTCGGGTGCTTTAGAGTGCCGAGTTTATTACTGCGCATTAAGAAATGACCACCTCCAACGTTTGGTTTATGTTTTATAAGCATTTTTAATTTTATTGCTTAAATCGCATTTTCTCGGCGAGCTGAGCACTTTTTCTGAATTGTGCCGCTCCCGTCACTCTGGTTAGGTTGGCATCGAAAAAAACGCTATCGGGTGCTTTAGAGTGCCGAGTTATTCACTGCGCATGAAGAAATGACCACCTCCAACGTTTGGTTTATGTTTAATAAGCATTTTTAATTTTATTGCTTAAATCGCATTTTCTCGGCGAGCTGAGCACTTTTTCTGAATTGTGCCGCTCCGTCACTCTGGTTAGGTTGGCATCGAAAAAAACGCTCTCGGGTGCTTTAGAGTGCCGAGTTTATCACTGCGCATGAAGAAATGACCACTTCCAACGTTTGGTTTATGTTTTATAAGCATTTTTAATTTTATTGCTTAAATCGCATTTTCTCGGCGAGCTGAGCACTTTTTCTGAATTGTGCCGCTCCCGTCAATCTGGTTAGGTTGGCATCGAAAAAAACGCTCTCGGGTGCTTTAGAGTGCCGAGTTTATTACTGCGCATTAAGAAATGACCACCTCCAACGTTTGGTTTATGTTTTATAAGCATTTTTAATTTTATTGCTTAAATCGCATTTTCTCGGCGAGCTGAGCACTTTTTCTGAATTGTGCCGCTCCCGTCACTCTGGTTAGGTTGGCATCGAAAAAAACGCTCTCGGGTGCTTTAGAGTGCCGAGTTATTCACTGCGCATGAAGAAATGACCACCTCCAACGTTTGGTTTATGTTTTATAAGCATTTTTAATTTTATTGCTTAAATCGCATTTTCTCGGCGAGCTGAGCACTTTTTCTGAATTGTGCCACTCCCGTCACTCTGGTTAGGTTGGCATCGAAAAAAACGCTCTCGGGTGCTTTAGAGTGCCGAGTTTATCACTGCGCATGAAGAAATGACCACCTCCAACGTTTGGTTTATGTTTTATAAGCATTTTTAATTTTATTGCTTAAATCGCATTTTCTCGGCGAGCTGAGCACTTTTTCTGAATTGTGCCGCTCCCGTCAATCTGGTTAGGTTGGCATCGAAAAAAACGCTCTCGGGTGCTTTAGAGTGCCGAGTTTATTACTGCGCATTAAGAAATGACCACCTCCAACGTTTGGTTTATGTTTTATAAGCATTTTTAATTTTATTGCTTAAATCGCATTTTCTCGGCGAGCTGAGCACTTTTTCTGAATTGTGCCGCTCCCGTCACTCTGGTTAGGTTGGCATCGAAAAAAACGCTCTCGGGTGCTTTAGAGTGCCGAGTTATTCACTGCGCATGAAGAAATGACCACCTCCAACGTTTGGTTTATGTTTTATAAGCATTTTTAATTTTATTGCTTAAATCGCATTTTCTCGGCGAGCTGAGCACTTTTTCTGAATTGTGCCGCTCCCGTCACTCTGGTTAGGTTGGCATCGAAAAAAACGCTCTCGGGTGCTTTAGAGTGCCGAGTTTATCACTGCGCATGAAGAAATGACCACCTCCAACGTTTGGTTTATGTTTTATAAGCATTTTTAAATTTATTGCTTAATCGCATTTTCTCGGCGAGCTGAGCGCTTTTTCTGAATTGTGCCGCTCCCGTCACTCTGGTTAGGTTGGCATCGAAAAAAACGCTCTCGGGTGCTTTAGAGTGCCGAGTTATTCACTGCGCATGAAGAAATGACCACCTCCAACGTTTGGTTTATGTTTTATAAGCATTTTTAGTTTTATTGCTTAAATCGCATTTTCTCGGCGAGCTGAGCACTTTTTCTGAATTGTGCCGCTCCCGTCACTCTGGTTAGGTTGGCATCGAAAAAAACGCTCTCCGGTGCTTTAGAGTGCCGAGTTTATCACTGCGCATGAAGAAATGACCACCTCCAACGTTTGGTTTATGTTTAATAAGCATTTTTAATTTTATTGCTTAAATCGCATTTTCTCGGCGAGCTGAGCACTTTTTCTGAATTGTGCCGCTCCCGTCACTCTGGTTAGGTTGGCATCGAAAAAAACGCTCTCGGGTGCTTTAGAGTGCCGACTTTATCACTGCGCATGAAGAAATGACCACCTCCAACGTTTGGTTTATGTTTTATAAGCATTTTTAATTTTATTGCTTAAATCGCAATTTCTCGGCGAGCTGAGCACTTTTTCTGAATTGTGCCGCTCCCGTCACTCTGGTTAGGTTGGCATCGAAAAAAACGCTCTCGGGTGCTTTAGAGTGCCGAGTTATTCACTGCGCATGAAGAAATGACCACCTCCAACGTTTGGTTTATGTTTTATAAGCATTTTTAATTTTATTGCTTAAATCGCATTTTCTCGGCGAGCTGAGCACTTTTTCTGAATTGTGCCGCTCCCGTCACTCTGGTTAGGTTGGCATCGAAAAAAACGCTCTCGGGTGCTTTAGAGTGCCGAGTTTATCACTGCGCATGAAGAAATGACCACCTCCAACGTTTGGTTTATGTTTTATAAGCATTTTTAAATTTATTGCTTAATCGCATTTTCTCGGCGAGCTGAGCGCTTTTTCTGAATTGTGCCGCTCCCGTCACTCTGGTTAGGTTGGCATCGAAAAAAACGCTCTCGGGTGCTTTAGAGTGCCGAGTTATTCACTGCGCATGAAGAAATGACCACCTCCAACGTTTGGTTTATGTTTTATAAGCATTTTTAGTTTTATTGCTTAAATCGCATTTTCTCGGCGAGCTGAGCACTTTTTCTGAATTGTGCCGCTCCCGTCACTCTGGTTAGGTTGGCATCGAAAAAAACGCTCTCCGGTGCTTTAGAGTGCCGAGTTTATCACTGCGCATGAAGAAATGACCACCTCCAACGTTTGGTTTATGTTTAATAAGCATTTTTAATTTTATTGCTTAAATCGCATTTTCTCGGCGAGCTGAGCACTTTTTCTGAATTGTGCCGCTCCCGTCACTCTGGTTAGGTTGGCATCGAAAAAAACGCTCTCGGGTGCTTTAGAGTGCCGACTTTATCACTGCGCATGAAGAAATGACCACCTCCAACGTTTGGTTTATGTTTTATAAGCATTTTTAATTTTATTGCTTAAATCGCATTTTCTCGGCGAGCTGAGCACTTTTTCTGAATTGTGCCGCTCCCGTCACTCTGGTTAGGTTGGCATCGAAAAAAACGCTCACGGGTGCTTTAGAGTGCCGAGTTTATTACTGCGCATTAAGAAATGACCACCTCCAACGTTTGGTTTATGTTTTATAAGCATTTTTAATTTTATTGCGTAAATCGCATTTTCTCGGCGAGCTGAGCACTTTTTCTGAATTGTGCCGCTCCCGTCACTCTGGTTAGGTTGGCATCGAAAAAAACGCTATCGGGTGCTTTAGAGTGCCGAGTTATTCACTGCGCATGAAGAAATGACCACCTCCAACGTTTGGTTTATGTTTAATAAGCATTTTTAATTTTATTGCTTAAATCGCATTTTCTCGGCGAGCTGAGCACTTTTTCTGAATTGTGCCGCTCCCGTCACTCTGGTTAGGTTGGCATCAAAAAAAACGCTCTCGGGTGCTTTAGAGTGCCGAGTTTATTACTGCGCATTAAGAAATGACCACCTCCAACGTTTGGTTTATGTTTTATAAGCATTTTTAATTTTATTGCTTAAATCGCATTTTCTCGGCGAGCTGAGCACTTTTTCTGAATTGTGCCGCTCCCGTCACTCTGGTTAGTTTGGCATCGAAAAAAACGCTCTCGGGTGCTTTAGAGTGCCGAGTTTATTACTGCGCATTAAGAAATGACCACCTCCAACGTTTGGTTTATGTTTTATAAGCATTTTTAATTTTATTGCTTAAATCGCATTTTCTCGGCGAGCTGAGCACTTTTTCTGAATTGTGCCGCTCCCGTCACTCTGGTTAGGTTGGCATCGAAAAAAACGCTCTCGGGTGCTTTAGAGTGCCGAGTTATTCACTGCGCATGAAGAAATGACCACCTCCAACGTTTGGTTTATGTTTTATAAGCATTTTTAATTTTATTGCTTAAATCGCATTTTCTCGGCGAGCTGAGCACTTTTTCTGAATTGTGCCACTCCCGTCACTCTGGTTAGGTTGGCATCGAAAAAAACGCTCTCGGGTGCTTTAGAGTGCCGAGTTTATCACTGCGCATGAAGAAATGACCACCTCCAACGTTTGGTTTATGTTTTATAAGCATTTTTAATTTTATTGCTTAAATCGCATTTTCTCGGCGAGCTGAGCGCTTTTTCTGAATTGCGCCGCTCCCGTCACTCTGGTTAGGTTGGCATCGAAAAAAACGCTCTCGGGTGCTTTAGAGTGCCGAGTTATTCACTGCGCATGAAGAAATGACCACCTCCAACGTTTGGTTTATGTTTAATAAGCATTTTTAATTTTATTGCTTAAATCGCATTTTCTCGGCGAGCTGAGCGCTTTTTCTGAATTGTGCCGCTCCCGTCACTCTGGTTAGGTTGGCATCGAAAAAAACGCTCTCGGGTGCTTTAGAGTGCCGAGTTATTCACTGCGCATGAAGAAATGACCACCTCCAACGTTTGGTTTATGTTTAATAAGCATTTTTAATTTTATTGCTTAAATCGCATTTTCTCGGCGAGCTGAGCACTTTTTCTGAATTGTGCCGCTCCCGTCACTCTGGTTAGGTTGGCATCGAAAAAAACGCTCTCGGGTGCTTTAGAGTGCCGAGTTTATTACTGCGCATTAAGAAATGACCACCTCCAACGTTTGGTTTATGTTTTATAAGCATTTTTAATTTTATTGCTTAAATCGCATTTTCTCGGCGAGCTGAGCACTTTTTCTGAATTGTGCCGCTCCCGTAACTCTGGTTAGGTTGGCATCGAAAAAAACGCTCTCGGGTGCTTTAGAGTGCCGAGTTATTCACTGCGCATGAAGAAATGACCACCTCCAACGTTTGGTTTATGTTTAATAAGCATTTTTAATTTTATTGCTTAAATCGCATTTTCTCGGCGAGCTGAGCGCTTTTTCTGAATTGTGCCGCTCCCGTCACTCTGGTTAGGTTGGCATCGAAAAAAACGCTCTCGGGTGCTTTAGAGTGCCGAGTTTATTACTGCGCATTAAGAAATGACCACCTCCAACGTTTGGTTTATGTTTTATAAGCATTTTTAATTTTATTGCTTAAATCGCATTTTCTCGGCGAGCTGAGCACTTTTTCTGAATTGTGCCGCTCCCGTCACTCTGGTTAGGTTGGCATCGAAAAAAACGCTCTCGGGTGCTTTAGAGTGCCGAGTTTATTACTGCGCATTAAGAAATGACCACCTCCAACGTTTGGTTTATGTTTTATAAGCATTTTTAATTTTATTGCTTAAATCGCATTTTCTCGGCGAGCTGAGCACTTTTTCTGAATTGTGCCGCTCCCGTCACTCTGGTTAGGTTGGCATCGAAAAAAACGCTATCGGGTGCTTTAGAGTGCCGAGTTATTCACTGCGCATGAAGAAATGACCACCTCCAACGTTTGGTTTATGTTTAATAAGCATTTTTAATTGTATTGCTTAAATCGCATTTTCTCGGCGAGCTGAGCACTTTTTCTGAATTGTGCCGCTTCCGTCACTCTGGTTAGGTTGGCATCGAAAAAAACGCTCTCGGGTGCTTTAGAGTGCCGAGTTTATTGCTGCGCATTAAGAAATGACCACCTCCAACGTTTGGTTTATGTTTTATAAGCATTTTTAATTTTATTGCTTAAATCGCATTTTCTCGGCGAGCTGAGCACTTTTTCTGAATTGTGCCGCTCCCGTCACTCTGGTTAGGTTGGCATCGAAAAAAACGCTCTCGGGTGCTTTAGAGTGCCGAGTTTATCACTGCGCATGAAGAAATGACCACCTCCAACGTTTGGTTTATGTTTTATAAGCATTTTTAATTTTATTGCTTAAATCGCATTTTCTCGGCGAGCTGAGCACTTTTTCTGAATTGTGCCGCTCCCGTCACTCTGGTTAGGTTGGCATCGAAAAAAACGCTCTCGGGTGCTTTAGAGTGCCGAGTTTATCACTGCGCATGAAGAAATGACCACCTCCAACGTTTGGTTTATGTTTTATAAGCATTTTTAAATTTATTGCTTAATCGCATTTTCTCGGCGAGCTGAGCGCTTTTTCTGAATTGTGCCGCTCCCGTCACTCTGGTTAGGTTGGCATCGAAAAAAACGCTCTCGGGTGCTTTAGAGTGCCGAGTTATTCACTGCGCATGAAGAAATGACCACCTCCAACGTTTGGTTTATGTTTTATAAGCATTTTTAGTTTTATTGCTTAAATCGCATTTTCTCGGCGAGCTGAGCACTTTTTCTGAATTGTGCCGCTCCCGTCACTCTGGTTAGGTTGGCATCGAAAAAAACGCTCTCCGGTGCTTTAGAGTGCCGAGTTTATCACTGCGCATGAAGAAATTACCACCTCCAACGTTTGGTTTATGTTTAATAAGCATTTTTAATTTTATTGCTTAAATCGCATTTTCTCGGCGAGCTGAGCACTTTTTCTGAATTGTGCCGCTCCCGTCAATCTGGTTAGGTTGGCATCGAAAAAAACGCTCTCGGGTGCTTTAGAGTGCCGACTTTATCACTGCGCATGAAGAAATGACCACCTCCAACGTTTGGTTTATGTTTTATAAGCATTTTTAATTTTATTGCTTAAATCGCATTTTCTCGGCGAGCTGAGCACTTTTTCTGAATTGTGCCGCTCCCGTCACTCTGGTTAGGTTGGCATCGAAAAAAACGCTCACGGGTGCTTTAGAGTGCCGAGTTTATTACTGCGCATTAAGAAATGACCACCTCCAACGTTTGGTTTATGTTTTATAAGCATTTTTAATTTTATTGCTTAAATCGCATTTTCTCGGCGAGCTGAGCACTTTTTCTGAATTGTGCCGCTCCCGTCACTCTGGTTAGGTTGGCATCGAAAAAAACGCTATCGGGTGCTTTAGAGTGCCGAGTTATTCACTGCGCATGAAGAAATGACCACCTCCAACGTTTGGTTTATGTTTAATAAGCATTTTTAATTTTATTGCTTAAATCGCATTTTCTCGGCGAGCTGAGCACTTTTTCTGAATTGTGCCGCTCCCGTCACTCTGGTTAGGTTGGCATCAAAAAAAACGCTCTCGGGTGCTTTAGAGTGCCAAGTTTATTACTGCGCATTAAGAAATGACCACCTCCAACGTTTGGTTTATGTTTTATAAGCATTTTTAATTTTATTGCTTAAATCGCATTTTCTCGGCGAGCTGAGCACTTTTTCTGAATTGTGCCGCTCCCGTCACTCTGGTTAGTTTGGCATCGAAAAAAACGCTCTCGGGTGCTTTAGAGTGCCGAGTTTATTACTGCGCATTAAGAAATGACCACCTCCAACGTTTGGTTTATGTTTTATAAGCATTTTTAATTTTATTGCTTAAATCGCATTTTCTCGGCGAGCTGAGCACTTTTTCTGAATTGTGCCGCTCCCGTCACTCTGGTTAGGTTGGCATCGAAAAAAACGCTCTCGGGTGCTTTAGAGTGCCGAGTTATTCACTGCGCATGAAAAAATGACCACCTCCAACGTTTGGTTTATGTTTAATAAGCATTTTTAATTTTATTGCTTAAATCGCATTTTCTCGGCGAGCTGAGCACTTTTTCTGAATTGTGCCGCTCCCGTCACTCTGGTTAGGTTGGCATCGAAAAAAACGCTCTCGGGTGCTTTAGAGTGCCGAGTTTATCACTGCGCATGAAGAAATGACCACCTCCAACGTTTGGTTTATGTTTTATAAGCATTTTTAATTTTATTGCTTAAATCGCATTTTCTCGGCGAGCTGAGCGCTTTTTCTGAATTGTGCCGCTCCCGTCACTCTGGTTAGGTTGGCATCGAAAAAAACGCTCTCGGGTGCTTTAGAGTGCCGAGTTTATCACTGCGCATGAAGAAATGACCACCTCCAACGTTTGGTTTATGTTTTATAAGCATTTTTAATTTTATTGCTTAAATCGCATTTTCTCGGCGAGCTGAGCGCTTTTTCTGAATTGTGCCGCTCCCGTAACTCAGGTTAGGTTGGCATCGAAAAAAACGCTCTCGGGTGCTTTAGAGTGCCGAGTTTATCACTGCGCATGAAGAAATGACCACTTCCAACGTTTGGTTTATGTTTTATAAGCATTTTTAATTTTATTGCTTAAATCGCATTTTCTCGGCGAGCTGAGCACTTTTTCTGAATTGTGCCGCTCCCGTCACTCTGGTTAGGTTGGCATCGAAAAAAACGCTCTCGGGTGCTTTAGAGTGCCGAGTTTATTACTGCGCATTAAGAAATGACCACCTCCAACGTTTGGTTTATGTTTTATAAGCATTTTTAATTTTATTGCTTAAATCGCATTTTCTCTGCGAGCTGAGCACTTTTTCTGAATTGTGCCGCTCCCGTCACTCTGGTTAGGTTGGCATCGAAAAAAACGCTCTCGGGTGCTTTAGAGTTCCGAGTTATTCACTGCGCATGAAGAAATGACCACCTCCAACGTTTGGTTTATGTTTTATAAGCATTTTTAATTTTATTGCTTAAATCGCATTTTCTCGGCGAGCTGAGCACTTTTTCTGAATTGTGCCGCTCCCGTCACTCTGGTTAGGTTGGCATCGAAAAAAACGCTCTCGGGTGCTTTAGAGTGCCGAGTTTATCACTGCGCATGAAGAAATGACCACCTCCAACGTTTGGTTTATGTTTTATAAGCATTTTTAATTTTATTGCTTAAATCGCATTTTCTCGGCGAGCTGAGCGCTTTTTCTGAATTGTGCCGCTCCCGTCACTCTGGTTAGGTTGGCATCGAAAAAAACGCTCTCGGGTGCTTTAGAGTGCCGAGTTATTCACTGCGCATGAAGAAATGACCACCTCCAACGTTTGGTTTATGTTTAATAAGCATTTTTAATTTTATTGCTTAAATCGCATTTTCTCGGCGAGCTGAGCGCTTTTTCTGAATTGTGCCGCTCCCGTCACTCTGGTTAGGTTGGCATCGAAAAAAACGCTCTCGGGTGCTTTAGAGTGCCGAGTTATTCACTGCGCATGAAGAAATGACCACCTCCAACGTTTGGTTTATGTTTAATAAGCATTTTTAATTTTATTGCTTAAATCGCATTTTCTCGGCGAGCTGAGCACTTTTTCTGAATTGTGCAACTCCCGTCACTCTGGTTAGGTTGGCATCGAAAAAAACGCTCTCGGGTGCTTTAGAGTGCCGAGTTTATTACTGCGCATTAAGAAATGACCACCTCCAACGTTTGGTTTATGTTTTATAAGCATTTTTAATTTTATTGCTTAAATCGCATTTTCTCGGCGAGCTGAGCACTTTTTCTGAATTGTGCCGCTCCCGTCACTCTGGTTAGGTTGGCATCGAAAAAAACGCTCTCGGGTGCTTTAGAGTGCCAAGTTTATTACTGCGCATTAAGAAATGACCACCTCCAACGTTTGGTTTATGTTTTATAAGCATTTTTAATTTTATTGCTTAAATCGCATTTTCTCGGCGAGCTGAGCACTTTTTCTGAATTGTGCCGCTCCCGTCACTCTGGTTAGTTTGGCATCGAAAAAAACGCTCTCGGGTGCTTTAGAGTGCCGAGTTTATTACTGCGCATTAAGAAATGACCACCTCCAACGTTTGGTTTATGTTTTATAAGCATTTTTAATTTTATTGCTTAAATCGCATTTTCTCGGCGAGCTGAGCACTTTTTCTGAATTGTGCCGCTCCCGTCACTCTGGTTAGGTTGGCATCGAAAAAAACGCTCTCGGGTGCTTTAGAGTGCCGAGTTATTCACTGCGCATGAAAAAATGACCACCTCCAACGTTTGGTTTATGTTTAATAAGCATTTTTAATTTTATTGCTTAAATCGCATTTTCTCGGCGAGCTGAGCACTTTTTCTGAATTGTGCCGCTCCCGTCACTCTGGTTAGGTTGGCATCGAAAAAAACGCTCTCGGGTGCTTTAGAGTGCCGAGTTTATCACTGCGCATGAAGAAATGACCACCTCCAACGTTTGGTTTATGTTTTATAAGCATTTTTAATTTTATTGCTTAAATCGCATTTTCTCGGCGAGCTGAGCGCTTTTTCTGAATTGTGCCGCTCCCGTCACTCTGGTTAGGTTGGCATCGAAAAAAACGCTCTCGGGTGCTTTAGAGTGCCGAGTTTATCACTGCGCATGAAGAAATGACCACCTCCAACGTTTGGTTTATGTTTTATAAGCATTTTTAATTTTATTGCTTAAATCGCATTTTCTCGGCGAGCTGAGCGCTTTTTCTGAATTGTGCCGCTCCCGTAACTCAGGTTAGGTTGGCATCGAAAAAAACGCTCTCGGGTGCTTTAGAGTGCCGAGTTTATCACTGCGCATGAAGAAATGACCACTTCCAACGTTTGGTTTATGTTTTATAAGCATTTTTAATTTTATTGCTTAAATCGCATTTTCTCGGCGAGCTGAGCACTTTTTCTGAATTGTGCCGCTCCCGTCACTCTGGTTAGGTTGGCATCGAAAAAAACGCTCTCGGGTGCTTTAGAGTGCCGAGTTTATTACTGCGCATTAAGAAATGACCACCTCCAACGTTTGGTTTATGTTTTATAAGCATTTTTAATTTTATTGCTTAAATCGCATTTTCTCTGCGAGCTGAGCACTTTTTCTGAATTGTGCCGCTCCCGTCACTCTGGTTAGGTTGGCATCGAAAAAAACGCTCTCGGGTGCTTTAGAGTTCCGAGTTATTCACTGCGCATGAAGAAATGACCACCTCCAACGTTTGGTTTATGTTTTATAAGCATTTTTAATTTTATTGCTTAAATCGCATTTTCTCGGCGAGCTGAGCACTTTTTCTGAATTGTGCCGCTCCCGTCACTCTGGTTAGGTTGGCATCGAAAAAAACGCTCTCGGGTGCTTTAGAGTGCCGAGTTTATCACTGCGCATGAAGAAATGACCACCTCCAACGTTTGGTTTATGTTTTATAAGCATTTTTAATTTTATTGCTTAAATCGCATTTTCTCGGCGAGCTGAGCGCTTTTTCTGAATTGTGCCGCTCCCGTCACTCTGGTTAGGTTGGCATCGAAAAAAACGCTCTCGGGTGCTTTAGAGTGCCGAGTTATTCACTGCGCATGAAGAAATGACCACCTCCAACGTTTGGTTTATGTTTAATAAGCATTTTTAATTTTATTGCTTAAATCGCATTTTCTCGGCGAGCTGAGCGCTTTTTCTGAATCGTGCCGCTCCCGTCACTCTGGTTAGGTTGGCATCGAAAAAAACGCTCTCGGGTGCTTTAGAGTGCCGAGTTATTCACTGCGCATGAAGAAATGACCACCTCCAACGTTTGGTTTATGTTTAATAAGCATTTTTAATTTTATTGCTTAAATCGCATTTTCTCGGCGAGCTGAGCACTTTTTCTGAATTGTGCCGCTCCCGTCACTCTGGTTAGGTTGGCATCGAAAAAAACGCTCTCGGGTGCTTTAGAGTGCCGAGTTTATTACTGCGCATTAAGAAATGACCACCTCCAACGTTTGGTTTATGTTTTATAAGCATTTTTAATTTTATTGCTTAAATCGCATTTTCTCGGCGAGCTGAGCACTTTTTCTGAATTGTGCCGCTCCCGTCACTCTGGTTAGGTTGGCATCGAAAAAAACGCTCTCGGGTGCTTTAGAGTGCCGAGTTATTCACTGCGCACGAAGAAATGACCACCTCCAACGTTTGGTTTATGTTTTATAAGCATTTTTAATTTTATTGCTTAAATCGCATTTTCTCGGCGAGCTGAGCGCTTTTTCTGAATTGTGCCGCTCCCGTCACTCTGGTTAGGTTGGCATTGAAAAAAACGCTCTCGGGTGCTTTAGAGTGCCGAGTTTATTACTGCAATAACCACCTCCAACGTTTGGTTTATGTTTTATAAGCATTTTTAATTTTATTGCTTAAATCGCATTTTCTCGGCGAGCTGAGCACTTTTTCTGAATTGTGCCGCCCCCGTCACTCTGGTTAGGTTGGCATCGAAAAAAACGCTCTCGGGTGCTTTAGAGTGCCGAGTTTATTACTGCGCATTAAGAAATGACCACCTCCAACGTTTGGTTTATGTTTTATAAGCATTTTTAATTTTATTGCTTAAATCGCATTTTCTCGGCGAGCTGAGCACTTTTTCTGAATTGTGCCGCTCCCGTCACTCTGGTTAGGTTGGCATCGAAAAAAACGCTCTCGGGTGCTTTAGAGTGCCGAGTTATTCACTGCGCATGAAGAAATGACCACCTCCAACGTTTGGTTTATGTTTAATAAGCATTTTTAATTTTATTGCTTGAATCGCATTTTCTCGGCGAGCTGAGCACTTTTTCTGAATTGTGCCGCTCCCGTCACTCTGGTTAGGTTGGCATCGAAAAAAACGCTCTCGGGTGCTTTAGAGTGCCGAGTTTATCACTGCGCATGAAGAAATGACCACCTCCAACGTTTGGTTTATGTTTTATAAGCATTTTTAATTTTATTGCTTAAATCGCATTTTCTCGGCGAGCTGAGCACTTTTTCTGAATTGTGCCGCTCCCGTCACTCTGGTTAGGTTGGCATCGAAAAAAACGCTATCGGGTGCTTTAGAGTGCCGAGTTATTCACTGCGCATGAAGAAATGACCACCTCCAACGTTTGGTTTATGTTTAATAAGCATTTTTAATTTTATTGCTTAAATCGCATTTTCTCGGCGAGCTGAGCACTTTTTCTGAATTGTGCCGCTCCCGTCACTCTGGTTAGGTTGGCATCGAAAAAAACGCTCTCGGGTGCTTTAGAGTGCCGAGTTTATTACTGCGCATTAAGAAATGACCACCTCCAACGTTTGGTTTATGTTTTATAAGCATTTTTAATTTTATTGCTTAAATCGCATTTTCTCGGCGAGCTGAGCACTTTTTCTGAATTGTGCCGCTCCCGTCACTCTGGTTAGGTTGGCATCGAAAAAAACGCTATCGGGTGCTTTAGAGTGCCGAGTTATTCACTGCGCATGAAGAAATGACCACCTCCAACGTTTGGTTTATGTTTAATAAGCATTTTTAATTTTATTGCTTAAATCGCATTTTCTCGGCGAGCTGACCACTTTTTCTGAATTGTGCCGCTCCGTCACTCTGGTTAGGTTGGCATCGAAAAAAACGCTCTCGGGTGCTTTAGAGTGCCGAGTTTATCACTGCGCATGAATAAATGACCACCTCCAACGTTTGGTTTATGTTTTATAAGCATTTTTAATTTTATTGCTTAAATCGCATTTTCTCGGCGAGCAGAGCGCTTTTTCTGAATTGTGCCGCTCCCGTCACTCTGGTTAGGTTGGCATCGAAAAAAACGCTCTCGGGTGCTTTAGAGTGCCGAGTTTATCACTGCGCATGAAGAAATGACCACCTCCAACGTTTGGTTTATGTTTTATAAGCATTTTTAATTTTATTGCTTAAATCGCATTTTCTCGGCGAGCTGAGCACTTTTTCTGAATTGTGCCGCTCCCGTCACTCTGGTTAGGTTGGCATCGAAAAAAACGCTCTCGGGTGCTTTAGAGTGCCGAGTTATTCACTGCGCATGAAGAAATGACCACCTCCAACGTTTGCTTTATGTTTTATAAGCATTTTTAATTTTATTGCTTAAATCGCATTTTCTCGGCGAGCTGAGCACTTTTTCTGAATTGTGCCGCTCCCGTCACTCTGGTTAGGTTGGCATCGAAAAAAACGCTCTCAGGTGCTTTAGAGTGCCGAGTTTATCACTGCGCATGAAGAAATGACCACCTCCAACGTTTGGTTTATGTTTTATAAGCATTTTTAATTTTATTGCTTAAATCGCATTTTCTCGGCGAGCTGAGCGCTTTTTCTGAATTGTGCCGCTCCCGTCACTCTGGTTAGGTTGGCATCGAAAAAAACGCTCTCGGGTGCTTTAGAGTGCCGAGTTATTCACTGCGCATGAAGAAATGACCACCTCCAACGTTTGGTTTATGTTTAATAAGCATTTTTAATTTTATTGCTTAAATCGCATTTTCTCGGCGAGCTGAGCGCTTTTTCTGAATTGTGCCGCTCCCGTCACTCTGGTTAGGTTGGCATCGAAAAAAACGCTCTCGGGTGCTTTAGAGTGCCGAGTTATTCACTGCGCATGAAGAAATGACCACCTCCAACGTTTGGTTTATGTTTAATAAGCATTTTTAATTTTATTGCTTAAATCGCATTTTCTCGGCGAGCTGAGCACTTTTTCTGAATTGTGCCGCTCCCGTCACTCTGGTTAGGTTGGCATCGAAAAAAACGCTCTCGGGTGCTTTAGAGTGCCGAGTTTATTACTGCGCATTAAGAAATGACCACCTCCAACGTTTGGTTTATGTTTTATAAGCATTTTTAATTTTATTGCTTAAATCGCATTTTCTCGGCGAGCTGAGCACTTTTTCTGAATTGTGCCGCTCCCGTCACTCTGGTTAGGTTGGCATCGAAAAAAACGCTCTCGGGTGCTTTAGAGTGCCGAGTTATTCACTGCGCACGAAGAAATGACCACCTCCAACGTTTGGTTTATGTTTTATAAGCATTTTTAATTTTATTGCTTAAATCGCATTTTCTCGGCGAGCTGAGCGCTTTTTCTGAATTGTGCCGCTCCCGTCACTCTGGTTAGGTTGGCATTGAAAAAAACGCTCTCGGGTGCTTTAGAGTGCCGAGTTTATTACTGCAATAACCACCTCCAACGTTTGGTTTATGTTTTATAAGCATTTTTAATTTTATTGCTTAAATCGCATTTTCTCGGCGAGCTGAGCACTTTTTCTGAATTGTGCCGCCCCCGTCACTCTGGTTAGGTTGGCATCGAAAAAAACGCTCTCGGGTGCTTTAGAGTGCCGAGTTTATTACTGCGCATTAAGAAATGACCACCTCCAACGTTTGGTTTATGTTTTATAAGCATTTTTAATTTTATTGCTTAAATCGCATTTTCTCGGCGAGCTGAGCACTTTTTCTGAATTGTGCCGCTCCCGTCACTCTGGTTAGGTTGGCATCGAAAAAAACGCTCTCGGGTGCTTTAGAGTGCCGAGTTATTCACTGCGCATGAAGAAATGACCACCTCCAACGTTTGGTTTATGTTTAATAAGCATTTTTAATTTTATTGCTTGAATCGCATTTTCTCGGCGAGCTGAGCACTTTTTCTGAATTGTGCCGCTCCCGTCACTCTGGTTAGGTTGGCATCGAAAAAAACGCTCTCGGGTGCTTTAGAGTGCCGAGTTTATCACTGCGCATGAAGAAATGACCACCTCCAACGTTTGGTTTATGTTTTATAAGCATTTTTAATTTTATTGCTTAAATCGCATTTTCTCGGCGAGCTGAGCACTTTTTCTGAATTGTGCCGCTCCCGTCACTCTGGTTAGGTTGGCATCGAAAAAAACGCTATCGGGTGCTTTAGAGTGCCGAGTTATTCACTGCGCATGAAGAAATGACCACCTCCAACGTTTGGTTTATGTTTAATAAGCATTTTTAATTTTATTGCTTAAATCGCATTTTCTCGGCGAGCTGAGCACTTTTTCTGAATTGTGCCGCTCCCGTCACTCTGGTTAGGTTGGCATCGAAAAAAACGCTCTCGGGTGCTTTAGAGTGCCGAGTTTATTACTGCGCATTAAGAAATGACCACCTCCAACGTTTGGTTTATGTTTTATAAGCATTTTTAATTTTATTGCTTAAATCGCATTTTCTCGGCGAGCTGAGCACTTTTTCTGAATTGTGCCGCTCCCGTCACTCTGGTTAGGTTGGCATCGAAAAAAACGCTATCGGGTGCTTTAGAGTGCCGAGTTATTCACTGCGCATGAAGAAATGACCACCTCCAACGTTTGGTTTATGTTTAATAAGCATTTTTAATTTTATTGCTTAAATCGCATTTTCTCGGCGAGCTGACCACTTTTTCTGAATTGTGCCGCTCCGTCACTCTGGTTAGGTTGGCATCGAAAAAAACGCTCTCGGGTGCTTTAGAGTGCCGAGTTTATCACTGCGCATGAATAAATGACCACCTCCAACGTTTGGTTTATGTTTTATAAGCATTTTTAATTTTATTGCTTAAATCGCATTTTCTCGGCGAGCAGAGCGCTTTTTCTGAATTGTGCCGCTCCCGTCACTCTGGTTAGGTTGGCATCGAAAAAAACGCTCTCGGGTGCTTTAGAGTGCCGAGTTTATCACTGCGCATGAAGAAATGACCACCTCCAACGTTTGGTTTATGTTTTATAAGCATTTTTAATTTTATTGCTTAAATCGCATTTTCTCGGCGAGCTGAGCACTTTTTCTGAATTGTGCCGCTCCCGTCACTCTGGTTAGGTTGGCATCGAAAAAAACGCTCTCGGGTGCTTTAGAGTGCCGAGTTATTCACTGCGCATGAAGAAATGACCACCTCCAACGTTTGGTTTATGTTTTATAAGCATTTTTAATTTTATTGCTTAAATCGCATTTTCTCGGCGAGCTGAGCACTTTTTCTGAATTGTGCCGCTCCCGTCACTCTGGTTAGGTTGGCATCGAAAAAAACGCTCTCAGGTGCTTTAGAGTGCCGAGTTTATCACTGCGCATGAAGAAATGACCACCTCCAACGTTTGGTTTATGTTTTATAAGCATTTTTAATTTTATTGCTTAAATCGCATTTTCTCGGCGAGCTGAGCGCTTTTTCTGAATTGTGCCGCTCCCGTCACTCTGGTTAGGTTGGCATCGAAAAAAACGCTCTCGGGTGCTTTAGAGTGCCGAGTTATTCACTGCGCATGAAGAAATGACCACCTCCAACGTTTGGTTTATGTTTAATAAGCATTTTTAATTTTATTGCTTAAATCGCATTTTCTCGGCGAGCTGAGCGCTTTTTCTGAATTGTGCCGCTCCCGTCACTCTGGTTAGGTTGGCATCGAAAAAAACGCTCTCGGGTGCTTTAGAGTGCCGAGTTATTCACTGCGCATGAAGAAATGACCACCTCCAACGTTTGGTTTATGTTTAATAAGCATTTTTAATTTTATTGCTTAAATCGCATTTTCTCGGCGAGCTGAGCACTTTTTCTGAATTGTGCCGCTCCCGTCACTCTGGTTAGGTTGGCATCGAAAAAAACGCTCTCGGGTGCTTTAGAGTGCCGAGTTTATTACTGCGCATTAAGAAATGACCACCTCCAACGTTTGGTTTATGTTTCATAAGCATTTTTAATTTTATTGCTTAAATCGCATTTTCTCGGCGAGCTGAGCACTTTTTCTGAATTGTGCCGCTCCCGTCACTCTGGTTAGGTTGGCATCGAAAAAAAGGCTCTCGGGTGCTTTAGAGTGCCGAGTTATTCACTGCGCACGAAGAAATGACCACCTCCAACGTTTGGTTTATGTTTTATAAGCATTTTTAAATTTATTGCTTAAATCGCATTTTCTCGGCGAGCTGAGCGCTTTTTCTGAATTGTGCCGCTCCCGTCACTCTGGTTAGGTTGGCATCGAAAAAAACGCTCTCGGGTGCTTTAGAGTGCCGAGTTATTCACTGCGCATGAAGAAATGACCACCTCCAACGTTTGGTTTATGTTTTATAAGCATTTTTAGTTTTATTGCTTAAATCGCATTTTCTCGGCGAGCTGAGCACTTTTTCTGAATTGTGCCGCTCCCGTCACTCGTTAGGTTGGCATCGAAAAAAACGCTCTCGGGTGCTTTAGAGTGCCGAGTTTATTACTGCGCATTAAGAAATGACCACCTCCAACGTTTGGTTTATGTTTTATAAGCATTTTTAATTTTATTGCTTAAATCGCATTTTCTCGGCGAGCTGAGCACTTTTTCTGAATTGTGCCGCTCCCGTCACTCTGGTTAGGTTGGCATCGAAAAAAACGCTCTCGGGTGCTTTAGAGTGCCGAGTTATTCACTGCGCATGAAGAAATGACCACCTCCAACGTTTGGTTTATGTTTTATAAGCATTTTTAATTTTATTGCTTAAATCGCATTTTCTCGGCGAGCTGAGCACTTTTTCTGAATTGTGCCGCTCCCGTCACTCTGGTTAGGTTGGCATCGAAAAAAACGCTCTCGGGTGCTTTAGAGTGCCGAGTTTATCACTGCGCATGAAGAAATGACCACCTCCAACGTTTGGTTTATGTTTTATAAGCATTTTTAATTTTATTGCTTAAATCGCATTTTCTCGGCGAGCTGAGCGCTTTTTCTGAATTGTGCCGCTCCCGTCACTCTGGTTAGGTTGGCATCGAAAAAAAACGCTCTCGGGTGCTTTAGAGTGCCGAGTTATTCACTGCGCATGAAAAAATGACCACCTCCAACGTTTGGTTTATGTTTAATAAGCATTTTTTATTTTATTGCTTAAATCGCATTTTCTCGGCGAGCTGAGCGCTTTTTCTGAATTGTGCCGCTCCCGTCACTCTGGTTAGGTTGGCATCGAAAAAAACGCTCTCGGGTGCTTTAGAGTGCCGAGTTATTCACTGCGCATGAAGAAATGACCACCTCCAACGTTTGGTTTATGTTTAATAAGCATTTTTAATTTTATTGCTTAAATCGCATTTTCTCGGCGAGCTGAGCACTTTTTCTGAATTGTGCCGCTCCCGTCACTCTGGTTAGGTTGGCATCGAAAAAAACGCTCTCGGGTGCTTTAGAGTGCCGAGTTTATTACTGCGCATTAAGAAATGACCACCTCCAACGTTTGGTTTATGTTTTATAAGCATTTTTAATTTTATTGCTTAAATCGCATTTTCTCGGCGAGCTGAGCACTTTTTCTGAATTGTGCCGCTCCCGTCACTCTGGTTAGGTTGGCATCGAAAAAAACGCTCTCGGGTGCTTTAGAGTGCCGAGTTTATTACTGCGCATTAAGAAATGACCACCTCCAACGTTTGGTTTATGTTTTATAAGCATTTTTAATTTTATTGCTTAAATCGCATTTTCTCGGCGAGCTGAGCACTTTTTCTGAATTGTGCCGCTCCCGTCACTCTGGTTAGGTTGGCATCGAAAAAAACGCTCTCGGGTGCTTTAGAGTGCCGAGTTATTCACTGCGCATGAAGAAATGACCACCTCCAACGTTTAGTTTATGTTTAATAAGCATTTTTAATTTTATTGCTTGAATCGCATTTTCTCGGCGAGCTGAGCACTTTTTCTGAATTGTGCCGCTCCCGTCACTCTGGTTAGGTTGGCATCGAAAAAAACGCTCTCGGGTGCTTTATAGTGCCGAGTTTATCACTGCGCATGAAGAAATGACCACCTCCAACGTTTGGTTTATGTTTTATAAGCATTTTTAATTTTATTGCTTAAATCGCATTTTCTCGGCGAGCTGAGCGCTTTTTCTGAATTGTGCCGCTCCCGTCACTCTGGTTAGGTTGGCATCGAAAAAAACGCTCTCGGGTGCTTTAGAGTGCCGAGTTTATCACTGCGCATGAAGAAATGACCACCTCCAACGTTTGGTTTATGTTTTATAAGCATTTTTAATTTTATTGCTTAAATCGCATTTTCTCGGCGAGCTGAGCACTTTTTCTGAATTGTGCCGCTCCCGTCACTCTGGTTGGCATCGAAAAAAACGCTCTCGGGTGCTTTAGAGTGCCGAGTTATTCACTGCGCATGAAGAAATGACCACCTCCAACGTTTGGTTTATGTTTTATAAGCATTTTTAATTTTATTGCTTAAATCGCATTTTCTCGGCGAGCTGAGCGCTTTTTCTGAATTGTGCCGCTCCCGTCACTCTGGTTAGGTTGGCATCGAAAAAAACGCTCTCGGGTGCTTTAGAGTGCCGAGTTTATCACTGCGCATGAAGAAATGACCACCTCCAACGTTTGGTTTATGTTTTATAAGCATTTTTAATTTTATTGCTTAAATCGCATTTTCTCGGCGAGCTGAGCGCTTTTTCTGAATTGTGCCGCTCCCGTAACTCTGGTTAGGTTGGCATCGAAAAAAACGCTCTCGGGTGCTTTAGAGTGCCGAGTTTATCACTGCGCATGAAGAAATGACCACTTCCAACGTTTGGTTTATGTTTTATAAGCATTTTTAATTTTATTGCTTAAATCGCATTTTCTCGGCGAGCTGAGCACTTTTTCTGAATTGTGCCGCTCCCGTCAATCTGGTTAGGTTGGCATCGAAAAAAACGCTCTCGGGTGCTTTAGAGTGCCGAGTTTATTACTGCGCATTAAGAAATGACCACCTCCAACGTTTGGTTTATGTTTTATAAGCATTTTTAATTTTATTGCTTAAATCGCATTTTCTCGGCGAGCTGAGCACTTTTTCTGAATTGTGCCGCTCCCGTCACTCTGGTTACGTTGGCATCGAAAAAAACGCTCTCGGGTGCTTTAGAGTGCCGAGTTATTCACTGCGCATGAAGAAATGACCACCTCCAACGTTTGGTTTATGTTTTATAAGCATTTTTAATTTTATTGCTTAAATCGCATTTTCTCGGCGAGCTGAGCACTTTTTCTGAATTGTGCCACTCCCGTCACTCTGGTTAGGTTGGCATCGAAAAAAACGCTCTCGGGTGCTTTAGAGTGCCGAGTTTATCACTGCGCATGAAGAAATGACCACCTCCAACGTTTGGTTTATGTTTTATAAGCATTTTTAATTTTATTGCTTAAATCGCATTTTCTCGGCGAGCTGAGCGCTTTTTCTGAATTGTGCCGCTCCCGTCACTCTGGTTAGGTTGGCATCGAAAAAAACGCTCTCGGGTGCTTTAGAGTGCCGATTTATTCACTGCGCATGAAGAAATGACCACCTCCAACGTTTGGTTTATGTTTAATAAGCATTTTTAATTGTATTGCTTAAATCGCATTTTCTCGGCGAGCTGAGCGCTTTTTCTGAATTGTGCCGCTCCCGTCACTCTGGTTAGGTTGGCATCGAAAAAAACGCTCTCGGGTGCTTTAGAGTGCCGAGTTATTCACTGCGCATGAAGAAATGACCACCTCCAACGTTTGGTTTATGTTTAATAAGCATTTTTAATTTTATTGCTTAAATCGCATTTTCTCGGCGAGCTGAGCACTTTTTCTGAATTGTGCCGCTCCCGTCACTCTGGTTAGGTTGGCATCGAAAAAAACGCTCTCGGGTGCTTTAGAGTGCCGAGTTTATTACTGCGCATTAAGAAATGACCACCTCCAACGTTTGGTTTATGTTTTATAAGCATTTTTAATTTTATTGCTTAAATCGCATTTTCTCGGCGAGCTGAGCACTTTTTCTGAATTGTGCCGCTCCCGTAACTCTGGTTAGGTTGGCATCGAAAAAAACGCTCTCGGGTGCTTTAGAGTGCCGAGTTATTCACTGCGCATGAAGAAATGACCACCTCCAACATTTGGTTTATGTTTAATAAGCATTTTTAATTCTATTGCTTAAATCGCATTTTCTCGGCGAGCTGAGCGCTTTTTCTGAATTGTGCCGCTCCCGTCACTCTGGTTAGGTTGGCATCGAAAAAAACGCTCTCGGGTGCTTTAGAGTGCCGAGTTTATTACTGCGCATTAAGAAATGACCACCTCCAACGTTTGGTTTATGTTTTATAAGCATTTTTAATTTTATTGCTTAAATCGCATTTTCTCGGCGAGCTGAGCACTTTTTCTGAATTGTGCCGCTCCCGTCACTCTGGTTAGGTTGGCATCGAAAAAAACGCTCTCGGGTGCTTTAGAGTGCCGAGTTTATTACTGCGCATTAAGAAATGACCACCTCCAACGTTTGGTTTATGTTTTATAAGCATTTTTAATTTTATTGCTTAAATCGCATTTTCTCGGCGAGCTGAGCACTTTTTCTGAATTGTGCCGCTCCCGTCACTCTGGTTAGGTTGGCATCGAAAAAAACGCTATCGGGTGCTTTAGAGTGCCGAGTTATTCACTGCGCATGAAGAAATGACCACCTCCAACGTTTGGTTTATGTTTTATAAGCATTTTTAATTTTATTGCTTAAATCGCATTTTCTCGGCGAGCTGAGCACTTTTTCTGAATTGTGCCGCTCCCGTCACTCTGGTTAGGTTGGCATCGAAAAAAACGCTCTCGGGTGCTTTAGAGTGCCGAGTTTATCACTGCGCATGAAGAAATGACCACCTCCAACGTTTGGTTTATGTTTTATAAGCATTTTTAAATTTATTGCTTAATCGCATTTTCTCGGCGAGATGAGCGCTTTTTCTGAATTGTGCCGCTCCCGTCACTCTGGTTAGGTTGGCATCGAAAAAAACGCTCTCGGGTGCTTTAGAGTGCCGAGTTATTCACTGCGCATGAAGAAATGACCACCTCCAACGTTTGGTTTATGTTTTATAAGCATTTTTAGTTTTATTGCTTAAATCGCATTTTCTCGGCGAGCTGAGCACTTTTTCTGAATTGTGCCGCTCCCGTCACTCTGGTTAGGTTGGCATCGAAAAAAACGCTCTCCGGTGCTTTAGAGTGCCGAGTTTATCACTGCGCATGAAGAAATGACCACCTCCAACGTTTGGTTTATGTTTAATAAGCATTTTTAATTTTATTGCTTAAATCGCATTTTCTCGGCGAGCTGAGCACTTTTTCTGAATTGTGCCGCTCCCGTCACTCTGGTTAGGTTGGCATCGAAAAAAACGCTCTCGGGTGCTTTAGAGTGCCGACTTTATCACTGCGCATGAAGAAATGACCACCTCCAACGTTTGGTTTATGTTTTATAAGCATTTTTAATTTTATTGCTTAAATCGCATTTTCTCGGCGAGCTGAGCACTTTTTCTGAATTGTGCCGCTCCCGTCACTCTGGTTAGGTTGGCATCGAAAAAAACGCTCACGGGTGCTTTAGAGTGCCGAGTTTATTACTGCGCATTAAGAAATGACCACCTCCAACGTTTGGTTTATGTTTTATAAGCATTTTTAATTTTATTGCTTAAATCGCATTTTCTCGGCGAGCTGAGCACTTTTTCTGAATTGTGCCGCTCCCGTCACTCTGGTTAGGTTGGCATCGAAAAAAACGCTATCGGGTGCTTTAGAGTGCCGAGTTATTCACTGCGCATGAAGAAATGACCACCTCCAACGTTTGGTTTATGTTTAATAAGCATTTTTAATTTTATTGCTTAAATCGCATTTTCTCGGCGAGCTGAGCACTTTTTCTGAATTGTGCCGCTCCCGTCACTCTGGTTAGGTTGGCATAAAAAAAAACGCTCTCGGGTGCTTTAGAGTGCCGAGTTTATTACTGCGCATTAAGAAATGACCACCTCCAACGTTTGGTTTATGTTTTATAAGCATTTTTAATTTTATTGCTTAAATCGCATTTTCTCGGCGAGCTGAGCACTTTTTCTGAATTGTGCCGCTCCCGTCACTCTGGTTAGGTTGGCATCGAAAAAAACGCTCTCGGGTGCTTTAGAGTGCCGAGTTATTCACTGCGCACGAAGAAATGACCACCTCCAACGTTTGGTTTATGTTTTATAAGCATTTTTAATTTTAGTGCTTAAATCGCATTTTCTCGGCGAGCTGAGCGCTTTTTCTGAATTGTGCCGCTCCCGTCACTCTGGTTAGGTTGGCATCGAAAAAAACGCTCTCGGGTGCTTTAGAGTGCCGAGTTTATTACTGCGCATTAAGAAATAACCACCTCCAACGTTTGGTTTATGTTTTATAAGCATTTTTAATTTTATTGCTTAAATCGCATTTTCTCGGCGAGCTGAGCACTTTTTCTGAATTGTGCCGCCCCCGTCACTCTGGTTAGGTTGGCATCGAAAAAAACGCTCTCGGGTGCTTTAGAGTGCCGAGTTTATTACTGCGCATTAAGAAATGACCACCTCCAACGTTTGGTTTATGTTTTATAAGCATTTTTAATTTTATTGCTTAAATCGCATTTTTCGGCGAGCTGAGCACTTTTTCTGAATTGTGCCGCTCCCGTCACTCTGGTTAGGTTGGCATCGAAAAAAACGCTATCGGGTGCTTTAGAGTGCCGAGTTATTTACTGCGCATGAAGAAAAGACCACCTCCAACGTTTGGTTTATGTTTAATAAGCATTTTTAATTTTATTGCTTAAATTGCATTTTCTCGGCGAGCTGAGCACTTTTTCTGAATTGTGCCGCTCCCGTCACTCTGGTTAGGTTGGCATCGAAAAAAACGCTCTCGGGTGCTTTAGAGTGCCGAGTTTATTACTGCGCATTAAGAAATGACCACCTCCAACGTTTGGTTTATGTTTTATAAGCATTTTTAATTGTATTGCTTAAATCGCATTTTCTCGGCGAGCTGAGCACTTTTTCTGAATTGTGCCGCTCCCGTCACTCTGGTTAGGTTGGCATCGAAAAAAACGCTCTCGGGTGCTTTAGAGTGCCGAGTTTATTACTGCGCATTAAGAAATGACCACCTCCAACGTTTGGTTTATGTTTTATAAGCATTTTTAATTTTATTGCTTAAATCGCATTTTCTCGGCGAGCTGAGCACTTTTTCTGAATTGTGCCGCTCCCGTCACTCTGGTTAGGTTGGCATCGAAAAAAACGCTCTCGGGTGCTTTAGAGTGCCGAGTTATTCACTGCGCATGAAGAAATGACCACCTCCAACGTTTGGTTTATGTTTAATAAGCATTTTTAATTTTATTGCTTAAATCGCATTTTCTCGGCGAGCTGAGCACTTTTTCTGAATTGTGCCGCTCCCGTCACTCTGGTTAGGTTGGCATCGAAAAAAACGCTCTCGGGTGCTTTAGAGTGCCGAGTTTATCACTGCGCATGAAGAAATGACCACCTCCAACGTTTGGTTTATGTTTTATAAGCATTTTTAATTTTATTGCTTAAATCGCATTTTCTCGGCGAGCTGAGCGCTTTTTCTGAATTGTGCCGCTCCCGTCACTCTGGTTAGGTTGGCATCGAAAAAAACGCTCTCGGGTGCTTTAGAGTGCCGAGTTTATCACTGCGCATGAAGAAATGACCACCTCCAACGTTTGGTTTATGTTTTATAAGCATTTTTAATTTTATTGCTTAAATCGCATTTTCTCGGCGAGCTGAGCGCTTTTTCTGAATTGTGCCGCTCCCGTAACTCTGGTTAGGTTGGCATCGAAAAAAACGCTCTCGGGTGCTTTAGAGTGCCGAGTTATTCACTGCGCATGAAGAAATGACCACCTCCAACGTTTGGTTTATGTTTAATAAGCATTTTTAATTTTATTGCTTAAATCGCATTTTCTCGGCGAGCTGAGCACTTTTTCTGAATTGTGCCGCTCCCGTCACTCTGGTTAGGTTGGCATCGAAAAAAACGCTCTCGGGTGCTTTAGAGTGCCGAGTTTATTACTGCGCATTAAGAAATGACCACCTCCAACGTTTGGTTTATGTTTTATAAGCATTTTTAATTTTATTGCTTAAATCGCATTTTCTCGGCGAGCTGAGCACTTTTTCTGAATTGTGCCGCTCCCGTCACTCTGGTTAGGTTGGCATCGAAAAAAACGCTCTCGGGTGCTTTAGAGTGCCGAGTTATTCACTGCGCACGAAGAAATGACCACCTCCAACGTTTGGTTTATGTTTTATAAGCATTTTTAATTTTATTGCTTAAATCGCATTTTCTCGGCGAGCTGAGCGCTTTTTCTGAATTGTGCCGCTCCCGTCACTCTGGTTAGGTTGGCATTGAAAAAAACGCTCTCGGGTGCTTTAGAGTGCCGAGTTTATTACTGCGCATTAAGAAATAACCACCTCCAACGTTTGGTTTATGTTTTATAAGCATTTTTAATTTTATTGCTTAAATCGCATTTTCTCGGCGAGCTGAGCACTTTTTCTGAATTGTGCCGCCCCCGTCACTCTGGTTAGGTTGGCATCGAAAAAAACGCTCTCGGGTGCTTTAGAGTGCCGAGTTTATTACTGCGCATTAAGAAATGACCACCTCCAACGTTTGGTTTATGTTTTATAAGCATTTTTAATTTTATTGCTTAAATCGCATTTTCTCGGCGAGCTGAGCACTTTTTCTGAATTGTGCCGCTCCCGTCACTCTGGTTAGGTTGGCATCGAAAAAAACGCTATCGGGTGCTTTAGAGTGCCGAGTTATTCACTGCGCATGAAGAAATGACCACCTCCAACGTTTGGTTTATGTTTAATAAGCATTTTTAATTTTATTGCTTAAATCGCATTTTCTCGGCGAGCTGAGCACTTTTTCTGAATTGTGCCGCTCCCGTCACTCTGGTTAGGTTGGCATCGAAAAAAACGCTCTCGGGTGCTTTAGAGTGCCGAGTTATTCACTGCGCATGAAGAAATGACCACCTCCAACGTTTGGTTTATGTTTAATAAGCATTTTTAATTTTATTGCTTAAATCGCATTTTCTCGGCGAGCTGAGCGCTTTTTCTGAATTGTGCCGCTCCCGTCACTCTGGTTAGGTTGGCATCGAAAAAAACGCTCTCGGGTGCTTTAGAGTGCCGAGTTATTCACTGCGCATGAAGAAATGACCACCTCCAACGTTTGGTTTATGTTTAATAAGCATTTTTAATTTTATTGCTTAAATCGCATTTTCTCGGCGAGCTGAGCACTTTTTCTGAATTGTGCCGCTCCCGTCACTCTGGTTAGGTTGGCATCGAAAAAAACGCTCTCGGGTGCTTTAGAGTGCCGAGTTTATTACTGCGCATTAAGAAATGACCACCTCCAACGTTTGGTTTATGTTTTATAAGCATTTTTAATTTTATTGCTTAAATCGCATTTTCTCGGCGAGCTGAGCACTTTTTCTGAATTGTGCCGCTCCCGTCACTCTGGTTAGGTTGGCATCGAAAAAAACGCTCTCGGGTGCTTTAGAGTGCCGAGTTATTCACTGCGCACGAAGAAATGACCACCTCCAACGTTTGGTTTATGTTTTATAAGCATTTTTAATTTTATTGCTTAAATCGCATTTTCTCGGCGAGCTGAGCGCTTTTTCTGAATTGTGCCGCTCCCGTCACTCTGGTTAGGTTGGCATTGAAAAAAACGCTCTCGGGTGCTTTAGAGTGCCGAGTTTATTACTGCGCATTAAGAAATAACCACCTCCAACGTTTGGTTTATGTTTTATAAGCATTTTTAATTTTATTGCTTAAATCGCATTTTCTCGGCGAGCTGAGCACTTTTTCTGAATTGTGCCGCCCCCGTCACTCTGGTTAGGTTGGCATCGAAAAAAACGCTCTCGGGTGCTTTAGAGTGCCGAGTTTATTACTGCGCATTAAGAAATGACCACCTCCAACGTTTGGTTTATGTTTTATAAGCATTTTTAATTTTATTGCTTAAATCGCATTTTCTCGGCGAGCTGAGCACTTTTTCTGAATTGTGCCGCTCCCGTCACTCTGGTTAGGTTGGCATCGAAAAAAACGCTATCGGGTGCTTTAGATGCCGAGTTATTCACTGCGCATGAAGAAATGACCACCTCCAACGTTTGGTTTATGTTTAATAAGCATTTTTAATTTTATTGCTTAAATCGCATTTTCTCGGCGAGCTGAGCACTTTTTCTGAATTGTGCCGCTCCCGTCACTCTGGTTAGGTTGGCATCGAAAAAAACGCTCTCGGGTGCTTTAGAGTGCCGAGTTTATTACTGCGCATTAAGAAATGACCACCTCCAACGTTTGGTTTATGTTTTATAAGCATTTTTAATTTTATTGCTTAAATCGCATTTTCTCGGCGAGCTGAGCACTTTTTCTGAATTGTGCCGCTCCCGTCACTCTGGTTAGGTTGGCATCGAAAAAAACGCTCTCGGGTGCTTTAGAGTGCCGAGTTTATTACTGCGCATTAAGAAATGACCACCTCCAACGTTTGGTTTATGTTTTATAAGCATTTTTAATTTTATTGCTTGAATCGCATTTTCTCGGCGAGCTGAGCACTTTTTCTGAATTGTGCCGCTCCCGTCACTCTGGTTAGGTTGGCATCGAAAAAAACGCTCTCGGGTGCTTTAGAGTGCCGAGTTTATCACTGCGCATGAAGAAATGACCACCTCCAACGTTTGGTTTATGTTTTATAAGCATTTTTAATTTTATTGCTTAAATCGCATTTTCTCGGCGAGCTGAGCACTTTTTCTGAATTGTGCCGCTCCCGTCACTCTGGTTAGGTTGGCATCGAAAAAAACGCTATCGGGTGCTTTAGAGTGCCGAGTTATTCACTGCGCATGAAGAAATGACCACCTCCAACGTTTGGTTTATGTTTAATAAGCATTTTTAATTTTATTGCTTAAATCGCATTTTCTCGGCGAGCTGAGCACTTTTTCTTTGTGCCGCTCCCGTCACTCTGGTTAGGTTGGCATCGAAAAAAACGCTCTCGGGTGCTTTAGAGTGCCGAGTTTATTACTGCGCATTAAGAAATGACCACCTCCAACGTTTGGTTTATGTTTTATAAGCATTTTTAATTTTATTGCTTAAATCGCATTTTCTCGGCGAGCTGAGCACTTTTTCTGAATTGTGCCGCTCCCGTCACTCTGGTTAGGTTGGCATCGAAAAAAACGCTATCGGGTGCTTTAGAGTGCCGAGTTATTCACTGCGCATGAAGAAATGACCACCTCCAACGTTTGGTTTATGTTTAATAAGCATTTTTAATTTTATTGCTTAAATCGCATTTTCTCGGCGAGCTGAGCACTTTTTCTGAATTGTGCCGCTCCGTCACTCTGGTTAGGTTGGCATCGAAAAAAAACGCTCTCGGGTGCTTTAGAGTGCCGAGTTTATTACTGCGCATTAAGAAATGACCACCTCCAACGTTTGGTTTATGTTTTATAAGCATTTTTAATTGTATTGCTTAAATCGCATTTTCTCGGCGAGCTGAGCACTTTTTCTGAATTGTGCCGCTCCCGTCACTCTGGTTAGGTGCATCGAAACAAACGCTCTCGGGTGCTTTAGAGTGCCGAGTTTATTACTGCGCATTAAGAAATGACCACCTCCAACGTTTGGTTTATGTTTTCTAAGCATTTTTAATTTTATTGCTTAAATCGCATTTTCTCGGCGAGCTGAGCACTTTTTCTGAATTGTGCCGCTCCCGTCACTCTGGTTAGGTTGGCATCGAAAAAAACGCTCTCGGGTGCTTTAGAGTGCCGAGTTATTCACTGTGCATGAAGAAATGACCACCTCCAACGTTTGGTTTATGTTTAATAAGCATTTTTAATTTTATTGCTTGAATCGCATTTTCTCGGCGAGCTGAGCACTTTTTCTGAATTGTGCCGCTCCCGTGACTCTGGTTAGGTTGGCATCGAAAAAAACGCTCTCGGGTGCTTTAGAGTGCCGAGTTTATCACTGCGCATGAATAAATGACCACCTCCAACGTTTGGTTTATGTTTTATAAGCATTTTTAATTTTATTGCTTAAATCGCATTTTCTCGGCGAGCAGAGCGCTTTTTCTGAATTGTGCCGCTCCCGTCACTCTGGTTAGGTTGGCATCGAAAAAAACGCTCTCGGGTGCTTTAGAGTGCCGAGTTTATCACTGCGCATGAAGAAATGACCACCTCCAACGTTTGGTTTATGTTTTATAAGCATTTTTAATTTTATTGCTTAAATCGCATTTTCTCGGCGAGCTGAGCACTTTTTCTGAATTGTGCCGCTCCCGTCACTCTGGTTAGGTTGGCATCGAAAAAAACGCTCTCGGGTGCTTTAGAGTGCCGAGTTTATCACTGCGCATGAAGAAATGACCACCTCCAACGTTTGGTTTATGTTTTATAAGCATTTTTAAATTTATTGCTTAAATCGCATTTTCTCGGCGAGCTGAGCGCTTTTTCTGAATTGTGCCGCTCCCGTCACTCTGGTTAGGTTGGCATCTAAAAAAACGCTCTCGGGTGCTTTAGAGTGCCGAGTTATTCACTGCGCATGAAGAAATGACCACCTCCAACGTTTGGTTTATGTTTTATAAGCATTTTTAGTTTTATTGCTTAAATCGCATTTTCTCGGCGAGCTGAGCACTTTTTCTGAATTGTGCCGCTCCCGTCACTCTGGTTAGGTTGGCATCGAAAAAAACGCTCTCGGGTGCTTTAGAGTGCCGAGTTTATCACTGCGCATGAAGAAATGACCACCTCCAACGTTTGGTTTATGTTTAATAAGCATTTTTAATTTTATTGCTTAAATCGCATTTTCTCGGCGAGCTGAGCACTTTTTCTGAATTGTGCCGCTCCCGTCACTCTGGTTAGGTTGGCATCGAAAAAAACGCTCTCGGGTGCTTTAGAGTGCCGACTTTATCACTGCGCATGAAGAAATGACCACCTCCAACGTTTGGTTTATGTTTTATAAGCATTTTTAATTTTATTGCTTAAATCGCATTTTCTCGGCGAGCTGAGCACTTTTTCTGAATTGTGCCGCTCCCGTCACTCTGGTTAGGTTGGCATCGAAAAAAACGCTCACGGGTGCTTTAGAGTGCCGAGTTTATTACTGTGCATTAAGAAATGACCACCTCCAACGTTTGGTTTATGTTTTATAAGCATTTTTAATTTTATTGCTTAAATCGCATTTTCTCGGCGAGCTGAGCACTTTTTCTGAATTGTGCCGCTCCCGTCACTCTGGTTAGGTTGGCATCGAAAAAAACGCTCTCGGGTGCTTTAGAGTGCCGAGTTATTCACTGCGCATGAAGAAATGACCACCTCCAACGTTTGGTTTATGTTTTATAAGCATTTTTAATTTTATTGCTTAAATCGCATTTTCTCGGCGAGCTGAGCACTTTTTCTGAATTGTGCCGCTCCCGTCACTCTGGTTAGTTGGCATCGAAAAAACGCTCTCGGGTGCTTTAGAGTGCCGAGTTTATCACTGCGCATGAAGAAATGACCACCTCCAACGTTTGGTTTATGTTTTATAAGCATTTTTAATTTTATTGCTTAAATCGCATTTTCTCGGCGAGCTGAGCGCTTTTTCTTAATTGTGCCGCTCCCGTCACTCTGGTTAGGTTGGCATCGAAAAAAACGCTCTCGGGTGCTTTAGAGTGCCGAGTTTATCACTGCGCATGAAGAAATGACCACCTCCAACGTTTGGTTTATGTTTTATAAGCATTTTTAATTTTATTGCTTAAATCGCATTTTCTCGGCGAGCTGAGCGCTTTTTCTGAATTGTGCCGCTCCCGTAACTCTGGTTAGGTTGGCATCGAAAAAAACGCTCTCGGGTGCTTTAGAGTGCCGAGTTTATCACTGCGCATGAAGAAATGACCACTTCCAACGTTTGGTTTATGTTTTATAAGCATTTTTAATTTTATTGCTTAAATCGCATTTTCTCGGCGAGCTGAGCACTTTTTCTGAATTGTGCCGCTCCCGTCACTCTGGTTAGGTTGGCATCGAAAAAAACGCTCTCGGGTGCTTTAGAGTGCCGAGTTTATTACTGCGCATTAAGAAATGACCACCTCCAACGTTTGGTTTATGTTTTATAAGCATTTTTAATTTTATTGCTTAAATCGCATTTTCTCGGCGAGCTGAGCACTTTTTCTGAATTGTGCCGCTCCCGTCACTCTGGTTAGGTTGGCATCGAAAAAAACGCTCTCGGGTGCTTTAGAGTGCCGAGTTTATTACTGCGCATTAAGAAATGACCAACTCCAACGTTTGGTTTATGTTTAATAAGCATTTTTAATTTTATTGCTTAAATCGCATTTTCTCGGCGAGCTGAGCGCTTTTTCTGAATTGTGCCGCTCCCGTCACTCTGGTTAGGTTGTCATCGAAAAAAACGCTCTTGGGTGCTTTAGAGTGCCGAGTTTATTACTGCGCATTAAGAAATGACCACCTCCAACGTTTGGTTTATGTTTTATAAGCATTTTTAATTTTATTGCTTAAATCGCATTTTCTCGGCGAGCTGAGCACTTTTTCTGAATTGTGCCGCTCCCGTCACTCTGGTTAGGTTGGCATCGAAAAAAACGCTCTCGGGTGCTTTAGAGTGCCGAGTTTATTACTGCGCATTAAGAAATGACCACCTCCAACGTTTGGTTTATGTTTTATAAGCATTTTTAATTTTATTGCTTAAATCGCATTTTCTCGGCGAGCTGAGCACTTTTTCTGAATTGTGCCGCTCCCGTCACTCTGGTTAGGTTGGCATCGAAAAAAACGCTCTCGGGTGCTTTAGAGTGCCGAGTTATTCACTGCGCATGAAGAAATGACCACCTCCAACGTTTGGTTTATGTTTAATAAGCATTTTTAATTTTATTGCTTAAATCGCATTTTCTCGGCGAGCTGAGCACTTTTTCTGAATTGTGCCGCTCCCGTCACTCTGGTTAGGTTGGCATCGAAAAAAACGCTCTCGGGTGCTTTAGAGTGCCGAGTTTATTACTGCGCATTAAGAAATGACCACCTCCAACGTTTGGTTTATGTTTTATAAGCATTTTTAATTTTATTGCTTAAATCGCATTTTCTCGGCGAGCTGAGCACTTTTTCTGAATTGTGCCGCTCCCGTCACTCTGGTTAGGTTGGCATCGAAAAAAACGCTCTCGGGTGCTTTAGAGTGCCGAGTTATTCACTGCGCATGAAGAAATGACCACCTCCAACGTTTGGTTTATGTTTAATAAGCATTTTTAATTTTATTGCTTAAATCGCATTTTCTCGGCGAGCTGAGCACTTTTTCTGAATTGTGCCGCTCCCGTCACTCTGGTTAGGTTGGCATCGAAAAAAACGCTCTCGGGTGCTTTAGAGTGCCGAGTTTATTACTGCGCATTAAGAAATGACCACCTCCAACGTTTGGTTTATGTTTTATAAGCATTTTTAATTTTATTGCTTAAATCGCATTTTCTCGGCGAGCTGAGCACTTTTTCTGAATTGTGCCGCTCCCGTCACTCTGGTTAGGTTGGCATCGAAAAAAACGCTCTCGGGTGCTTTAGAGTGCCGAGTTATTCACTGCGCATGAAGAAATGACCACCTCCAACGTTTGGTTTATGTTTTATAAGCATTTTTAATTTTATTGCTTAAATCGCATTTTCTCGGCGAGCTGAGCACTTTTTCTGAATTGTGCCGCTCCCGTCACTCTGGTTAGGTTGGCATCGAAAAAAACGCTCTCGGGTGCTTTAGAGTGCCGAGTTTATTACTGCGCATTAAGAAATGACCACCTCCAACGTTTGGTTTATGTTTTATAAGCATTTTTAATTTTATTGCTTAAATCGCATTTTCTCGGCGAGCTGAGCACTTTTTCTGAATTGTGCCGCTCCCGTCACTCTGGTTAGGTTGGCATCGAAAAAAACGCTCTCGGGTGCTTTAGAGTGCCGAGTTATTCACTGCGCACGAAGAAATGACCACCTCCAACGTTTGGTTTATGTTTTATAAGCATTTTTAATTTTATTGCTTAAATCGCATTTTCTCGGCGAGCTGAGCGCTTTTTCTGAATTGTGCCGCTCCCGTCACTCTGGTTAGGTTGGCATTGAAAAAAACGCTCTCGGGTGCTTTAGAGTGCCGAGTTTATTACTGCGCATTAAGAAATAACCACCTCCAACGTTTGGTTTATGTTTTATAAGCATTTTTAATTTTATTGCTTAAATCGCATTTTCTCGGCGAGCTGAGCACTTTTTCTGAATTGTGCCGCCCCCGTCACTCTGGTTAGGTTGGCATCGAAAAAAACGCTCTCGGGTGCTTTAGAGTGCCGAGTTTATTACTGCGCATTAAGAAATGACCACCTCCAACGTTTGGTTTATGTTTTATAAGCATTTTTAATTTTATTGCTTAAACCGCATTTTCTCGGCGAGCTGAGCACTTTTTCTGAATTGTGCCGCTCCCGTCACTCTGGTTAGGTTGGCATCGAAAAAAACGCTATCGGGTGCTTTAGAGTGCCGAGTTATTCACTGCGCATGAAGAAATGACCACCTCCAACGTTTGGTTTATGTTTAATAAGCATTTTTAATTTTATTGCTTAAATCGCATTTTCTCGGCGAGCTGAGCACTTTTTCTGAATTGTGCCGCTCCCGTCACTCTGGTTAGGTTGGCATCGAAAAAAACGCTCTCGGGTGCTTTAGAGTGCCGAGTTATTCACTGCGCATGAAGAAATGACCACCTCCAACGTTTGGTTTATGTTTAATAAGCATTTTTAATTTTATTGCTTAAATCGCATTTTCTCGGCGAGCTGAGCGCTTTTTCTGAATTGTGCCGCTCCCGTCACTCTGGTTAGGTTGGCATCGAAAAAAACGCTCTCGGGTGCTTTAGAGTGCCGAGTTATTCACTGCGCATGAAGAAATGACCACCTCCAACGTTTGGTTTATGTTTAATAAGCATTTTTAATTTTATTGCTTAAATCGCATTTTCTCGGCGAGCTGAGCACTTTTTCTGAATTGTGCCGCTCCCGTCACTCTGGTTAGGTTGGCATCGAAAAAAACGCTCTCGGGTGCTTTAGAGTGCCGAGTTTATTACTGCGCATTAAGAAATGACCACCTCCAACGTTTGGTTTATGTTTTATAAGCATTTTTAATTTTATTGCTTAAATCGCATTTTCTCGGCGAGCTGAGCACTTTTTCTGAATTGTGCCGCTCCCGTCACTCTGGTTAGGTTGGCATCGAAAAAAACGCTCTCGGGTGCTTTAGAGTGCCGAGTTATTCACTGCGCACGAAGAAATGACCACCTCCAACGTTTGGTTTATGTTTTATAAGCATTTTTAATTTTATTGCTTAAATCGCATTTTCTCGGCGAGCTGAGCGCTTTTTCTGAATTGTGCCGCTCCCGTCACTCTGGTTAGGTTGGCATTGAAAAAAACGCTCTCGGGTGCTTTAGAGTGCCGAGTTTATTACTGCGCATTAAGAAATAACCACCTCCAACGTTTGGTTTATGTTTTATAAGCATTTTTAATTTTATTGCTTAAATCGCATTTTCTCGGCGAGCTGAGCACTTTTTCTGAATTGTGCCGCCCCCGTCACTCTGGTTAGGTTGGCATCGAAAAAAACGCTCTCGGGTGCTTTAGAGTGCCGAGTTTATTACTGCGCATTAAGAAATGACCACCTCCAACGTTTGGTTTATGTTTTATAAGCATTTTTAATTTTATTGCTTAAATCGCATTTTCTCGGCGAGCTGAGCACTTTTTCTGAATTGTGCCGCTCCCGTCACTCTGGTTAGGTTGGCATCGAAAAAAACGCTATCGGGTGCTTTAGAGTGCCGAGTTATTCACTGCGCATGAAGAAATGACCACCTCCAACGTTTGGTTTATGTTTAATAAGCATTTTTAATTTTATTGCTTAAATCGCATTTTCTCGGCGAGCTGAGCACTTTTTCTGAATTGTGCCGCTCCCGTCACTCTGGTTAGGTTGGCATCGAAAAAAACGCTCTCGGGTGCTTTAGAGTGCCGAGTTTATTACTGCGCATTAAGAAATGACCACCTCCAACGTTTGGTTTATGTTTTATAAGCATTTTTAATTGTATTGCTTAAATCGCATTTTCTCGGCGAGCTGAGCACTTTTTCTGAATTGTGCCGCTCCCGTCACTCTGGTTAGGTTGGCATCGAAACAAACGCTCTCGGGTGCTTTAGAGTGCCGAGTTTATTACTGCGCATTAAGAAATGACCACCTCCAACGTTTGGTTTATGTTTTATAAGCATTTTTAATTTTATTGCTTAAATCGCATTTTCTCGGCGAGCTGAGCACTTTTTCTGAATTGTGCCGCTCCCGTCACTCTGGTTAGGTTGGCATCGAAAAAAACGCTCTCGGGTGCTTTAGAGTGCCGAGTTATTCACTGTGCATGAAGAAATGACCACCTCCAACGTTTGGTTTATGTTTAATAAGCATTTTTAATTTTATTGCTTGAATCGCATTTTCTCGGCGAGCTGAGCACTTTTTCTGAATTGTGCCGCTCCCGTGACTCTGGTTAGGTTGGCATCGAAAAAAACGCTCTCGGGTGCTTTAGAGTGCCGAGTTTATCACTGCGCATGAATAAATGACCACCTCCAACGTTTGGTTTATGTTTTATAAGCATTTTTAATTTTATTGCTTAAATCGCATTTTCTCGGCGAGCAGAGCGCTTTTTCTGAATTGTGCCGCTCCCGTCACTCTGGTTAGGTTGGCATCGAAAAAAACGCTCTCGGGTGCTTTAGAGTGCCGAGTTTATCACTGCGCATGAAGAAATGACCACCTCCAACGTTTGGTTTATGTTTTATAAGCATTTTTAATTTTATTGCTTAAATCGCATTTTCTCGGCGAGCTGAGCACTTTTTCTGAATTGTGCCGCTCCCGTCACTCTGGTTAGGTTGGCATCGAAAAAAACGCTCTCGGGTGCTTTAGAGTGCCGAGTTTATCACTGCGCATGAAGAAATGACCACCTCCAACGTTTGGTTTATGTTTTATAAGCATTTTTAAATTTATTGCTTAAATCGCATTTTCTCGGCGAGCTGAGCGCTTTTTCTGAATTGTGCCGCTCCCGTCACTCTGGTTAGGTTGGCATCTAAAAAAACGCTCTCGGGTGCTTTAGAGTGCCGAGTTATTCACTGCGCATGAAGAAATGACCACCTCCAACGTTTGGTTTATGTTTTATAAGCATTTTTAGTTTTATTGCTTAAATCGCATTTTCTCGGCGAGCTGAGCACTTTTTCTGAATTGTGCCGCTCCCGTCACTCTGGTTAGGTTGGCATCGAAAAAAACGCTCTCGGGTGCTTTAGAGTGCCGAGTTTATCACTGCGCATGAAGAAATGACCACCTCCAACGTTTGGTTTATGTTTAATAAGCATTTTTAATTTTATTGCTTAAATCGCATTTTCTCGGCGAGCTGAGCACTTTTTCTGAATTGTGCCGCTCCCGTCACTCTGGTTAGGTTGGCATCGAAAAAAACGCTCTCGGGTGCTTTAGAGTGCCGACTTTATCACTGCGCATGAAGAAATGACCACCTCCAACGTTTGGTTTATGTTTTATAAGCATTTTTAATTTTATTGCTTAAATCGCATTTTCTCGGCGAGCTGAGCACTTTTTCTGAATTGTGCCGCTCCCGTCACTCTGGTTAGGTTGGCATCGAAAAAAACGCTCACGGGTGCTTTAGAGTGCCGAGTTTATTACTGCGCATTAAGAAATGACCACCTCCAACGTTTGGTTTATGTTTTATAAGCATTTTTAATTTTATTGCTTAAATCGCATTTTCTCGGCGAGCTGAGCACTTTTTCTGAATTGTGCCGCTCCCGTCACTCTGGTTAGGTTGGCATCGAAAAAAACGCTCTCGGGTGCTTTAGAGTGCCGAGTTATTCACTGCGCATGAAGAAATGACCACCTCCAACGTTTGGTTTATGTTTTATAAGCATTTTTAATTTTATTGCTTAAATCGCATTTTCTCGGCGAGCTGAGCACTTTTTCTGAATTGTGCCGCTCCCGTCACTCTGGTTAGTTGGCATCGAAAAAACGCTCTCGGGTGCTTTAGAGTGCCGAGTTTATCACTGCGCATGAAGAAATGACCACCTCCAACGTTTGGTTTATGTTTTATAAGCATTTTTAATTTTATTGCTTAAATCGCATTTTCTCGGCGAGCTGAGCGCTTTTTCTTAATTGTGCCGCTCCCGTCACTCTGGTTAGGTTGGCATCGAAAAAAACGCTCTCGGGTGCTTTAGAGTGCCGAGTTTATCACTGCGCATGAAGAAATGACCACCTCCAACGTTTGGTTTATGTTTTATAAGCATTTTTAATTTTATTGCTTAAATCGCATTTTCTCGGCGAGCTGAGCGCTTTTTCTGAATTGTGCCGCTCCCGTAACTCTGGTTAGGTTGGCATCGAAAAAAACGCTCTCGGGTGCTTTAGAGTGCCGAGTTTATCACTGCGCATGAAGAAATGACCACTTCCAACGTTTGGTTTATGTTTTATAAGCATTTTTAATTTTATTGCTTAAATCGCATTTTCTCGGCGAGCTGAGCACTTTTTCTGAATTGTGCCGCTCCCGTCACTCTGGTTAGGTTGGCATCGAAAAAAACGCTCTCGGGTGCTTTAGAGTGCCGAGTTTATTACTGCGCATTAAGAAATGACCACCTCCAACGTTTGGTTTATGTTTTATAAGCATTTTTAATTTTATTGCTTAAATCGCATTTTCTCGGCGAGCTGAGCACTTTTTCTGAATTGTGCCGCTCCCGTCACTCTGGTTAGGTTGGCATCGAAAAAAACGCTCTCGGGTGCTTTAGAGTGCCGAGTTTATTACTGCGCATTAAGAAATGACCAACTCCAACGTTTGGTTTATGTTTAATAAGCATTTTTAATTTTATTGCTTAAATCGCATTTTCTCGGCGAGCTGAGCGCTTTTTCTGAATTGTGCCGCTCCCGTCACTCTGGTTAGGTTGTCATCGAAAAAAACGCTCTTGGGTGCTTTAGAGTGCCGAGTTTATTACTGCGCATTAAGAAATGACCACCTCCAACGTTTGGTTTATGTTTTATAAGCATTTTTAATTTTATTGCTTAAATCGCATTTTCTCGGCGAGCTGAGCACTTTTTCTGAATTGTGCCGCTCCCGTCACTCTGGTTAGGTTGGCATCGAAAAAAACGCTCTCGGGTGCTTTAGAGTGCCGAGTTTATTACTGCGCATTAAGAAATGACCACCTCCAACGTTTGGTTTATGTTTTATAAGCATTTTTAATTTTATTGCTTAAATCGCATTTTCTCGGCGAGCTGAGCACTTTTTCTGAATTGTGCCGCTCCCGTCACTCTGGTTAGGTTGGCATCGAAAAAAACGCTCTCGGGTGCTTTAGAGTGCCGAGTTATTCACTGCGCATGAAGAAATGACCACCTCCAACGTTTGGTTTATGTTTAATAAGCATTTTTAATTTTATTGCTTAAATCGCATTTTCTCGGCGAGCTGAGCACTTTTTCTGAATTGTGCCGCTCCCGTCACTCTGGTTAGGTTGGCATAAAAAAAAACGCTCTCGGGTGCTTTAGAGTGCCGAGTTTATTACTGCGCATTAAGAAATGACCACCTCCAACGTTTGGTTTATGTTTTATAAGCATTTTTAATTTTATTGCTTAAATCGCATTTTCTCGGCGAGCTGAGCACTTTTTCTGAATTGTGCCGCTCCCGTCACTCTGGTTAGGTTGGCATCGAAAAAAACGCTCTCGGGTGCTTTAGAGCGCCGAGTTATTCACTGCGCATGAAGAAATGACCACCTCCAACGTTTGGTTTATGTTTAATAAGCATTTTTAATTTTATTGCTTAAATCGCATTTTCTCGGCGAGCTGAGCACTTTTTCTGAATTGTGCCACTCCCGTCACTCTGGTTAGGTTGGCATCGAAAAAAACGCTCTCGGGTGCTTTAGAGTGCCGAGTTTATTACTGCGCATTAAGAAATGACCACCTCCAACGTTTGGTTTATGTTTTATAAGCATTTTTAATTTTATTGCTTAAATCGCATTTTCTCGGCGAGCTGAGCACTTTTTCTGAATTGTGCCGCTCCCGTCACTCTGGTTAAGTTGGCATCGAAAAAAACGCTCTCGGGTGCTTTAGAGTGCCGAGTTATTCACTGCGCATGAAGAAATGACCACCTCCAACGTTTGGTTTATGTTTTATAAGCATTTTTAATTTTATTGCTTAAATCGCATTTTCTCGGCGAGCTGAGCACTTTTTCTGAATTGTGCCGCTCCCGTCACTCTGGTTAGGTTGGCATCGAAAAAAACGCTCTCGGGTGCTTTAGAGTGCCGAGTTATTCACTGCGCATGAAGAAATGACCACCTCCAACGTTTGGTTTATGTTTTATAAGCATTTTTAATTTTATTGCTTAAATCGCATTTTCTCGGCGAGCTGAGCGCTTTTTCTGAATTGTGCCGCTCCCGTCACTCTGGTTAGGTTGGCATCGAAAAAAACGCTCTCGGGTGCTTTAGAGTGCCGAGTTTATTACTGCGCATTAAGAAATGACCACCTCCAACGTTTGGTTTATGTTTTATAAGCATTTTTAATTTTATTGCTTAAATCGCATTTTCTCGGCGAGCTGAGCACTTTTTCTGAATTGTGCCGCTCCCGTCACTCTGGTTAGGTTGGCATCGAAAAAAACGCTCTCGGGTGCTTTAGAGTGCCGAGTTATTCACTGCGCATGAAGAAATGACCACCTCCAACGTTTGGTTTATGTTTTATAAGCATTTTTAATTTTATTGCTTAAATCGCATTTTCTCGGCGAGCTGAGCACTTTTTCTGAATTGTGCCGCTCCCGTCACTCTGGTTAGGTTGGCATCGAAAAAAACGCTCTCGGGTGCTTTAGAGTGCCGAGTTATTCACTGCGCATGAAGAAATGACCACCTCCGACGTTTGGTTTATGTTTTATAAGCATTTTTAATTTTATTGCTTAAATCGCATTTTCTCGGCGAGCTGAGCGCTTTTTCTGAATTGTGCCGCTCCCGTCACTCTGGTTAGGTTGGCATCGAAAAAAAACGCTCTCGGGTGCTTTAGAGTGCCGAGTTTATTACTGCGCATTAAGAAATGACCACCTCCAACGTTTGGTTTATGTTTTATAAGCATTTTTAATTTTATTGCCTAAATCGCATTTTCTCGGCGAGCTGAGCACTTTTTCTGAATTGTGCCGCTCCCGTCACTCTGGTTAGGTTGGCATCGAAAAAAACGCTCTCGGGTGCTTTAAAGTGCCGAGTTTATTACTGCGCATTAAGAAATGACCACCTCCAACGTTTGGTTTATGTTTTATAAGCATTTTTAATTTTATTGCTTAAATCGCATTTTCTCGGCGAGCTGAGCACTTTTTCTGAATTGTGCCGCTCCCGTCACTCTGGTTAGGTTGGCATCGAAAAAAACGCTATCGGGTGCTTTAGAGTGCCGAGTTATTCACTGCGCATGAAGAAATGACCACCTCCAACGTTTGGTTTATGTTTAATAAGCATTTTTAATTTTATTGCTTAAATCGCATTTTCTCGGCGAGCTGAGCACTTTTTCTGAATTGTGCCGCTCCGTCACTCTGGTTAGGTTGGCATCGAAAAAAACGCTCTCGGGTGCTTTCGAGTGCCGAGTTTATTACTGCGCATTAAGAAATGACCACCTCCAACGTTTGGTTTATGTTTTATAAGCATTTTTAATTTTATTGCTTAAATCGCATTTTCTCGGCGAGCTGAGCACTTTTTCTGAATTGTGCCGCTCCCGTCACTCTGGTTAGGTTGGCATCGAAAAAAACGCTCTCGGGTGCTTTAGAGTGCCGAGTTTATTACTGCGCATTAAGAAATGACCACCTCCAACGTTTGGTTTATGTTTTATAAGCATTTTTAATTTTATTGCTTAAATCGCATTTTCTCGGCGAGCTGAGCACTTTTTCTGAATTGTGCCGCTCCCGTCACTCTGGTTAGGTTGGCATCGAAAAAAACGCTCTCGGGTGCTTTAGAGTGCCGAGTTTATCACTGCGCATGAAGAAATGACCACCTCCAACGTTTGGTTTATGTTTTATAAGCATTTTTAAATTTATTGCTTAAATCGCATTTTCTCGGCGAGCTGAGCGCTTTTTCTGAATTGTGCCGCTCCCGTCACTCTGGTTAGGTTGGCATCGAAAAAAAAAACGCTCTCGGGTGCTTTAGAGTGCCGAGTTATTCACTGCGCATGAAGAAATGACCACCTCCAACGTTTGGTTTATGTTTTATAAGCATTTTTAATTTTATTGCCTAAATCGCATTTTCTCGGCGAGCTGAGCACTTTTTCTGAATTGTGCCGCTCCCGTCACTCTGGTTAGGTTGGCATCGAAAAAAACGCTCTCGGGTGCTTTAGAGTGCCGAGTTTATTACTGCGCATTAAGAAATGACCACCTCCAACGTTTGGTTTATGTTTTATAAGCATTTTTAATTTTATTGCTTAAATCGCATTTTCTCGGCGAGCTGAGCACTTTTTCTGAATTGTGCCGCTCCCGTCACTCTGGTTAGGTTGGCATCGAAAAAAACGCTCTCGGGTGCTTTAGAGTGCCGACTTTATCACTGCGCATGAAGAAATGACCACCTCCAACGTTTGGTTTATGTTTTATAAGCATTTTTAATTTTATTGCTTAAATCGCATTTTCTCGGCGAGCTGAGCACTTTTTCTGAATTGTGCCGCTCCCGTCACTCTGGTTAGGTTGGCATCGAAAAAAACGCTCACGGGTGCTTTAGAGTGCCGAGTTTATTACTGCGCATGAAGAAATGACCACCTCCAACGTTTGGTTTATGTTTTATAAGCATTTTTAATTTTATTGCTTAAATCGCATTTTCTCGGCGAGCTGAGCACTTTTTCTGAATTGTGCCGCTCCCGTCACTCTGGTTAGGTTGGCATCGAAAAAAACGCTCTCGGGTGCTTTAGAGTGCCGAGTTATTCACTGCGCATGAAGAAATGACCACCTCCAACGTTTGGTTTATGTTTTATAAGCATTTTTAATTTTATTGCTTAAATCGCATTTTCTCGGCGAGCTGAGCGCTTTTTCTGAATTGTGCCGCTCCCGTCACTCTGGTTAGGTTGGCATCGAAAAAAACGCTCTCGGGTGCTTTAGAGTGCCGAGTTTATTACTGCGCATTAAGAAATGACCACCTCCAACGTTTGGTTTATGTTTTATAAGCATTTTTAATTTTATTGCTTAAATCGCATTTTCTCGGCGAGCTGAGCACTTTTTCTTAATTGTGCCGCTCCCGTCACTCTGGTTAGGTTGGCATCGAAAAAAACGCTATCGGGTGCTTTATAGTGCCGAGTTATTCACTGCGCATGAAGAAATGACCACCTCCAACGTTTGGTTTATGTTTAATAAGCATTTTTAATTTTATTGCTTAAATCGCATTTTCTCGGCGAGCTGAGCACTTTTTCTGAATTGTGCCGCTCCGTCACTCTGGTTAGGTTGGCATCGAAAAAAACGCTCTCGGGTGCTTTAGAGTGCCGACTTTATCACTGCGCATGAAGAAATGACCACCTCCAACGTTTGGTTTATGTTTTATAAGCATTTTTAATTTTATTGCTTAAATCGCATTTTCTCGGCGAGCTGAGCACTTTTTCTGAATTGTGCCGCTCCCGTCACTCTGGTTAGGTTGGCATCGAAAAAAACGCTCACGGGTGCTTTAGAGTGCCGAGTTTATTACTGCGCATTAAGAAATGACCACCTCCAACGTTTGGTTTATGTTTTATAAGCATTTTTAATTGTATTGCTTAAATCGCATTTTCTCGGCGAGCTGAGCGCTTTTTCTGAATTGTGCCGCTCCCGTCACTCTGGTTAGGTTGGCATCGAAAAAAACGCTCTCGGGTGCTTTAGAGTGCCGAGTTATTCACTGCGCATGAAGAAATGACCACCTCCAACGTTTGGTTTATGTTTAATAAGCATTTTTAATTTTATTGCTTAAATCGCATTTTCTCGGCGAGCTGAGCACTTTTTCTGAATTGTGCCGCTCCCGTCACTCTGGTTAGGTTGGCATCGAAAAAAACGCTCTCGGGTGCTTTAGAGTGCCGAGTTTATTACTGCGCATTAAGAAATGACCACCTCCAACGTTTGGTTTATGTTTTATAAGCATTTTTAATTTTATTGCTTAAATCGCATTTTCTCGGCGAGCTGAGCACTTTTTCTGAATTGTGCCGCTCCCGTCACTCTGGTTAGGTTGGCATCGAAAAAAACGCTCTCGGGTGCTTTAGAGTGCCGAGTTATTCACTGCGCACGAAGAAATGACCACCTCCAACGTTTGGTTTATGTTTTATAAGCATTTTTAATTTTATTGCTTAAATCGCATTTTCTCGGCGAGCTGAGCGCTTTTTCTGAATTGTGCCGCTCCCGTCACTCTGGTTAGGTTGGCATCGAAAAAAACGCTCTCGGGTGCTTTAGAGTGCCGAGTTATTCACTGCGCATGAAGAAATGACCACCTCCAACGTTTGGTTTATGTTTAATAAGCATTTCTAATTTTATTGCTTAAATCGCATTTTCTCGGCGAGCTGAGCACTTTTTCTGAATTGTGCCGCTCCCGTCACTCTGGTTAGGTTGGCATCGAAAAAAACGTTCTCGGGTGCTTTAGAGTGCCGAGTTATTCACTGCGCACGAAGAAATGACCACCTCCAACGTTTGGTTTATGTTTTATAAGCATTTTTAATTTTATTGCTTAAATCGCATTTTCTCGGCGAGCTGAGCGCTTTTTCTGAATTGTGCCGCTCCCGTCACTCTGGTTAGGTTGGCATCGAAAAAAACGCTCTCGGGTGCTTTAGAGTGCCGAGTTTATTACTGCGCATTAAGAAATGACCACCTCCAACGTTTGGTTTATGTTTTATAAGCATTTTTAATTTTATTGCTTAAATCGCATTTTCTCGGCGAGCTGAGCACTTTTTCTGAATTGTGCCGCTCCCGTCACTCTGGTTAGGTTGGCATCGAAAAAAACGCTCTCGGGTGCTTTAGAGTGCCGAGTTTATTACTGCGCATTAAGAAATGACCACCTCCAACGTTTGGTTTATGTTTTATAAGCATTTTTAATTTTATTGCTTAAATCGCATTTTCTCGGCGAGCTGAGCACTTTTACTGAATTGTGCCGCTCCCGTCACTCTGGTTAGGTTGGCATCGAAAAAAACGGTCTCGGGTGCTTTAGAGTGCCGAGTTTATCACTGCGCATGAAGAAATGACCACCTCCAACGTTTGGTTTATGTTTTATAAGCATTTTTAATTTTATTGCTTAAATCGCATTTTCTCGGCGAGCTGAGCGCTTTTTCTGAATTGTGCCGCTCCCGTCACTCTGGTTAGGTTGGCATCGAAAAAAACGCTCTCGGGTGCTTTAGAGTGCCGAGTTTATCACTGCGCATGAAGAAATGACCACCTCCAACGTTTGGTTTATGTTTTATAAGCATTTTTAATTTTATTGCTTAAATCGCATTTTCTCGGCGAGCTGAGCACTTTTTCTGAATTGTGCCGCTCCCGTCACTCTGGTTAGGTTGGCATCGAAAAAAACGCTCTCGGGTGCTTTAGAGTGCCGAGTTTATCACTGCGCATGAAGAAATGACCACCTCCAACGTTTGGTTTATGTTTAATAAGCATTTTTAATTTTATTGCTTAAATCGCATTTTCTCGGCGAGCTGAGCACTTTTTCTGAATTCTGCCGCTCCCGTCACTCTGGTTAGGTTGGCATCGAAAAAAACGCTCTCGGGTGCTTTAGAGTGCCGAGTTTATTACTGCGCATTAAGAAATGACCACCTCCAACGTTTGGTTTATGTTTTATAAGCATTTTTAATTTTATTGCTTAAATCGCATTTTCTCGGCGAGCCGCGCGCTTTATCTGAATTGTGCCGCTCCCGTCACTCTGGTTAGGTTGGCATCGAAAAAAACGCTCTCGGGTGCTTTAGAGTGCCGAGTTTAATACTGCGCATTAAGAAATGACCACCTCCAACGTTTGGTTTATGTTTTATAAGCATTTTTAATTTTATTGCTTAAATCGCATTTTCTCGGCAAGCTGAGCACTTTTTCTGAATTGTGCCGCTCCCGTCACTCTGGTTAGGTTGGCATCGAAAAAAACGCTCACGGGTGCTTTAGAGTGCCGAGTTAATACTGCGCATTAAGAAATGACCACCTCCAACGTTTGGTTTATGTTTTATAAGCATTTTTAATTTTATTGCTTAAATCGCATTTTCTCGGCGAGCTGAGCACTTTTTCTGAATTGTGCCGCTCCCGTCACTCTGGTTAGGTTGGCATCGAAAAAAACGCTCTCGGGTGCTTTAGAGTGCCGAGTTATTCACTGCGCATGAAGAAATGACCACCTCCAACGTTTGGTTTATGTTTTATAAGCATTTTTAATTTTATTGCTTAAATCGCATTTTCTCGGCGAGCTGAGCACTTTTTCTGAATTGTGCCGCTCCCGTCACTCTGGTTAGGTTGGCATCGAAAAAAACGCTCTCGGGTGCTTTAGAGTGCCGAGTTTATCACTGCGCATGAAGAAATGACCACCTCCAACGTTTGGTTTATATTTTATAAGCATTTTTAATTTTATTGCTTAAATCGCATTTTCTCGGCGAGCTGAGCGCTTTTTCTGAATTGTGCCGCTCCCGTCACTCTGGTTAGGTTGGCATCGAAAAAAACGCTCTCGGGTGCTTTAGAGTGCCGAGTTTATCACTGCGCATGAAGAAATGACCACCTCCAACGTTTGGTTTATGTTTTATAAGCATTTTTAATTTTATTGCTTAAATCGCATTTTCTCGGCGAGCTGAGCGCTTTTTCTGAATTGTGCCGCTCCCGTAACTCTGGTTAGGTTGGCATCGAAAAAAACGCTCTCGGGTGCTTTAGAGTGCCGAGTTATTCACTGCGCATGAAGAAATGACCACCTCCAACGTTTGGTTTATGTTTTATACGCATTTTTAATTTTATTGCTTAAATCGCATTTTCTCGGCGAGCTGAGCACTTTTTCTGAATTGTGCCGCTCCCGTCACTCTGGTTAGGTTGGCATCGAAAAAAACGCTCTCGGGTGCTTTAGAGTGCCGAGTTTATCACTGCGCATGAAGAAATGACCACCTCCAACGTTTGGTTTATGTTTTATAAGCATTTTTAATTTTATTGCTTAAATCGCATTTTCTCGGCGAGCTGAGCGCTTTTTCTGAATTGTGCCGCTCCCGTCACTCTGGTTAGGTTGGCATCGAAAAAAACGCTCTCGGGTGCTTTAGAGTGCCGAGTTTATCACTGCGCATGAAGAAATGACCACCTCCAACGTTTGGTTTATGTTTTATAAGCATTTTTAATTTTATTGCTTAAATCGCATTTTCTCGGCGAGCTGAGCGCTTTTTCTGAATTGTGCCGCTCCCGTAACTCTGGTTAGGTTGGCATCGAAAAAAACGCTCTCGGGTGCTTTAGAGTGCCGAGTTTATCACTGCGCATGAAGAAATGACCACTTCCAACGTTTGGTTTATGTTTTATAAGCATTTTTAATTTTATTGCTTAAATCGCATTTTCTCGGCGAGCTGAGCACTTTTTCTGAATTGTGCCGCTCCCGTCACTCTGGTTAGGTTGGCATCGAAAAAAACGCTCACGGGTGCTTTAGAGTGCCGAGTTTATTACTGCGCATTAAGAAATGACCACCTCCAACGTTTGGTTTATGTTTTATAAGCATTTTTAATTTTATTGCTTAAATCGCATTTTCTCGGCGAGCTGAGCACTTTTTCTGAATTGTGCCGCTCCCGTCACTCTGGTTAGGTTGGCATCGAAAAAAACGCTCTCGGGTGCTTTAGAGTGCCGAGTTATTCACTGCGCATGAAGAAATGACCACCTCCAACGTTTGGTTTATGTTTTATAAGCATTTTTAATTTTATTGCTTAAATCGCATTTTCTCGGCGAGCTGAGCGCTTTTTCTGAATTGTGCCGCTCCCGTCACTCTGGTTAGGTTGGCATCGAAAAAAACGCTCTCGGGTGCTTTAGAGTGCCGAGTTATTCACTGCGCATGAAGAAATGACCACCTCCAACGTTTGGTTTATGTTTAATAAGCATTTTTAATTTTATTGCTTAAATCGCATTTTCTCGGCGAGCTGAGCGCTTTTTCTGAATTGTGCCGCTCCCGTCACTCTGGTTAGGTTGGCATCGAAAAAAACGCTCTCGGGTGCTTTAGAGTGCCGAGTTATTCACTGCGCATGAAGAAATGACCACCTCCAACGTTTGGTTTATGTTTAATAAGCATTTTTAATTTTATTGCTTAAATCGCATTTTCTCGGCGAGCTGAGCACTTTTTCTGAATTGTGCCGCTCCCGTCACTCTGGTTAGGTTGGCATCGAAAAAAACGCTCTCGGGTGCTTTAGAGTGCCGAGTTTATTACTGCGCATTAACAAATGACCACCTCCAACGTTTGGTTTATGTTTTATAAGCATTTTTAATTTTATTGCTTAAATCGCATTTTCTCGGCGAGCTGAGCACTTTTTCTGAATTGTGCCGCTCCCGTCACTCTGGTTAGGTTGGCATCGAAAAAAACGCTCTCGGGTGCTTTAGAGTGCCGAGTTTATTACTGCGCATTAAGAAATGACCACCTCCAACGTTTGGTTTATGTTTTATAAGCATTTTTAATTTTATTGCTTAAATCGCATTTTCTCGGCGAGCTGAGCACTTTTTCTGAATTGTGCCGCTCCCGTCACTCTGGTTAGGTTGGCATCGAAAAAAACGCTCTCGGGTGCTTTAGAGTGCCGAGTTATTCACTGCGCATGAAGAAATGACCACCTCCAACGTTTGGTTTATGTTTTATAAGCATTTTTAATTTTATTGCTTAAATCGCATTTTTTCGGCGAGCTGAGCGCTTTTTCTGAATTGTGCCGCTCCCGTCACTCTGGTTAGGTTGGCATCGAAAAAAACGCTCTCGGGTGCTTTAGAGTGCCGAGTTATTCACTGCGCATGAAGAAATGACCACCTCCAACGTTTGGTTGATGTTTAATAAGCATTTTTAATTTTATTGCTTAAATCGCATTTTCTCGGCGAGCTGAGCACTTTTTCTGAATTGTGCCGCTCCCGTCACTCTGGTTAGGTTGGCATCGAAAAAAACGCTCTCGGGTGCTTTAGAGTGCCGAGTTTATTACTGCGCATTAAGAAATGACCACCTCCAACGTTTGGTTTATGTTTTATAAGCATTTTTAATTTTATTGCTTAAATCGCATTTTCTCGGCGAGCTGAGCACTTTTTCTGAATTGTGCCGCTCCCGTAACTCTGGTTAGGTTGGCATCGAAAAAAACGCTCTCGGGTGCTTTAGAGTGCCGAGTTATTCACTGCGCATGAAGAAATGACCACCTCCAACATTTGGTTCATGTTTAATAAGCATTTTTAATTTTATTGCTTAAATCGCATTTTCTCGGCGAGCTGAGCGCTTTTTCTGAATTGTGCCGCTCCCGTCACTCTGGTTAGGTTGGCATCGAAAAAAACGCTCTCGGGTGCTTTAGAGTGCCGAGTTTATTACTGTGCATTAAGAAATGACCACCTCCAACGTTTGGTTTATGTTTTATAAGCATTTTTAATTTTATTGCTTAAATCGCATTTTCTCGGCGAGCTGAGCACTTTTTCTGAATTGTGCCGCTCCCGTCACTCTGGTTAGGTTGGCATCGAAAAAAACGCTATCGGGTGCTTTAGAGTGCCGAGTTATTCCCTGCGCACGAAGAAATGACCACCTCCAACGTTTGGTTTATGTTTAATAAGCATTTTTAATTTTATTGCTTAAATCGCATTTTCTCGGCGAGCTGAGCGCTTTTTCTGAATTGTGCCGCTCCCGTCACTCTGGTTAGGTTGGCATCGAAAAAAACGCTCTTGGGTGCTTTAGAGTGCCGAGTTTATCACTGCGCATGAAGAAATGACCACCTCCAACGTTTGGTTTATGTTTAATAAGCATTTTTAATTTAATTGCTTGAATCGCATTTTCTCGGCGAGCTGAGCACTTTTTCTGAATTGTGCCGCTCCCGTCACTCTGGTTAGGTTGGCATCGAAAAAAACGCTCTCGGGTGCTTTAGAGTGCCGACTTTATCACTGCGCAATAAGAAATGACCACCTCCAACGTTTGGTTTATGTTTTATAAGCATTTTTAATTGTATTGCTTAAATCGCATTTTCTCGGCGAGCTGAGCACTTTTTCTGAATTGTGCCGCTCCCGTCACTCTGGTTAGGTTGGCATCGAAAAAAACGCTCTCGGGTGCTTTAGAGTGCCGAGTTATTCACTGCGCATGAAGAAATGACCACCTCCAACGTTTGGTTTATGTTATATAAGCATTTTTAATTTTATTGCTTAAATCGCATTTTCTCGGCGAGCTGAGCACTTTTTCTGAATTGTGCCGCTCCCGTCACTCTGGTTAGGTTGGCATCGAAAAAAACGCTCTCGGGTGCTTTAGAGTGCCGAGTTTATCACTGCGCATGAAGAAATGACCACCTCCAACGTTTGGTTTATGTTTTATAAGCATTTTTAATTTTATTGCTTAAATCGCATTTTCTCGGCGAGCTGAGCGCTTTTTCTGAATTGTGCCGCTCCCGTCACTCTGGTTAGGTTGGCATCGAAAAAAACGCTCTCGGGTGCTTTAGAGTGCCGAGTTTATCACTGCGCATGAAGAAATGACCACCTCCAACGTTTGGTTTATGTTTTATAAGCATTTTTAATTTTATTGCTTAAATCGCATTTTCTCGGCGAGCTGAGCGCTTTTTCTGAATTGTGCCGCTCCCGTAACTCTGGTTAGGTTGGCATCGAAAAAAACGCTCTCGGGTGCTTTAGAGTGCCGAGTTTATCACTGCGCATGAAGAAATGACCACTTCCAACGTTTGGTTTATGTTTTATAAGCATTTTTAATTTTATTGCTTAAATCGCATTTTCTCGGCGAGCTGAGCACTTTTTCTGAATTGTGCCGCTCCCGTCACTCTGGTTAGGTTGGCATCGAAAAAAACGCTCTCGGGTGCTTTAGAGTGCCGAGTTTATTACTGCGCATTAAGAAATGACCACCTCCAACGTTTGGTTTATGTTTTATAAGCATTTTTAATTTTATTGCTTAAATCGCATTTTCTCGGCGAGCTGAGCACTTTTTCTGAATTGTGCCGCTCCCGTCACTCTGGTTAGGTTGGCATCGAAAAAAACGCTCTCGGGTGCTTTAGAGTGCCGAGTTATTCACTGCGCATGAAGAAATGACCACCTCCAACGTTTGGTTTATGTTTTATAAGCATTTTTAATTTTATTGCTTAAATCGCATTTTCTCGGCGAGCTGAGCACTTTTTCTGAATTGTGCCGCTCCCGTCACTCTGGTTAGGTTGGCTTCGAAAAAAACGCTCTCGGGTGCTTTAGAGTGCCGAGTTTATCACTGCGCATGAAGAAATGACCACCTCCAACGTTTGGTTTATGTTTTATAAGCATTTTTAATTTTATTGCTTAAATCGCATTTTCTCGGCGAGCTGAGCGCTTTTTCTGAATTGTGCCGCTCCCGTCACTCTGGTTAGGTTGGCATCGAAAAAAACGCTCTCGGGTGCTTTAGAGTGCCGAGTTATTCACTGCGCATGAAGAAATGACCACCTCCAACGTTTGGTTTATGTTTAATACGCATTTTTAATTTTATTGCTTAAATCGCATTTTCTCGGCGAGCTGAGCGCTTTTTCTGAATTGTGCCGCTCCCGTCACTCTGGTTAGGTTGGCATCGAAAAAAACGCTCTCGGGTGCTTTAGAGTGCCGAGTTATTCACTGCGCATGAAGAAATGACCACCTCCAACGTTTGGTTTATGTTTAATAAGCATTTTTAATTTTATTGCTTAAATCGCATTTTCTCGGCGAGCTGAGCACTTTTTCTGAATTGTGCCGCTCCCGTCACTCTGGTTAGGTTGGCATCGAAAAAAACGCTCTCGGGTGCTTTAGAGTGCCGAGTTTATTACTGCGCATTAAGAAATGACCACCTCCAACGTTTGGTTTATGTTTTATAAGCATTTTTAATTTTATTGCTTAAATCGCATTTTCTCGGCGAGCTGAGCGCTTTTTCTGAATTGTGCCGCTCCCGTCACTCTGGTTAGGTTGGCATCGAAAAAAACGCTCTCGGTTGCTTTAGAGTGCCGAGTTATTCACTGCGCATGAAGAAATGACCACCTCCAACGTTTGGTTTATGTTTAATAAGCATTTTTAATTTTATTGCTTAAATCGCATTTTCTCGGCGAGCTGAGCACTTTTTCTGAATTGTGCCGCTCCCGTCACTCTGGTTAGGTTGGCATCGAAAAAAACGCTCTCGGGTGGTTTAGAGTGCCGAGTTTATTACTGCGCATTAAGAAATGACCACCTCCAACGTTTGGTTTATGTTTTATAAGCATTTTTAATTTTATTGCTTAAATCGCATTTTCTCGGCGAGCTGAGCACTTTTTCTGAATTGTGCCGCTCCCGTCACTCTGGTTAGGTTGGCATCGAAAAAAACGCTCTCGGGTGCTTTAGAGTGCCGAGTTATTCACTGCGCACGAAGAAATGACCACCTCCAACGTTTGGTTTATGTTTTATAAGCATTTTTAATTTTATTGCTTAAATCGCATTTTCTCGGCGAGCTGAGCGCTTTTTCTGAATTGTGCCGCTCCCGTCACTCTGGCATCGAAAAAAACGCTCTCGGGTGCTTTAGAGTGCCGAGTTTATTACTGCGCATTAAGAAATGACCACCTCCAACGTTTGGTTTATGTTTTATAAGCATTTTTAATTTTATTGCTTAAATCGCATTTTCTCGGCGAGCTGAGCACTTTTTCTGAATTGTGCCGCTCCCGTCACTCTGGTTAGGTTGGCATCGAAAAAAACGCTCTCGGGTGCTTTAGAGTGCCGAGTTTATTACTGCGCATTAAGAAATGACCACCTCCAACGTTTGGTTTATGTTTTATAAGCATTTTTAATTTTATTGCTTAAATCGCATTTTCTCGGCGAGCTGAGCACTTTTTCTGAATTGTGCCGCTCCCGTCACTCTGGTTAGGTTGGCATCGAAAAAAACGCTCTCGGGTGCTTTAGAGTGCCGAGTTTATCACTGCGCATGAAGAAATGACCACCTCCAACGTTTGGTTTATGTTTTATATAAGCATTTTTAATTTTATTGCTTAAATCGCATTTTCTCGGCGAGCTGAGCGCTTTTTCTGAATTGTGCCGCTCCCGTCACTCTGGTTAGGTTGGCATCGAAAAAAACGCTCTCGGGTGCTTTAGAGTGCCGAGTTTATCACTGCGCATGAAGAAATGACCACCTCCAACGTTTGGTTTATGTTTTATAAGCATTTTTAATTTTATTGCTTAAATCGCATTTTCTCGGCGAGCTGAGCGCTTTTTCTGAATTGTGCCGCTCCCGTCACTCTGGTTAGGTTGGCATCGAAAAAAACGCTCTCGGGTGCTTTAGAGTGCCAAGTTATTCACTGCGCATGAAGAAATGACCACCTCCAACGTTTGGTTTATGTTTAATAAGCATTTCTAATTTTATTGCTTAAATCGCATTTTCTCGGCGAGCTGAGCACTTTTTCTGAATTGTGCCGCTCCCGTCACTCTGGTTAGGTTGGCATCGAAAAAAACGTTCTCGGGTGCTTTAGAGTGCCGAGTTATTCACTGCGCACGAAGAAATGACCACCTCCAACGTTTGGTTTATGTTTTATAAGCATTTTTAATTTTATTGCTTAAATCGCATTTTCTCGGCGAGCTGAGCGCTTTTTCTGAATTGTGCCGCTCCCGTCACTCTGGTTAGGTTGGCATCGAAAAAAACGCTCTCGGGTGCTTTAGAGTGCCGAGTTTATTACTGCGCATTAAGAAATGACCACCTCCAACGTTTGGTTTATGTTTTATAAGCATTTTTAATTTTATTGCTTAAATCGCATTTTCTCGGCGAGCTGAGCACTTTTTCTGAATTGTGCCGCTCCCGTCACTCTGGTTAGGTTGGCATCGAAAAAAACGCTCTCGGGTGCTTTAGAGTGCCGAGTTTATTACTGCGCATTAAGAAATGACCACCTCCAACGTTTGGTTTATGTTTTATAAGCATTTTTAATTTTATTGCTTAAATCGCATTTTCTCGGCGAGCTGAGCACTTTTACTGAATTGTGCCGCTCCCGTCACTCTGGTTAGGTTGGCATCGAAAAAAACGCTCTCGGGTGCTTTAGAGTGCCGAGTTTATCACTGCGCATGAAGAAATGACCACCTCCAACGTTTGGTTTATGTTTTATAAGCATTTTTAATTTTATTGCTTAAATCGCATTTTCTCGGCGAGCTGAGCGCTTTTTCTGAATTGTGCCGCTCCCGTCACTCTGGTTAGGTTGGCATCGAAAAAAACGCTCTCGGGTGCTTTAGAGTGCCGAGTTTATCACTGCGCATGAAGAAATGACCACCTCCAACGTTTGGTTTATGTTTTATAAGCATTTTTAATTTTATTGCTTAAATCGCATTTTCTCGGCGAGCTGAGCACTTTTTCTGAATTGTGCCGCTCCCGTCACTCTGGTTAGGTTGGCATCGAAAAAAACGCTCTCGGGTGCTTTAGAGTGCCGAGTTTATCACTGCGCATGAAGAAATGACCACCTCCAACGTTTGGTTTATGTTTAATAAGCATTTTTAATTTTATTGCTTAAATCGCATTTTCTCGGCGAGCTGAGCACTTTTTCTGAATTCTGCCGCTCCCGTCACTCTGGTTAGGTTGGCATCGAAAAAAACGCTCTCGGGTGCTTTAGAGTGCCGAGTTTATTACTGCGCATTAAGAAATGACCACCTCCAACGTTTGGTTTATGTTTTATAAGCATTTTTAATTTTATTGCTTAAATCGCATTTTCTCGGCGAGCTGAGCGCTTTTTCTGAATTGTGCCGCTCCCGTCACTCTGGTTAGGTTGGCATCGAAAAAAACGCTCTCGGGTGCTTTAGAGTGCCGAGTTTATCACTGCGCATGAAGAAATGACCACCTCCAACGTTTGGTTTATGTTTTATAAGCATTTTTAATTTTATTGCTTAAATCGCATTTTCTCGGCGAGCTGAGCGCTTTTTCTGAATTGTGCCGCTCCCGTAAGGTTGGCATCGAAAAAAACGCTCTCGGGTGCTTTAGAGTGCCGAGTTATTCACTGCGCATGAAGAAATGACCACCTCCAACGTTTGGTTTATGTTTTATACGCATTTTTAATTTTATTGCTTAAATCGCATTTTCTCGGCGAGCTGAGCACTTTTTCTGAATTGTGCCGCTCCCGTCACTCTGGTTAGGTTGGCATCGAAAAAAACGCTCTCGGGTGCTTTAGAGTGCCGAGTTTATCACTGCGCATGAAGAAATGACCACCTCCAACGTTTGGTTTATGTTTTATAAGCATTTTTAATTTTATTGCTTAAATCGCATTTCCTCGGCGAGCTGAGCGCTTTTTCTGAATTGTGCCGCTCCCGTCACTCTGGTTAGGTTGGCATCGAAAAAAACCCTCTCGGGTGCTTTAGAGTGCCGAGTTTATCACTGCGCATGAAGAAATGACCACCTCCAACGTTTGGTTTATGTTTTATAAGCATTTTTAATTTTATTGCTTAAATCGCATTTTCTCGGCGAGCTGAGCACTTTTTCTGAATTGTGCCGCTCCCGTCACTCTGGTTAGGTTGGCATCGAAAAAAACGCTCACGGGTGCTTTAGAGTGCCGAGTTTATTACTGCGCATTAAGAAATGACCACCTCCAACGTTTGGTTTATGTTTTATAAGCATTTTTAATTTTATTGCTTAAATCGCATTTTCTCGGCGAGCTGAGCACTTTTTCTGAATTGTGCCGCTCCCGTCACTCTGGTTTGGTTGGCATCGAAAAAAACGTTCTCGGGTGCTTTAGAGTGCCGAGTTATTCACTGCGCACGAAGAAATGACCACCTCCAACGTTTGGTTTATGTTTTATAAGCATTTTTAATTTTATTGCTTAAATCGCATTTTCTCGGCGAGCTGAGCGCTTTTTCTGAATTGTGCCGCTCCCGTCACTCTGGTTAGGTTGGCATCGAAAAAAACGCTCTCGGGTGCTTTAGAGTGCCGAGTTTATTACTGCGCATTAAGAAATGACCACCTCCAACGTTTGGTTTATGTTTTATAAGCATTTTTAATTTTATTGCTTAAATCGCATTTTCTCGGCGAGCTGAGCACTTTTTCTGAATTGTGCCGCTCCCGTCACTCTGGTTAGGTTGGCATCGAAAAAAACGCTCTCGGGTGCTTTAGAGTGCCGAGTTTATTACTGCGCATTAAGAAATGACCACCTCCAACGTTTGGTTTATGTTTTATAAGCATTTTTAATTTTATTGCTTAAATCGCATTTTCTCGGCGAGCTGAGCACTTTTACTGAATTGTGCCGCTCCCGTCACTCTGGTTAGGTTGGCATCGAAAAAAACGCTCTCGGGTGCTTTAGAGTGCCGAGTTTATCACTGCGCATGAAGAAATGACCACCTCCAACGTTTGGTTTATGTTTTATAAGCATTTTTAATTTTATTGCTTAAATCGCATTTTCTCGGCGAGCTGAGCGCTTTTTCTGAATTGTGCCGCTCCCGTCACTCTGGTTAGGTTGGCATCGAAAAAAACGCTCTCGGGTGCTTTAGAGTGCCGAGTTTATCACTGCGCATGAAGAAATGACCACCTCCAACGTTTGGTTTATGTTTTATAAGCATTTTTAATTTTATTGCTTAAATCGCATTTTCTCGGCGAGCTGAGCACTTTTTCTGAATTGTGCCGCTCCCGTCACTCTGGTTAGGTTGGCATCGAAAAAAACGCTCTCGGGTGCTTTAGAGTGCCGAGTTTATCACTGCGCATGAAGAAATGACCACCTCCAACGTTTGGTTTATGTTTAATAAGCATTTTTAATTTTATTGCTTAAATCGCATTTTCTCGGCGAGCTGAGCACTTTTTCTGAATTCTGCCGCTCCCGTCACTCTGGTTAGGTTGGCATCGAAAAAAACGCTCTCGGGTGCTTTAGAGTGCCGAGTTTATTACTGCGCATTAAGAAATGACCACCTCCAACGTTTGGTTTATGTTTTATAAGCATTTTTAATTTTATTGCTTAAATCGCATTTTCTCGGCGAGCTGAGCGCTTTTTCTGAATTGTGCCGCTCCCGTCACTCTGGTTAGGTTGGCATCGAAAAAAACGCTCTCGGGTGCTTTAGAGTGCCGAGTTTATCACTGCGCATGAAGAAATGACCACCTCCAACGTTTGGTTTATGTTTTATAAGCATTTTTAATTTTATTGCTTAAATCGCATTTTCTCGGCGAGCTGAGCGCTTTTTCTGAATTGTGCCGCTCCCGTAAGGTTGGCATCGAAAAAAACGCTCTCGGGTGCTTTAGAGTGCCGAGTTATTCACTGCGCATGAAGAAATGACCACCTCCAACGTTTGGTTTATGTTTTATACGCATTTTTAATTTTATTGCTTAAATCGCATTTTCTCGGCGAGCTGAGCACTTTTTCTGAATTGTGCCGCTCCCGTCACTCTGGTTAGGTTGGCATCGAAAAAAACGCTCTCGGGTGCTTTAGAGTGCCGAGTTTATCACTGCGCATGAAGAAATGACCACCTCCAACGTTTGGTTTATGTTTTATAAGCATTTTTAATTTTATTGCTTAAATCGCATTTCCTCGGCGAGCTGAGCGCTTTTTCTGAATTGTGCCGCTCCCGTCACTCTGGTTAGGTTGGCATCGAAAAAAACCCTCTCGGGTGCTTTAGAGTGCCGAGTTTATCACTGCGCATGAAGAAATGACCACCTCCAACGTTTGGTTTATGTTTTATAAGCATTTTTAATTTTATTGCTTAAATCGCATTTTCTCGGCGAGCTGAGCGCTTTTTCTGAATTGTGCCGCTCCCGTAACTCTGGTTAGGTTGGCATCGAAAAAAACGCTCTCGGGTGCTTTAGAGTGCCGAGTTTATCACTGCGCATGAAGAAATGACCACTTCCAACGTTTGGTTTATGTTTTATAAGCATTTTTAATTTTATTGCTTAAATCGCATTTTCTCGGCGAGCTGAGCACTTTTTCTGAATTGTGCCGCTCCCGTCACTCTGGTTAGGTTGGCATCGAAAAAAACGCTCACGGGTGCTTTAGAGTGCCGAGTTTATTACTGCGCATTAAGAAATGACCACCTCCAACGTTTGGTTTATGTTTTATAAGCATTTTTAATTTTATTGCTTAAATCGCATTTTCTCGGCGAGCTGAGCACTTTTTCTGAATTGTGCCGCTCCCGTCACTCTGGTTTGGTTGGCATCGAAAAAAACGCTCTCGGGTGCTTTAGAGTGCCGAGTTATTCACTGCGCATGAAGAAATGACCACCTCCAACGTTTGGTTTATGTTTTATAAGCATTTTTAATTTTATTGCTTGAATCGCATTTTCTCGGTGAGCTGAGCACTTTTTCTGAATTGTGCCGCTCCCGTCACTCTGGTTAGGTTGGCATCGAAAAAAACTCTCTCGGGTGCTTTAGAGTGCCGAGTTTATCACTGCGCATGAAGAAATGACCACCTCCAACGTTTGGTTTATGTTTTATAAGCATTTTTAATTTTATTGCTTAAATCGCATTTTCTCGGCGAGCTGAGCGCTTTTTCTGAATTGTGCCGCTCCCGTCACTCTGGTTAGGTTGGCATCGAAAGAAACGCTCTCGGGTGCTTTAGAGTGCCGAGTTTATCACTGCGCATGAAGAAATGACCACCTCCAACGTTTGGTTTATGTTTTATAAGCATTTTTAATTTTATTGCTTAAATCGCATTTTCTCGGCGAGCTGAGCACTTTTTCTGAATTGTGCCGCTCCCGTCACTCTGGTTAGGTTGGCATCGAAAAAAACGCTCTCGGGTGCTTTAGAGTGCCGAGTTTATTACTGTGCAATAAGAAATGACCACCTCCAACGTTTGGTTTATGTTTTATAAGCATTTTTAATTTTATTGCTTAAATCGCATTTTCTCGGCGAGCTGAGCACTTTTTCTGAATTGTGCCGCTCCCGTCACTCTGGTTAGGTTGGCATCGAAAAAAACGCTCTCGGGTGCTTTAGAGTGCCGAGTTATTCACTGCGCATGAAGAAATGACCACCTCCAACGTTTGGTTTATGTTTAATAAGCATTTTTAATATTATTGCTTAAATCGCATTTTCTCGGCGAGCTGAGCACTTTTTCTGAATTGTGCCGCTCCCGTCACTCTGGTTAGGTTGGCATCGAAAAAAACGCTCTCGTGTGCTTTAGAGTGCCGAGTTTATCACTGCGCATGAAGAAATGACCACCTCCAACGTTTGGTTTATGTTTTATAAGCATTTTTAATTTTATTGCTTAAATCGCATTTTCTCGGCGAGCTGAGCGCTTTTTCTGAATTGTGCCGCTCCCGTCACTCTGGTTAGGTTGGCATCGAAAAAAACGCTCTCGGGTGCTTTAGAGTGCCGAGTTTATCACTGCGCATGAAGAAATGACCACCTCCAACGTTTGGTTTATGTTTTATAAGCATTTTTAATTTTATTGCTTAAATCGCATTTTCTCGGCGAGCTGAGCGCTTTTTCTGAATTGTGCCGCTCCCGTCACTCTGGTTAGGTTGGCATCGAAAAAAACGCTCTCGGGTGCTTTAGAGTGCCGAGTTATTCACTGCGCATGAAGAAATGACCACCTCCAACGTTTGGTTTATGTTTAATAAGCATTTTTAATTTTATTGCTTAAATCGCATTTTCTCGGCGAGCTGAGCGCTTTTTCTGAATTGTGCCGCTCCCGTCACTCTGGTTAGGTTGGCATCGAAAAAAACGCTCTCGGGTGCTTTAGAGTGCCGAGTTATTCACTGCGCATGAAGAAATGACCACCTCCAACGTTTGGTTTATGTTTAATAAGCATTTTTAATTTTATTGCTTAAATCGCATTTTCTCGGCGAGCTGAGCACTTTTTCTGAATTGTGCCGCTCCCGTCACTCTGGTTAGGTTGGCATCGAAAAAAACGCTCTCGGGTGCTTTAGAGTGCCGAGTTTATTACTGCGCATTAAGAAATGACCACCTCCAACGTTTGGTTTATGTTTTATAAGCATTTTTAATTTTATTGCTTAAATCGCATTTTCTCGGCGAGCTGAGCACTTTTTCTGAATTGTGCCGCTCCCGTCACTCTGGTTAGGTTGGCATCGAAAAAAACGCTCTCGGGTGCTTTAGAGTGCCGAGTTATTCACTGCGCACGAAGAAATGACCACCTCCAACGTTTGGTTTATGTTTTATAAGCATTTTTATATTTATTGCTTAAATCGCATTTTCTCGGCGAGCTGAGCGCTTTTTCTGAATTGTGCCGCTCCCGTCACTCTGGCATCGAAAAAAACGCTCTCGGGTGCTTTAGAGTGCCGAGTTTATTACTGCGCATTAAGAAATGACCACCTCCAACGTTTGGTTTATGTTTTATAAGCATTTTTAATTTTATTGCTTAAATCGCATTTTCTCGGCGAGCTGAGCACTTTTTCTGAATTGTGCCGCTCCCGTCACTCTGGTTAGGTTGGCATCGAAAAAAACGCTCTCGGGTGCTTTAGAGTGCCGAGTTTATTACTGCGCATTAAGAAATGACCACCTCCAACGTTTGGTTTATGTTTTATAAGCATTTTTAATTTTATTGCTTAAATCGCATTTTCTCGGCGAGCTGAGCACTTTTTCTGAATTGTGCCGCTCCCGTCACTCTGGTTAGGTTGGCATCGAAAAAAACGCTCTCGGGTGCTTTAGAGTGCCGAGTTTATCACTGCGCATGAAGAAATGACCACCTCCAACGTTTGGTTTATGTTTTATATAAGCATTTTTAATTTTATTGCTTAAATCGCATTTTCTCGGCGAGCTGAGCGCTTTTTCTGAATTGTGCCGCTCCCGTCACTCTGGTTAGGTTGGCATCGAAAAAAACGCTCTCGGGTGCTTTAGAGTGCCGAGTTTATCACTGCGCATGAAGAAATGACCACCTCCAACGTTTGGTTTATGTTTTATAAGCATTTTTAATTTTATTGCTTAAATCGCATTTTCTCGGCGAGCTGAGCGCTTTTTCTGAATTGTGCCGCTCCCGTCACTCTGGTTAGGTTGGCATCGAAAAAAACGCTCTCGGGTGCTTTAGAGTGCCAAGTTATTCACTGCGCATGAAGAAATGACCACCTCCAACGTTTGGTTTATGTTTAATAAGCATTTCTAATTTTATTGCTTAAATCGCATTTTCTCGGCGAGCTGAGCACTTTTTCTGAATTGTGCCGCTCCCGTCACTCTGGTTAGGTTGGCATCGAAAAAAACGTTCTCGGGTGCTTTAGAGTGCCGAGTTATTCACTGCGCACGAAGAAATGACCACCTCCAACGTTTGGTTTATGTTTTATAAGCATTTTTAATTTTATTGCTTAAATCGCATTTTCTCGGCGAGCTGAGCGCTTTTTCTGAATTGTGCCGCTCCCGTCACTCTGGTTAGGTTGGCATCGAAAAAAACGCTCTCGGGTGCTTTAGAGTGCCGAGTTTATTACTGCGCATTAAGAAATGACCACCTCCAACGTTTGGTTTATGTTTTATAAGCATTTTTAATTTTATTGCTTAAATCGCATTTTCTCGGCGAGCTGAGCACTTTTTCTGAATTGTGCCGCTCCCGTCACTCTGGTTAGGTTGGCATCGAAAAAAACGCTCTCGGGTGCTTTAGAGTGCCGAGTTTATTACTGCGCATTAAGAAATGACCACCTCCAACGTTTGGTTTATGTTTTATAAGCATTTTTAATTTTATTGCTTAAATCGCATTTTCTCGGCGAGCTGAGCACTTTTACTGAATTGTGCCGCTCCCGTCACTCTGGTTAGGTTGGCATCGAAAAAAACGCTCTCGGGTGCTTTAGAGTGCCGAGTTTATCACTGCGCATGAAGAAATGACCACCTCCAACGTTTGGTTTATGTTTTATAAGCATTTTTAATTTTATTGCTTAAATCGCATTTTCTCGGCGAGCTGAGCGCTTTTTCTGAATTGTGCCGCTCCCGTCACTCTGGTTAGGTTGGCATCGAAAAAAACGCTCTCGGGTGCTTTAGAGTGCCGAGTTTATCACTGCGCATGAAGAAATGACCACCTCCAACGTTTGGTTTATGTTTTATAAGCATTTTTAATTTTATTGCTTAAATCGCATTTTCTCGGCGAGCTGAGCACTTTTTCTGAATTGTGCCGCTCCCGTCACTCTGGTTAGGTTGGCATCGAAAAAAACGCTCTCGGGTGCTTTAGAGTGCCGAGTTTATCACTGCGCATGAAGAAATGACCACCTCCAACGTTTGGTTTATGTTTAATAAGCATTTTTAATTTTATTGCTTAAATCGCATTTTCTCGGCGAGCTGAGCACTTTTTCTGAATTCTGCCGCTCCCGTCACTCTGGTTAGGTTGGCATCGAAAAAAACGCTCTCGGGTGCTTTAGAGTGCCGAGTTTATTACTGCGCATTAAGAAATGACCACCTCCAACGTTTGGTTTATGTTTTATAAGCATTTTTAATTTTATTGCTTAAATCGCATTTTCTCGGCGAGCTGAGCGCTTTTTCTGAATTGTGCCGCTCCCGTCACTCTGGTTAGGTTGGCATCGAAAAAAACGCTCTCGGGTGCTTTAGAGTGCCGAGTTTATTACTGCGCATTAAGAAATGACCAACTCCAACGTTTGGTTTATGTTTTATAAGCATTTTTAATTTTATTGCTTAAATCGCATATTCTCGGCGAGCTGAGCACTTTTTCTGAATTGTGCCGCTCCCGTCACTCTGGTTAGGTTGGCATCGAAAAAAACGCTCACGGGTGCTTTAGAGTGCCGAGTTTATTACTGCGCATTAAGAAATGACCACCTCCAACGTTTGGTTTATGTTTTATAAGCATTTTTAATTTTATTGCTTAAATCGCATTTTCTCGGCGAGCTGAGCACTTTTTCTGAATTGTGCCGCTCCCGTCACTCTGGTTAGGTTGGCATCGAAAAAAACGCTCTCGGGTGCTTTAGAGTGCCGAGTTATTCACTGCGCATGAAGAAATGACCACCTCCAACGTTTGGTTTATGTTTTATAAGCATTTTTAATTTTATTGCTTAAATCGCATTTTCTCGGCGAGCTGAGCACTTTTTCTGAATTGTGCCGCTCCCGTCACTCTGGTTAGGTTGGCATCGAAAAAAACGCTCTCGGGTGCTTTAGAGTGCCGAGTTTATCACTGCGCATGAAGAAATGACCACCTCCAACGTTTGGTTTATGTTTTATAAGCATTTTTAATTTTATTGCTTAAATCGCATTTCCTCGGCGAGCTGAGCGCTTTTTCTGAATTGTGCCGCTCCCGTCACTCTGGTTAGGTTGGCATCGAAAAAAACGCTCTCGGGTGCTTTAGAGTGCCGAGTTTATCACTGCGCATGAAGAAATGACCACCTCCAACGTTTGGTTTATGTTTTATAAGCATTTTTAATTTTATTGCTTAAATCGCATTTTCTCGGCGAGCTGAGCGCTTTTTCTGAATTGTGCCGCTCCCGTAACTCTGGTTAGGTTGGCATCGAAAAAAACGCTCTCGGGTGCTTTAGAGTGCCGAGTTTATCACTGCGCATGAAGAAATGACCACTTCCAACGTTTGGTTTATGTTTTATAAGCATTTTTAATTTTATTGCTTAAATCGCATTTTCTCGGCGAGCTGAGCACTTTTTCTGAATTGTGCCGCTCCCGTCACTCTGGTTAGGTTGGCATCGAAAAAAACGCTCACGGGTGCTTTAGAGTGCCGAGTTTATTACTGCGCATTAAGAAATGACCACCTCCAACGTTTGGTTTATGTTTTATAAGCATTTTTAATTTTATTGCTTAAATCGCATTTTCTCGGCGAGCTGAGCACTTTTTCTGAATTGTGCCGCTCCCGTCACTCTGGTTTGGTTGGCATCGAAAAAAACGCTCTCGGGTGCTTTAGAGTGCCGAGTTATTCACTGCGCATGAAGAAATGACCACCTCCAACGTTTGGTTTATGTTTTATAAGCATTTTTAATTTTATTGCTTAAATCGCATTTTCTCGGTGAGCTGAGCACTTTTTCTGAATTGTGCCGCTCCCGTCACTCTGGTTAGGTTGGCATCGAAAAAAACTCTCTCGGGTGCTTTAGAGTGCCGAGTTTATCACTGCGCATGAAGAAATGACCACCTCCAACGTTTGGTTTATGTTTTATAAGCATTTTTAATTTTATTGCTTAAATCGCATTTTCTCGGCGAGCTGAGCGCTTTTTCTGAATTGTGCCGCTCCCGTCACTCTGGTTAGGTTGGCATCGAAAGAAACGCTCTCGGGTGCTTTAGAGTGCCGAGTTTATCACTGCGCATGAAGAAATGACCACCTCCAACGTTTGGTTTATGTTTTATAAGCATTTTTAATTTTATTGCTTAAATCGCATTTTCTCGGCGAGCTGAGCACTTTTTCTGAATTGTGCCGCTCCCGTCACTCTGGTTAGGTTGGCATCGAAAAAAACGCTCTCGGGTGCTTTAGAGTGCCGAGTTTATCACTGCGCATGAAGAAATGACCACCTCCAACGTTTGGTTTATGTTTTATAAGCATTTTTAATTTTATTGCTTAAATCGCATTTCCTTGGCGAGCTGAGCGCTTTTTCTGAATTGTGCCGCTCCCGTCACTCTGGTTAGGTTGGCATCGAAAAAAACGCTCTCGGGTGCTTTAGAGTGCCGAGTTTATCACTGCGCATGAAGAAATGACCACCTCCAACGTTTGGTTTATGTTTTATAAGCATTTTTAATTTTATTGCTTAAATCGCATTTTCTCGGCGAGCTGAGCGCTTTTTCTGAATTGTGCCGCTCCCGTAACTCTGGTTAGGTTGGCATCGAAAAAAACGCTCTCGGGTGCTTTAGAGTGCCGAGTTTATCACTGCGCATGAAGAAATGACCACTTCCAACGTTTGGTTTATGTTTTATAAGCATTTTTAATTTTATTGCTTAAATCGCATTTTCTCGGCGAGCTGAGCACTTTTTCTGAATTGTGCCGCTCCCGTCACTCTGGTTAGGTTGGCATCGAAAAAAACGCTCACGGGTGCTTTAGAGTGCCGAGTTTATTACTGCGCATTAAGAAATGACCACCTCCAACGTTTGGTTTATGTTTTATAAGCATTTTTAATTTTATTGCTTAAATCGCATTTTCTCGGCGAGCTGAGCACTTTTTCTGAATTGTGCCGCTCCCGTCACTCTGGTTTGGTTGGCATCGAAAAAAACGCTCTCGGGTGCTTTAGAGTGCCGAGTTATTCACTGCGCATGAAGAAATGACCACCTCCAACGTTTGGTTTATGTTTTATAAGCATTTTTAATTTTATTGCTTGAATCGCATTTTCTCGGTGAGCTGAGCACTTTTTCTGAATTGTGCCGCTCCCGTCACTCTGGTTAGGTTGGCATCGAAAAAAACTCTCTCGGGTGCTTTAGAGTGCCGAGTTTATCACTGCGCATGAAGAAATGACCACCTCCAACGTTTGGTTTATGTTTTATAAGCATTTTTAATTTTATTGCTTAAATCGCATTTTCTCGGCGAGCTGAGCGCTTTTTCTGAATTGTGCCGCTCCCGTCACTCTGGTTAGGTTGGCATCGAAAGAAACGCTCTCGGGTGCTTTAGAGTGCCGAGTTTATCACTGCGCATGAAGAAATGACCACCTCCAACGTTTGGTTTATGTTTTATAAGCATTTTTAATTGTATTGCTTAAATCGCATTTTCTCGGCGAGCTGAGCACTTTTTCTGAATTGTGCCGCTCCCGTCACTCTGGTTAGGTTGGCATCGAAAAAAACGCTCTCGGGTGCTTTAGAGTGCCGAGTTTATTACTGTGCAATAAGAAATGACCACCTCCAACGTTTGGTTTATGTTTTATAAGCATTTTTAATTTTATTGCTTAAATCGCATTTTCTCGGCGAGCTGAGCACTTTTTCTGAATTGTGCCGCTCCCGTCACTCTGGTTAGGTTGGCATCGAAAAAAACGCTCTCGGGTGCTTTAGAGTGCCGAGTTATTCACTGCGCATGAAGAAATGACCACCTCCAACGTTTGGTTTATGTTTAATAAGCATTTTTAATTTTATTGCTTAAATCGCATTTTCTCGGCGAGCTGAGCACTTTTTCTGAATTGTGCCGCTCCCGTCACTCTGGTTAGGTTGGCATCGAAAAAAAACGCTCTCGGGTGCTTTAGAGTGCCGAGTTTATCACTGCGCATGAAGAAATGACCACCTCCAACGTTTGGTTTATGTTTTATAAGCATTTTTAATTTTATTGCTTAAATCGCATTTTCTCGGCGAGCTGAGCGCTTTTTCTGAATTGTGCCGCTCCCGTCACTCTGGTTAGGTTGGCATCGAAAAAAACGCTCTCGGGTGCTTTAGAGTGCCGAGTTTATCACTGCGCATGAAGAAATGACCACCTCCAACGTTTGGTTTATGTTTTATAAGCATTTTTAATTTTATTGCTTAAATCGCATTTTCTCGGCGAGCTGAGCGCTTTTTCTGAATTGTGCCGCTCCCGTCACTCTGGTTAGGTTGGCATCGAAAAAAACGCTCTCGGGTGCTTTAGAGTGCCGAGTTATTCACTGCGCATGAAGAAATGACCACCTCCAACGTTTGGTTTATGTTTAATAAGCATTTTTAATTTTATTGCTTAAATCGCATTTTCTCGGCGAGCTGAGCGCTTTTTCTGAATTGTGCCGCTCCCGTCACTCTGGTTAGGTTGGCATCGAAAAAAACGCTCTCGGGTGCTTTAGAGTGCCGAGTTATTCACTGCGCATGAAGAAATGACCACCTCCAACGTTTGGTTTATGTTTAATAAGCATTTTTAATTTTATTGCTTAAATCGCATTTTCTCGGCGAGCTGAGCACTTTTTCTGAATTGTGCCGCTCCCGTCACTCTGGTTAGGTTGGCATCGAAAAAAACGCTCTCGGGTGCTTTAGAGTGCCGAGTTTATTACTGCGCATTAAGAAATGACCACCTCCAACGTTTGGTTTATGTTTTATAAGCATTTTTAATTTTATTGCTTAAATCGCATTTTCTCGGCGAGCTGAGCACTTTTTCTGAATTGTGCCGCTCCCGTCACTCTGGTTAGGTTGGCATCGAAAAAAACGCTCTCGGGTGCTTTAGAGTGCCGAGTTATTCACTGCGCACGAAGAAATGACCACCTCCAACGTTTGGTTTATGTTTTATAAGCATTTTTAATTTTATTGCTTAAATCGCATTTTCTCGGCGAGCTGAGCGCTTTTTCTGAATTGTGCCGCTCCCGTCACTCTGGTTAGGTTGGCATCGAAAAAAACGCTCTCGGGTGCTTTAGAGTGCCGAGTTTATTACTGCGCATTAAGAAATGACCACCTCCAACGTTTGGTTTATGTTTTATAAGCATTTTTAATTTTATTGCTTAAATCGCATTTTCTCGGCGAGCTGAGCACTTTTTCTGAATTGTGCCGCTCCCGTCACTCTGGTTAGGTTGGCATCGAAAAAAACGCTCTCGGGTGCTTTAGAGTGCCGAGTTTATTACTGCGCATTAAGAAATGACCACCTCCAACGTTTGGTTTATGTTTTATAAGCATTTTTAATTTTATTGCTTAAATCGCATTTTCTCGGCGAGCTGAGCACTTTTTCTGAATTGTGCCGCTCCCGTCACTCTGGTTAGGTTGGCATCGAAAAAAACGCTCACGGGTGCTTTAGAGTGCCGAGTTTATTACTGCGCATTAAGAAATGACCACCTCCAACGTTTGGTTTATGTTTTATAAGCATTTTTAATTTTATTGCTTAAATCGCATTTTCTCGGTGAGCTGAGCACTTTTTCTGAATTGTGCCGCTCCCGTCACTCTGGTTAGGTTGGCATCGAAAAAAACTCTCTCGGGTGCTTTAGAGTGCCGAGTTTATCACTGCGCATGAAGAAATGACCACCTCCAACGTTTGGTTTATGTTTTATAAGCATTTTTAATTTTATTGCTTAAATCGCATTTTCTCGGCGAGCTGAGCGCTTTTTCTGAATTGTGCCGCTCCCGTCACTCTGGTTAGGTTGGCATCGAAAGAAACGCTCTCGGGTGCTTTAGAGTGCCGAGTTTATCACTGCGCATGAAGAAATGACCACCTCCAACGTTTGGTTTATGTTTTATAAGCATTTTTAATTTTATTGCTTAAATCGCATTTTCTCGGCGAGCTGAGCACTTTTTCTGAATTGTGCCGCTCCCGTCACTCTGGTTAGGTTGGCATCGAAAAAAACGCTCTCGGGTGCTTTAGAGTGCCGAGTTTATCACTGCGCATGAAGAAATGACCACCTCCAACGTTTGGTTTATGTTTTATAAGCATTTTTAATTTTATTGCTTAAATCGCATTTCCTCGGCGAGCTGAGCGCTTTTTCTGAATTGTGCCGCTCCCGTCACTCTGGTTAGGTTGGCATCGAAAAAAACGCTCTCGGGTGCTTTAGAGTGCCGAGTTTATCACTGCGCATGAAGAAATGACCACCTCCAACGTTTGGTTTATGTTTTATAAGCATTTTTAATTTTATTGCTTAAATCGCATTTTCTCGGCGAGCTGAGCGCTTTTTCTGAATTGTGCCGCTCCCGTAACTCTGGTTAGGTTGGCATCGAAAAAAACGCTCTCGGGTGCTTTAGAGTGCCGAGTTTATCACTGCGCATGAAGAAATGACCACTTCCAACGTTTGGTTTATGTTTTATAAGCATTTTTAATTTTATTGCTTAAATCGCATTTTCTCGGCGAGCTGAGCACTTTTTCTGAATTGTGCCGCTCCCGTCACTCTGGTTAGGTTGGCATCGAAAAAAACGCTCACGGGTGCTTTAGAGTGCCGAGTTTATTACTGCGCATTAAGAAATGACCACCTCCAACGTTTGGTTTATGTTTTATAAGCATTTTTAATTTTATTGCTTAAATCGCATTTTCTCGGCGAGCTGAGCACTTTTTCTGAATTGTGCCGCTCCCGTCACTCTGGTTTGGTTGGCATCGAAAAAAACGCTCTCGGGTGCTTTAGAGTGCCGAGTTATTCACTGCGCATGAAGAAATGACCACCTCCAACGTTTGGTTTATGTTTTATAAGCATTTTTAATTTTATTGCTTGAATCGCATTTTCTCGGTGAGCTGAGCACTTTTTCTGAATTGTGCCGCTCCCGTCACTCTGGTTAGGTTGGCATCGAAAAAAACTCTCTCGGGTGCTTTAGAGTGCCGAGTTTATCACTGCGCATGAAGAAATGACCACCTCCAACGTTTGGTTTATGTTTTATAAGCATTTTTAATTTTATTGCTTAAATCGCATTTTCTCGGCGAGCTGAGCGCTTTTTCTGAATTGTGCCGCTCCCGTCACTCTGGTTAGGTTGGCATCGAAAGAAACGCTCTCGGGTGCTTTAGAGTGCCGAGTTTATCACTGCGCATGAAGAAATGACCACCTCCAACGTTTGGTTTATGTTTTATAAGCATTTTTAATTTTATTGCTTAAATCGCATTTTCTCGGCGAGCTGAGCACTTTTTCTGAATTGTGCCGCTCCCGTCACTCTGGTTAGGTTGGCATCGAAAAAAACGCTCTCGGGTGCTTTAGAGTGCCGAGTTTATTACTGTGCAATAAGAAATGACCACCTCCAACGTTTGGTTTATGTTTTATAAGCATTTTTAATTTTATTGCTTAAATCGCATTTTCTCGGCGAGCTGAGCACTTTTTCTGAATTGTGCCGCTCCCGTCACTCTGGTTAGGTTGGCATCGAAAAAAACGCTCTCGGGTGCTTTAGAGTGCCGAGTTATTCACTGCGCATGAAGAAATGACCACCTCCAACGTTTGGTTTATGTTTAATAAGCATTTTTAATTTTATTGCTTAAATCGCATTTTCTCGGCGAGCTGAGCACTTTTTCTGAATTGTGCCGCTCCCGTCACTCTGGTTAGGTTGGCATCGAAAAAAACGCTCTCGGGTGCTTTAGAGTGCCGAGTTTATCACTGCGCATGAAGAAATGACCACCTCCAACGTTTGGTTTATGTTTTATAAGCATTTTTAATTTTATTGCTTAAATCGCATTTTCTCGGCGAGCTGAGCGCTTTTTCTGAATTGTGCCGCTCCCGTCACTCTGGTTAGGTTGGCATCGAAAAAAACGCTCTCGGGTGCTTTAGAGTGCCGAGTTTATCACTGCGCATGAAGAAATGACCACCTCCAACGTTTGGTTTATGTTTTATAAGCATTTTTAATTTTATTGCTTAAATCGCATTTTCTCGGCGAGCTGAGCGCTTTTTCTGAATTGTGCCGCTCCCGTCACTCTGGTTAGGTTGGCATCGAAAAAAACGCTCTCGGGTGCTTTAGAGTGCCGAGTTATTCACTGCGCATGAAGAAATGACCACCTCCAACGTTTGGTTTATGTTTAATAAGCATTTTTAATTTTATTGCTTAAATCGCATTTTCTCGGCGAGCTGAGCGCTTTTTCTGAATTGTGCCGCTCCCGTCACTCTGGTTAGGTTGGCATCGAAAAAAACGCTCTCGGGTGCTTTAGAGTGCCGAGTTATTCACTGCGCATGAAGAAATGACCACCTCCAACGTTTGGTTTATGTTTAATAAGCATTTTTAATTTTATTGCTTAAATCGCATTTTCTCGGCGAGCTGAGCACTTTTTCTGAATTGTGCCGCTCCCGTCACTCTGGTTAGGTTGGCATCGAAAAAAACGCTCTCGGGTGCTTTAGAGTGCCGAGTTTATTACTGCGCATTAAGAAATGACCACCTCCAACGTTTGGTTTATGTTTTATAAGCATTTTTAATTTTATTGCTTAAATCGCATTTTCTCGGCGAGCTGAGCACTTTTTCTGAATTGTGCCGCTCCCGTCACTCTGGTTAGGTTGGCATCGAAAAAAACGCTCTCGGGTGCTTTAGAGTGCCGAGTTATTCACTGCGCACGAAGAAATGACCACCTCCAACGTTTGGTTTATGTTTTATAAGCATTTTTAATTTTATTGCTTAAATCGCATTTTCTCGGCGAGCTGAGCGCTTTTTCTGAATTGTGCCGCTCCCGTCACTCTGGTTAGGTTGGCATCGAAAAAAACGCTCTCGGGTGCTTTAGAGTGCCGAGTTTATTACTGCGCATTAAGAAATGACCACCTCCAACGTTTGGTTTATGTTTTATAAGCATTTTTAATTTTATTGCTTAAATCGCATTTTCTCGGCGAGCTGAGCACTTTTTCTGAATTGTGCCGCTCCCGTCACTCTGGTTAGGTTGGCATCGAAAAAAACGCTCTCGGGTGCTTTAGAGTGCCGAGTTTATTACTGCGCATTAAGAAATGACCACCTCCAACGTTTGGTTTATGTTTTATAAGCATTTTTAATTTTATTGCTTAAATCGCATTTTCTCGGCGAGCTGAGCACTTTTTCTGAATTGTGCCGCTCCCGTCACTCTGGTTAGGTTGGCATCGAAAAAAACGCTCACGGGTGCTTTAGAGTGCCGAGTTTATTACTGCGCATTAAGAAATGACCACCTCCAACGTTTGGTTTATGTTTTATAAGCATTTTTAATTTTATTGCTTAAATCGCATTTTCTCGGCGAGCTGAGCACTTTTTCTGAATTGTGCCGCTCCCGTCACTCTGGTTAGGTTGGCATCGAAAAAAACGCTCTCGGGTGCTTTAGAGTGCCGAGTTTATTACTGCGCATTAAGAAAAGACCACCTCCAACGTTTGGTTTATGTTTTATAAGCATTTTTAATTTTATTGCTTAAATCGCATTTTCTCGGCGAGCTGAGCACTTTTTCTGAATTGTGCCGCTCCCGTCACTCTGGTTAGGTTGGCATCGAAAAAAACGCTCTCGGGTGCTTTAGAGTGCCGAGTTATTCACTGCGCATGAAGAAATGACCACCTCCAACGTTTGGTTTATGTTTAATAAGCATTTTTAATTTTATTGCTTAAATCGCATTTTCTCGGCGAGCTGAGCACTTTTTCTGAATTGTGCCGCTCCCGTCACTCTGGTTAGGTTGGCATCGAAAAAAACGCTCTCGGGTGCTTTAGAGTGCCGAGTTTATCACTGCGCATGAAGAAATGACCACCTCCAACGTTTGGTTTATGTTTTATAAGCATTTTTAATTTTATTGCTTAAATCGCATTTTCTCGGCGAGCTGAGCGCTTTTTCTGAATTGTGCCGCTCCCGTCACTCTGGTTAGGTTGGCATCGAATAAAACGCTCTCGGGTGCTTTAGAGTGCCGAATTTATCACTGCGCATGAAGAAATGACCACCTCCAACGTTTGGTTTATGTTTTATAAGCATTTTTAATTTTATTGCTTAAATCGCATTTTCTCGGCGAGCTGAGCGCTTTTTCTGAATTGTGCCGCTCCCGTCACTCTGGTTAGGTTGGCATCGAAAAAAACGCTCTCGGGTGCTTTAGAGTGCCGAGTTATTCACTGCGCATGAAGAAATGACCACCTCCAACGTTTGGTTTATGTTTAATAAGCATTTTTAATTTTATTGCTTAAATCGCATTTTCTCGGCGAGCTGAGCGCTTTTTCTGAATTGTGCCGCTCCCGTCACGCTGGTTAGGTTGGCATCCAAAAAAACGCTCACGGGTGCTTTAGAGTGCCGAGTTTATTACTGCGCATTAAGAAATGACCACCTCCAACGTTTGGTTTATGTTTTATAAGCATTTTTAATTTTATTGCTTAAATCGCATTTTCTCGGCGAGCTGAGCACTTTTTCTGAATTGTGCCGCTCCCGTCACTCTGGTTAGGTTGGCATCGAAAAAAACGCTCTCGGGTGCTTTAGAGTGCCGAGTTATTCACTGCGCATGAAGAAATGACCACCTCCAACGTTTGGTTTATGTTTTATAAGCATTTTTAATTTTATTGCTTAAATCGCATTTTCTCGGCGAGCTGAGCGCTTTTTCTGAATTGTGCCGCTCCCGTCACTCTGGTTAGGTTGGCATCGAAAAAAACGCTCTCGGGTGCTTTAGAGTGCCGAGTTTATCACTGCGCATGAAGAAATGACCACCTCCAACGTTTGGTTTATGTTTTATAAGCATTTTTAATTTTATTGCTTAAATCGCATTTTCTCGGCGAGCTGAGCGCTTTTTCTGAATTGTGCCGCTCCCGTCACTCTGGTTAGGTTGGCATCGAAAAAAACGCTCTCGGGTGCTTTAGAGTGCCGAGTTATTCACTGCGCATGAAGAAATGACCACCTCCAACGTTTGGTTTATGTTTAATAAGCATTTTTAATTTTATTGCTTAAATCGCATTTTCTCGGCGAGCTGAGCGCTTTTTCTGAATTGTGCCGCTCCCGTCACTCTGGTTAGGTTGGCATCGAAAAAAACGCTCTCGGGTGCTTTAGAGTGCCGAGTTATTCACTGCGCATGAAGAAATGACCACCTCCAACGTTTGGTTTATGTTTAATAAGCATTTTTAATTTTATTGCTTAAATCGCATTTTCTCGGCGAGCTGAGCACTTTTTCTGAATTGTGCCGCTCCCGTCACTCTGGTTAGGTTGGCATCGAAAAAAACGCTCTCGGGTGCTTTAGAGTGCCGAGTTTATTACTGCGCATTAAGAAATGACCACCTCCAACGTTTGGTTTATGTTTTATAAGCATTTTTAATTTTATTGCTTAAATCGCATTTTCTCGGCGAGCTGAGCACTTTTTCTGAATTGTGCCGCTCCCGTCACTCTGGTTAGGTTGGCATCGAAAAAAACGCTCTCGGGTGCTTTAGAGTGCCGAGTTATTCACTGCGCACGAAGAAATGACCACCTCCAACGTTTGGTTTATGTTTTATAAGCATTTTTAATTTTATTGCTTAAATCGCATTTTCTCGGCGAGCTGAGCGCTTTTTCTGAATTGTGCCGCTCCCGTCACTCTGGTTAGGTTGGCATCGAAAAAAAACGCTCTCGGGTGCTTTAGAGTGCCGAGTTTATTACTGCGCATTAAGAAATGACCACCTCCAACGTTTGGTTTATGTTTTATAAGCATTTTTAATTTTATTGCTTAAATCGCATTTTCTCGGCGAGCTGAGCACTTTTTCTGAATTGTGCCGCTCCCGTCACTCTGGTTAGGTTGGCATCGAAAAAAACGCTCTCGGGTGCTTTAGAGTGCCGAGTTTATTACTGCGCATTAAGAAATGACCACCTCCAACGTTTGGTTTATGTTTTATAAGCATTTTTAATTTTATTGCTTAAATCGCATTTTCTCGGCGAGCTGAGCACTTTTTCTGAATTGTGCCGCTCCCGTCACTCTGGTTAGGTTGGCATCGAAAAAAACGCTCACGGGTGCTTTAGAGTGCCGAGTTTATTACTGCGCATTAAGAAATGACCACCTCCAACGTTTGGTTTATGTTTTATAAGCATTTTTAATTTTATTGCTTAAATCGCATTTTCTCGGTGAGCTGAGCACTTTTTCTGAATTGTGCCGCTCCCGTCACTCTGGTTAGGTTGGCATCGAAAAAAACTCTCTCGGGTGCTTTAGAGTGCCGAGTTTATCACTGCGCATGAAGAAATGACCACCTCCAATGTTTGGTTTATGTTTTATAAGCATTTTTAATTTTATTGCTTAAATCGCATTTTCTCGGCGAGCTGAGCGCTTTTTCTGAATTGTGCCGCTCCCGTCACTCTGGTTAGGTTGGCATCGAAAGAAACGCTCTCGGGTGCTTTAGAGTGCCGAGTTTATCACTGCGCATGAAGAAATGACCACCTCCAACGTTTGGTTTATGTTTTATAAGCATTTTTAATTTTATTGCTTAAATCGCATTTTCTCGGCGAGCTGAGCACTTTTTCTGAATTGTGCCGCTCCCGTCACTCTGGTTAGGTTGGCATCGAAAAAAACGCTCTCGGGTGCTTTAGAGTGCCGAGTTTATCACTGCGCATGAAGAAATGACCACCTCCAACGTTTGGTTTATGTTTTATAAGCATTTTTAATTTTATTGCTTAAATCGCATTTCCTCGGCGAGCTGAGCGCTTTTTCTGAATTGTGCCGCTCCCGTCACTCTGGTTAGGTTGGCATCGAAAAAAACGCTCTCGGGTGCTTTAGAGTGCCGAGTTTATCACTGCGCATGAAGAAATGACCACCTCCAACGTTTGGTTTATGTTTTATAAGCATTTTTAATTTTATTGCTTAAATCGCATTTTCTCGGCGAGCTGAGCGCTTTTTCTGAATTGTGCCGCTCCCGTAACTCTGGTTAGGTTGGCATCGAAAAAAACGCTCTCGGGTGCTTTAGAGTGCCGAGTTTATCACTGCGCATGAAGAAATGACCACTTCCAACGTTTGGTTTATGTTTTATAAGCATTTTTAATTTTATTGCTTAAATCGCATTTTCTCGGCGAGCTGAGCACTTTTTCTGAATTGTGCCGCTCCCGTCACTCTGGTTAGGTTGGCATCGAAAAAAACGCTCACGGGTGCTTTAGAGTGCCGAGTTTATTACTGCGCATTAAGAAATGACCACCTCCAACGTTTGGTTTATGTTTTATAAGCATTTTTAATTTTATTGCTTAAATCGCATTTTCTCGGCGAGCTGAGCACTTTTTCTGAATTGTGCCGCTCCCGTCACTCTGGTTTGGTTGGCATCGAAAAAAACGCTCTCGGGTGCTTTAGAGTGCCGAGTTATTCACTGCGCATGAAGAAATGACCACCTCCAACGTTTGGTTTATGTTTTATAAGCATTTTTAATTTTATTGCTTGAATCGCATTTTCTCGGTGAGCTGAGCACTTTTTCTGAATTGTGCCGCTCCCGTCACTCTGGTTAGGTTGGCATCGAAAAAAACTCTCTCGGGTGCTTTAGAGTGCCGAGTTTATCACTGCGCATGAAGAAATGACCACCTCCAACGTTTGGTTTATGTTTTATAAGCATTTTTAATTTTATTGCTTAAATCGCATTTTCTCGGCGAGCTGAGCGCTTTTTCTGAATTGTGCCGCTCCCGTCACTCTGGTTAGGTTGGCATCGAAAGAAACGCTCTCGGGTGCTTTAGAGTGCCGAGTTTATCACTGCGCATGAAGAAATGACCACCTCCAACGTTTGGTTTATGTTTTATAAGCATTTTTAATTTTATTGCTTAAATCGCATTTTCTCGGCGAGCTGAGCACTTTTTCTGAATTGTGCCGCTCCCGTCACTCTGGTTAGGTTGGCATCGAAAAAAACGCTCTCGGGTGCTTTAGAGTGCCGAGTTTATTACTGTGCAATAAGAAATGACCACCTCCAACGTTTGGTTTATGTTTTATAAGCATTTTTAATTTTATTGCTTAAATCGCATTTTCTCGGCGAGCTGAGCACTTTTTCTGAATTGTGCCGCTCCCGTCACTCTGGTTAGGTTGGCATCGAAAAAAACGCTCTCGGGTGCTTTAGAGTGCCGAGTTATTCACTGCGCATGAAGAAATGACCACCTCCAACGTTTGGTTTATGTTTAATAAGCATTTTTAATTTTATTGCTTAAATCGCATTTTCTCGGCGAGCTGAGCACTTTTTCTGAATTGTGCCGCTCCCGTCACTCTGGTTAGGTTGGCATCGAAAAAAACGCTCTCGGGTGCTTTAGAGTGCCGAGTTTATCACTGCGCATGAAGAAATGACCACCTCCAACGTTTGGTTTATGTTTTATAAGCATTTTTAATTTTATTGCTTAAATCGCATTTTCTCGGCGAGCTGAGCGCTTTTTCTGAATTGTGCCGCTCCCGTCACTCTGGTTAGGTTGGCATCGAAAAAAACGCTCTCGGGTGCTTTAGAGTGCCGAGTTTATCACTGCGCATGAAGAAATGACCACCTCCAACGTTTGGTTTATGTTTTATAAGCATTTTTAATTTTATTGCTTAAATCGCATTTTCTCGGCGAGCTGAGCGCTTTTTCTGAATTGTGCCGCTCCCGTCACTCTGGTTAGGTTGGCATCGAAAAAAACGCTCTCGGGTGCTTTAGAGTGCCGAGTTATTCACTGCGCATGAAGAAATGACCACCTCCAACGTTTGGTTTATGTTTAATAAGCATTTTTAATTTTATTGCTTAAATCGCATTTTCTCGGCGAGCTGAGCGCTTTTTCTGAATTGTGCCGCTCCCGTCACTCTGGTTAGGTTGGCATCGAAAAAAACGCTCTCGGGTGCTTTAGAGTGCCGAGTTATTCACTGCGCATGAAGAAATGACCACCTCCAACGTTTGGTTTATGTTTAATAAGCATTTTTAATTTTATTGCTTAAATCGCATTTTCTCGGCGAGCTGAGCACTTTTTCTGAATTGTGCCGCTCCCGTCACTCTGGTTAGGTTGGCATCGAAAAAAACGCTCTCGGGTGCTTTTAGAGTGCCGAGTTTATCACTGCGCATGAAGAAGTGACCACTTCCAACGTTTGGTTTATGTTTTATAAGCATTTTTAATTTTATTGCTTAAATCGCATTTTCTCGGCGAGCTGAGCACTTTTTCTGAATTGTGCCGCTCCCGTCACTCTGGTTAGGTTGGCATCGAAAAAAACGCTCTCGGGTGCTTTAGAGTGCCGAGTTTATTACTGCGCATTAAGAAATGACCACCTCCAACGTTTGGTTTATGTTTTATAAGCATTTTTAATTTTATTGCTTAAATCGCATTTTCTCGGCGAGCTGAGCGCTTTTTCTGAATTGTGCCGCTCCCGTCACTCTGGTTAGGTTGGCATCGAAAAAAACGCTCTCGGGTGCTTTAGAGTGCCGAGTTATTCACTGCGCATGAAGAAATGACCACCTCCAACGTTTGGTTTATGTTTAATAAGCATTTTTAATTTTATTGCTTAAATCGCATTTTCTCGGCGAGCTGAGCACTTTTTCTGAATTGTGCCGCTCCCGTCACTCTGGTTAGGTTGGCATCGAAAAAAACGCTCTCGGGTGCTTTAGAGTGCCGAGTTTATTACTGCGCATTAAGAAATGACCACCTCCAACGTTTGGTTTATGTTTTATAAGCATTTTTAATTTTATTGCTTAAATCGCATTTTCTCAGCGAGCTGAGCACTTTTTCTGAATTGTGCCGCTCCCGTCACTCTGGTTAGGTTGGCATCGAAAAAAACGCTCTCGGGTGCTTTAGAGTGCCGAGTTTATTACTGCGCATTAAGAAATGACCACCTCCAACGTTTGGTTTATGTTTTATAAGCATTTTTAATTTTATTGCTTAAATCGCATTTTCTCGGCGAGCTGAGCACTTTTTCTGAATTGTGCCGCTCCCGTCACTCTGGTTAGGTTGGCATCGAAAAAAACGCTCTCGGGTGCTTTAGAGTGCCGAGTTATTCACTGCGCATGAAGAAATGACCACCTCCAACGTTTGGTTTATGTTTAATAAGCATTTTTAATTTTATTGCTTAAATCGCATTTTCTCGGCGAGCTGAGCACTTTTTCTGAATTGTGCCGCTCCCGTCACTCTGGTTAGGTTGGCATCGAAAAAAACGCTCTCGGGTGCTTTAGAGTGCCGAGTTTATTACTGCGCATTAAGAAATGACCACCTCCAACGTTTGGTTTATGTTTTATAAGCATTTTTAATTTTATTGCTTAAATCGCATTTTCTCGGCGAGCTGAGCACTTTTTCTGAATTGTGCCGCTCCCGTAACTCTGGTTAGGTTGGCATCGAAAAAAACGCTCTCGGGTGCTTTAGAGTGCCGAGTTATTCACTGCGCATGAAGAAATGACCACCTCCAACATTTGGTTTATGTTTAATAAGCATTTTTAATTTTATTGCTTAAATCGCATTTTCTCGGCGAGCTGAGCGCTTTTTCTGAATTGTGCCGCTCCCTTCACTCTGGTTAGGTTGGCATCGAAAAAAACGCTCTCGGGTGCTTTAGAGTGCCGAGTTTATTACTGCGCATTAAGAAATGACCACCTCCAACGTTTGGTTTATGTTTTATAAGCATTTTTAATTTTATTGCTTAAATCGCATTTTCTCGGCGAGCTGAGCACTTTTTCTGAATTGTGCCGCTCCCGTCACTCTGGTTAGGTTGGCATCGAAAAAAACGCTATCGGGTGCTTTAGAGTGCCGAGTTATTCCCTGCGCACGAAGAAATGACCACCTCCAACGTTTGGTTTATGTTTAATAAGCATTTTTAATTTTATTGCTTAAATCGCTTTTTCTCGGCGAGCTGAGCGCTTTTTCTGAATTGTGCCGCTCCCGTCACTCTGGTTAGGTTGGCATCGAAAAAAACGCTCTTGGGTGCTTTAGAGTGCCGAGTTTATTACTGCGCATTAAGAAATGACCACCTCCAACGTTTGGTTTATGTTTTATAAGCATTTTTAATTGTATTGCTTAAATCGCATTTTCTCGGCGAGCTGAGCACTTTTTCTGAATTGTGCCGCTCCCGTCACTCTGGTTAGGTTGGCATCGAAAAAAACGCTCTCGGGTGCTTTAGAGTGCCGAGTTTATTACTGCGCATTAAGAAATGACCACCTCCAACGTTTGGTTTATGTTTTATAAGCATTTTTAATTTTATTGCTTACATCGCATTTTCTCGGCGAGCTGAGAACTTTTTCTGAATTGTGCCGCTCCCGTCACTCTGGTTAGGTTGGCATCGAAAAAAACGCTATCGGGTGCTTTAGAGTGCCGAGTTATTCACTGCGCATGAAGAAATGACCACCTCCAACGTTTGGTTTATGTTTAATAAGCATTTTTAATTTTATTGCTTAAATCGCATTTTCTCGGCGAGCTGAGCACTTTTTCTGAATTGTGCCGCTCCCGTCACTCTGGTTAGGTTGGCATCGAAAAAAACGCTCTCGGGTGCTTTAGAGTGCCGAGTTTATTACTGCGCGTTAAGAAATGACCACCTCCAACGTTTGGTTTATGTTTTAAAGCATTTTTAATTTTATTGCTTAAATCGCATTTTCTCGGCGAGCTGAGCACTTTTTCTGAATTGTGCCGCTCCCGTCACTCTGGTTAGGTTGGCATCGAAAAAAACGCTCTCGGGTGCTTTAGAGTGCCGAGTTTATCACTGCGCATGAAGAAATGACCACCTCCAACGTTTGGTTTATGTTTTATAAGCATTTTTAATTTTATTGCTTAAATCGCATTTTCTCGGCGAGCTGAGCGCTTTTTCTGAATTGTGCCGCTCCCGTCACTCTGGTTAGGTTGGCATCGAAAAAAACGCTCTCGGGTGCTTTAGAGTGCCGAGTTTATCACTGCGCATGAAGAAATGACCACCTCCAACGTTTGGTTTATGTTTTATAAGCATTTTTAAATTTATTGCTTAATCGCATTTTCTCGGCGAGCTGAGCGCTTTTTCTGAATTGTGCCGCTCCCGTCACTCTGGTTAGGTTGGCATCGAAAAAAACGCTCTCGGGTGCTTTAGAGTGCCGAGTTATTCACTGCGCATGAAGAAATGACCACCTCCAACGTTTGGTTTATGTTTTATAAGCATTTTTAGTTTTATTGCTTAAATCGCATTTTCTCGGCGAGCTGAGCACTTTTTCTGAATTGTGCAGCTCCCGTCACTCTGGTTAGGTTGGCATCGAAAAAAACGCTCTCGGGTGCTTTAGAGTGCCGAGTTTATCACTGCGCATGAAGAAAAGACCACCTCCAACGTTTGGTTTATGTTTAATAAGCATTTTTAATTTTATTGCTTAAATCGCATTTTCTCGGCGAGCTGAGCACTTTTTCTGAATTGTGCCGCTCCCGTCACTCTGGTTAGGTTGGCATCGAAAAAAACGCTCTCGGGTGCTTTAGAGTGCCGACTTTATCACTGCGCATGAAGAAATGACCACCTCCAACGTTTGGTTTATGTTTTATAAGCATTTTTAATTTTATTGCTTAAATCGCATTTTCTCGGCGAGCTGAGCACTTTTTCTGAATTGTGCCGCTCCCGTCACTCTGGTTAGGTTGGCATCGAAAAAAAACGCTCACGGGTGCTTTAGAGTGCCGAGTTTATTACTGCGCATTAAGAAATGACCACCTCCAACGTTTGGTTTATGTTTTATAAGCATTTTTGATTTTATTGCTTAAATCGCATTTTCTCGGCGAGCTGAGCACTTTTTCTGAATTGTGCCGCTCCCGTCACTCTGGTTAGGTTGGCATCGAAAAAAACGCTCTCGGGTGCTTTAGAGTGCCGAGTTATTCACTGCGCATGAAGAAATGACCACCTCCAACGTTTGGTTTATGTTTTATAAGCATTTTTAATTTTATTGCTTAAATCGCATTTTCTCGGCGAGCTGAGCACTTTTTCTGAATTGTGCCGCTCCCGTCACTCTGGTTAGGTTGGCATCGAAAAAAACGCTCTCGGGTGCTTTAGAGTGCCGAGTTTATCACTGCGCATGAAGAAATGACCACCTCCAACGTTTGGTTTATGTTTTATAAGCATTTTTAATTTTATTGCTTAAATCGCATTTTCTCGGCGAGCTGAGCGCTTTTTCTGAATTGTGCCGCTCCCGTCACTCTGGTTAGGTTGGCATCGAAAAAAACGCTCTCGGGTGCTTTAGAGTGCCGAGTTTATCACTGCGCATGAAGAAATGACCACCTCCAACGTTTGGTTTATGTTTTATAAGCATTTTTAAATGTATTGCTTAATCGCATTTTCTCGGCGAGCTGAGCGCTGTTTCTGAATTGTGCCGCTCCCGTCACTCTGGTTAGGTTGGCATCGAAAAAAACGCTCTCGGGTGCTTTAGAGTGCCGAGTTATTCACTGCGCATGAAGAAATGACCACCTCCAACGTTTGGTTTATGTTTTATAAGCATTTTTAGTTTTATTGCTTAAATCGCATTTTCTCGGCGAGCTGAGCACTTTTTCTGAATTGTGCCGCTCCCGTCACTCTGGTTAGGTTGGCATCGAAAAAAACGCTCTCGGGTGCTTTAGAGTGCCGAGTTTATCACTGCGCATGAAGAAATGACCACCTCCAACGTTTGGTTTATGTTTAATAAGCATTTTTAATTTTATTGCTTAAATCGCATTTTCTCGGCGAGCTGAGCACTTTTTCTGAATTGTGCCGCTCCCGTCACTCTGGTTAGGTTGGCATCGAAAAAAACGCTCTCGGGTGCTTTAGAGTGCCGACTTTATCACTGCGCATGAAGAAATGACCACCTCCAACGTTTGGTTTATGTTTTATAAGCATTTTTAATTTTATTGCTTAAATCGCATTTTCTCGGCGAGCTGAGCACTTTTTCTGAATTGTGCCGCTCCCGTCACTCTGGTTAGGTTGGCATCGAAAAAAACGCTCACGGGTGCTTTAGAGTGCCGAGTTTATTACTGCGCATTAAGAAATGACCACCTCCAACGTTTGGTTTATGTTTTATAAGCATTTTTAATTTTATTGCTTAAATCGCATTTTCTCGGCGAGCTGAGCACTTTTTCTGAATTGTGCCGCTTCCGTCACTCTGGTTAGGTTGGCATCGAAAAAAACGCTCTCGGGTGCTTTAGAGTGCCGAGTTATTCACTGCGCATGAAGAAATGACCACCTCCAACGTTTGGTTTATGTTTTATAAGCATTTTTAATTTTATTGCTTAAATCGCATTTTCTCGGCGAGCTGAGCACTTTTTCTGAATTGTGCCGCTCCCGTCACTCTGGTTAGGTTGGCATCGAAAAAAACGCTCTCGGGTGCTTTAGAGTGCCGAGTTTATCACTGCGCATGAAGAAATGACCACCTCCAACGTTTGGTTTATGTTTTATAAGCATTTTTAATTTTATTGCTTAAATCGCATTTTCTCGGCGAGCTGAGCGCTTTTTCTGAATTGTGCCGCTCCCGTCACTCTGGTTAGGTTGGCATCGAAAAAAACGCTCTCGGGTGCTTTAGAGTGCCGAGTTTATCACTGCGCATGAAGAAATGACCACCTCCAACGTTTGGTTTATGTTTAATAAGCATTTTTAATTTTATTGCTTAAATCGCATTTTCTCGGCGAGCTGAGCACTTTTTCTGAATTGTGCCGCTCCCGTCACTCTGGTTAGGTTGGCATCGAAAAAAACGCTCTCGGGTGCTTTAGAGTGCCGAGTTTATCACTGCGCATGAAGAAATGACCACTTCCAACGTTTGGTTTATGTTTTATAAGCATTTTTAATTTTATTGCTTAAATCGCATTTTCTCGGCGAGCTGAGCACTTTTTCTGAATTGTGCCGCTCCCGTCACTCTGGTTAGGTTGGCATCGAAAAAAACGCTCTCGGGTGCTTTAGAGTGCCGAGTTTATTACTGCGCATTAAGAAATGACCACCTCCAACGTTTTGTTTATGTTTTATAAGCATTTTTAATTTTATTGCTTAAATCGCATTTTCTCGGCGAGCTGAGCACTTTTTCTGAATTGTGCCGCTCCCGTCACTCTGGTTAGGTTGGCATCGAAAAAAACGCTCTCGGGTGCTTTAGAGTGCCGAGTTATTCACTGCGCATGAAGAAATGACCACCTCCAACGTTTGGTTTATGTTTTATAAGCATTTTTAATTTTATTGCTTAAATCGCATTTTCTCGGCGAGCTGAGCACTTTTTCTGAATTGTGCCGCTCCCGTCACTCTGGTTAGGTTGGCATCGAAAAAAACGCTCTCGGGTGCTTTAGAGTGCCGAGTTTATCACTGCGCATGAAGAAATGACCACCTCAAACGTTTGGTTTATGTTTTATAAGCATTTTTAATTTTATTGCTTAAATCGCATTTTCTCGGCGAACTGAGCGCTTTTTCTGAATTGTGCCGCTCCCGTCACTCTGGTTAGGTTGGCATCGAAAAAAACGCTCTCGGGTGCTTTAGAGTGCCGAGTTATTCACTGCGCATGAAGAAATGACCACCTCCAACGTTTGGTTTATGTTTAATAAGCATTTTTAATTTTATTGCTTAAATCGCATTTTCTCGGCGAGCTGAGCGCTTTTTCTGAATTGTGCCGCTCCCGTCACTCTGGTTAGGTTGGCATCGAAAAAAACGCTCTCTTGTGCTTTAGAGTGCCGAGTTATTCACTGCGCATGAAGAAATGACCACCTCCAACGTTTGGTTTATGTTTAATAAGCATTTTTAATTTTATTGCTTAAATCGCATTTTCTCGGCGAGCTGAGCACTTTTTCTGAATTGTGCCGCTCCCGTCACTCTGGTTAGGTTGGCATCGAAAAAAACGCTCTCGGGTGCTTTAGAGTGCCGAGTTTATTACTGCGCATTAAGAAATGACCACCTCCAACGTTTGGTTTATGTTTTATAAGCATTTTTAATTTTATTGCTTAAATCGCATTTTCTCGGCGAGCTGAGCACTTTTTCTGAATTGTGCCGCTCCCGTCACTCTGGTTAGGTTGGCATCGAAAAAAACGCTCTCGGGTGCTTTAGAGTGCCGAGTTATTCACTGCGCATGAAGAAATGACCACCTCCAACGTTTGGTTTATGTTTTATAAGCATTTTTAATTTTATTGCTTAAATCGCATTTTCTCGGCGGGCTGAGCACTTTTTCTGAATTGTGCGGCTCCCGTCACTCTGGTTAGGTTGGCATCGAAAAAAACGCTCTCGGGTGCTTTAGAGTGCCGAGTTATTCACTGCGCATGAAGAAATGACCACCTCCAACGTTTGGTTTATGTTTTATAAGCATTTTTAATTTTATTGCTTAAATCGCATTTTCTCGGCGAGCTGAGCACTTTTTCTGAATTGTGCCGCTCCCGTCACTCTGGTTAGGTTGGCATCGAAAAAAACGCTCTCGGGTGCTTTAGAGTGCCGAGTTTATCACTGCGCATGAAGAAATGACCACCTCCAACGTTTGGTTTATGTTTTATAAGCATTTTTAATTTTATTGCTTAAATCGCATTTTCTCGGCGAGCTGAGCGCTTTTTCTGAATTGTGCCGCTCCCGTCACTCTGGTTAGGTTGGCATCGAAAAAAACGCTCTCGGGTGCTTTAGAGTGCCGAGTTATTCACTGCGCATGAAGAAATGACCACCTCCAACGTTTGGTTTATGTTTAATAAGCATTTTTAATTTTATTGCTTAAATCGCATTTTCTCGGCGAGCTGAGCGCTTTTTCTGAATTGTGCCGCTCCCGTCACTCTGGTTAGGTTGGCATCGAAAAAAACGCTCTCGGGTGCTTTAGAGTGCCGAGTTTATTACTGCGCATTAAGAAATGACCACCTCCAACGTTTGGTTTATGTTTTATAAGCATTTTTAATTCTATTGCTTAAATCGCATTTTCTCGGCGAGCTGAGCACTTTTTCTGAATTGTGCCGCTCCCGTCACTCTGGTTAGGTTGGCATCGAAAAAAACGCTCTCAGGTGCTTTAGAGTGCCGAGTTTATTACTGCGCATTAAGAAATGACCACCTCCAACGTTTGGTTTATGTTTTATAAGCATTTTTAATTTTATTGCTTAAATCGCATTTTCTCGGCGAGCTGAGCACTTTTTCTGAATTGTGCCGCTCCCGTCACTCTGGTTAGGTTGGCATCGAAAAAAACGCTCTCGGGTGCTTTAGAGTGCCGAGTTATTCACTGCGCATGAAGAAATGACCACCTCCAACGTTTGGTTTATTTTTAATAAGCATTTTTAATTTTATTGCTTGAATCGCATTTTCTCGGCGAGATGAGCACTTTTTCTGAATTGTGCCGCTCCCGTCACTCTGGTTAGGTTGGCATCGAAAAAAACGCTCTCGGGTGCTTTAGAGTGCCGAGTTTATCACTGCGCATGAAGAAATGACCACCTCCAACGTTTGGTTTATGTTTTATAAGCATTTTTAATTTTATTGCTTAAATCGCATTTTCTCGGCGAGCTGAGCGCTTTTTCTGAATTGTGCCGCTCCCGTCACTCTGGTTAGGTTGGCATCGAAAAAAACGCTCTCGGGTGCTTTAGAGTGCCGAGTTTATCACTGCGCATGAAGAAATGACCACCTCCAACGTTTGGTTTATGTTTTATAAGCATTTTTAATTTTATTGCTTAAATCGCATTTTCTCGGCGAGCTGAGCACTTTTTCTGAATTGTGCCGCTCCCGTCACTCTGGTTAGGTTGGCATCGAAAAAAACGCTCTCGGGTGCTTTAGAGTGCCGAGTTTATCACTGCGCATGAAGAAATGATAACCTCCAACGTTTGGTTTATGTTTTATAAGCATTTTTAAATTTATTGCTTAAATCGCATTTTCTCGGCGAGCTGAGCGCTTTTTCTGAATTGTGCCGCTCCCGTCACTCTGGTTAGGTTGGCATCGAAAAAAACGCTCTCGGGTGCTTTAGAGTGCCGAGTTATTCACTGCGCATGAAGAAATGACCACCTCCAACGTTTGGTTTATGTTTTATAAGCATTTTTAGTTTTATTGCTTAAATCGCATTTTCTCGGCGAGCTGAGCACTTTTTCTGAATTGTGCCGCTCCCGTCACTCTGGTTAGGTTGGCATCGAAAAAAACGCTCTCGGGTGCTTTAGAGTGCCGAGTTTATCACTGCGCATGAAGAAATGACCACCTCCAACGTTTGGTTTATGTTTAATAAGCATTTTTAATTTTATTGCTTAAATCGCATTTTCTCGGCGAGCTGAGCACTTTTTCTGAATTGCGCCGCTCCCGTCACTCTGGTTAGGTTGGCATCGAAAAAAACGCTCTCGGGTGCTTTAGAGTGCCGACTTTATCACTGCGCATGAAGAACTGACCACCTCCAACGTTTGGTTTATGTTTTATAAGCATTTTTAATTTTATTGCTTAAATCGAATTTTCTCGGCGAGCTGATCACTTTTTCTGAATTGTGCCGCTCCCGTCACTCTGGTTAGGTTGGCATCGAAAAAAACGCTCTCGGGTGCTTTAGAGTGCCGACTTTATCACTGCGCATGAAGAACTGACCACCTCCAACGTTTGGTTTATGTTTTATAAGCATTTTTAATTTTATTGCTTAAATCGAATTTTCTCGGCGAGCTGATCACTTTTTCTGGATTGTGCCGCTCCCGTCACTCTGGTTAGGTTGGCATCGAAAAAAACGCTCACGGGTGCTTTAGAGTGCCGAGTTTATTACTGCGCATTAAGAAATGACCACCTCCAACGTTTGGTTTATGTTTTATAAGCATCGCATTTTCTCGGCGAGCTGAGCACTTTTTCTGAATTGTGCCGCTTCCGTCACTCTGGTTAGGTTGGCATCGAAAAAAACGCTCTCGGGTGCTTTAGAGTGCAGAGTTATTCACTGCGCATGAAGAAATGACCACCTCCAACGTTTGGTTTATTTTTTATAAGCATTTTTAATTTTATTGCTTAAATCGCATTTTCTCGGCGAGCTGAGCACTTTTTCTGAATTGTGCCGCTCCCGTCACTCTGGTTAGGTTGGCATCGAAAAAAACGCTCTCGGGTGCTTTAAAGTGCCGAGTTTATCTCTGCGCATGAAGAAATGACCACCTCCAACGTTTGGTTCATGTTTTATAAACATTTTTAATTTTATTGCTTAAATCGCATTTTCTCGGCGAGCTGAGCGCTTTTTCTGAATTGTGCCGCTCCCGTCACTCTGGTTAGGTTGGCATCGAAAAAAACGCTCTCGGGTGCTTTAGAGTGCCGAGTTTATCACTGCGCATGAAGAAATGACCACCTCCAACGTTTGGTTTATGTTTTATAAGCATTTTTAATTGTATTAATTAAATCGCATTTTCTCGGCGAGCTAAGCGCTTTTTCTGAATTGTGCCGCTCCCGTAACTCTGGTTAGGTTGGCATCGAAAAAAACGCTCTCGGGTGCTTTAGAGTGCCGAGTTATTCACTGCGCATGAAGAAATGACCACCTCCAACGTTTGGTTTATGTTTAATAAGCATTTTTAATTTTATTGCTTAAATCGCATTTTCTCGGCGAGATGAGCGCTTTTTCTGAATTGTGCCGCTCCCGTCACTCTGGTTAGGTTGGCATCGAAAAAAACGCTCTCGGGTGCTTTAGAGTGCCGAGTTTATTACTGCGCATTAAGAAATGACCACCTCCAACGTTTGGTTTATGTTTTATAAGCATTTTTAATTTTATTGCTTAAATCGCATTTTCTCGGCGAGCTGAGCACTTTTTCTGAATTGTGCCGCTCCCGTCACTCTGGTTAGGTTGGCATCGAAAAAAACGCTATCGGGTGCTTTAGAGTGCCGAGTTATTCACTGCGCACGAAGAAATGACCACCTCCAACGTTTGGTTTATGTTTAATAAGCATTTTTAATTTTATTGCTTAAATCGCATTTTCTCGGCGAGCTGAGCGCTTTTTCTGAATTGTGCCGCTCCCGTCACTCTGGTTAGGTTGGCATCGAAAAAAACGCTCTTGGGTGCTTTAGAGTGCCGAGTTTATTACTGCGCATTAAGAAATGACCACCTCCAACGTTTGGTTTATGTTTTATAAGCATTTTTAATTTTATTGCTTAAATCGCATTTTCTCGGCGAGCTGAGCACTTTTTCTGAATTGTGCCGCTCCCGTCACTCTGGTTAGGTTGGCATCGAAAAAAACGCTCTCGGGTGCTTTAGAGTGCCGAGTTTATTACTGCGCATTAAGAAATGACCACCTCCAACGTTTGGTTTATGTTTTATAAGCACTTTTAATTTTATTGCTTAAATCGCATTTTCTCGGCGAGCTGAGCACTTTTTCTGAATTGTGCCGCTCCCGTCACTCTGGTTAGGTTGACATCGAAAAAAACGCTATCGGGTGCTTTAGAGTGCCGAGTTATTCACTGCGCATGAAGAAATGACCACATCCAACGTTTGGTTTATGTTTAATAAGCATTTTTAATTTTATTGCTTAAATCGCATTTTCTCGGCGAGCTGAGCACTTTTTCTGAATTGTGCCGCTCCCGTCACTCTGGTTAGGTTGGCATCGAAAAAAACGCTCTCGGGTGCTTTAGAGTGCCGAGTTTATTACTGCGCATTAAGAAATGACCACCTCCAACGTTTGGTTTATGTTTTATAAGCATTTTTAATTTTATTGCTTAAATCGCATTTTCTCGGCGAGCTGAGCACTTTTTCTGAATTGTGCCGCTCCCGTCACTCTGGTTAGGTTGGCATCGAAAAAAACGCTCTCGGGTGCTTTAGAGTGCCGAGTTTATCACTGCGCATGAAGAAATGACCACCTCCAACGTTTGGTTTATGTTTTATAAGCATTTTTAATTTTATTGCTTAAATCGCATTTTCTCGGCGAGCTGAGCACTTTTTCTGAATTGTGCCGCTCCCGTCACTCTGGTTAGGTTGGCATCGAAAAAAACGCTCTCGGGTGCTTTAGAGTGCCGAGTTTATGCGCATGAAGAAATGACCACCTCCAACGTTTGGTTTATGTTTTATAAGCATTTTTAAATTTATTGCTTAATCGCATTTTCTCGGCGAGCTGAGCGCTGTTTCTGAATTGTGCCGCTCCCGTCACTCTGGTTAGGTTGGCATCGAAAAAAACGCTCTCGGGTGCTTTAGAGTGCCGAGTTATTCACTGCGCATGAAGAAATGACCACCTCCAACGTTTGGTTTATGTTTTATAAGCATTTTTAGTTTTATTGCTTAAATCGCATTTTCTCGGCGAGCTGAGCACTTTTTCTGAATTGTGCCGCTCCCGTCACTTTGGTTAGGTTGGCATCGAAAAAAACGCTCTCGGGTGCTTTAGAGTGCCGAGTTTATCACTGCGCATGAAGAAATGACCACCTCCAACGTTTGGTTTATGTTTAATAAGCATTTTTAATTTTATTGCTTAAATCGCATTTTCTCGGCGAGCTGAGCACTTTTTCTGAATTGTGCCGCTCCCGTCACTCTGGTTAGGTTGGCATCGAAAAAAACGCTCTCGGGTGCTTTAGAGTGCCGACTTTATCACTGCGCATGAAGAAATGACCACCTCCAACGTTTGGTTTATGTTTTATAAGCATCGCATTTTCTCGGCGAGCTGAGCACTTTTTCTGAATTGTGCCGCTTCCGTCACTCTGGTTAGGTTGGCATCGAAAAAAACGCTCTCGGGTGCTTTAGAGTGCAGAGTTATTCACTGCGCATGAAGAAATGACCACCTCCAACGTTTGGTTTATTTTTTATAAGCATTTTTAATTTTATTGCTTAAATCGCATTTTCTCGGCGAGCTGAGCACTTTTTCTGAATTGTGCCGCTCCCGTCACTCTGGTTAGGTTGGCATCGAAAAAAACGCTCTCGGGTGCTTTAAAGTGCCGAGTTTATCTCTGCGCATGAAGAAATGACCACCTCCAACGTTTGGTTCATGTTTTATAAACATTTTTAATTTTATTGCTTAAATCGCATTTTCTCGGCGAGCTGAGCGCTTTTTCTGAATTGTGCCGCTCCCGTCACTCTGGTTAGGTTGGCATCGAAAAAAACGCTCTCGGGTGCTTTAGAGTGCCGAGTTTATCACTGCGCATGAAGAAATGACCACCTCCAACGTTTGGTTTATGTTTTATAAGCATTTTTAATTGTATTAATTAAATCGCATTTTCTCGGCGAGCTAAGCGCTTTTTCTGAATTGTGCCGCTCCCGTAACTCTGGTTAGGTTGGCATCGAAAAAAACGCTCTCGGGTGCTTTAGAGTGCCGAGTTATTCACTGCGCATGAAGAAATGACCACCTCCAACGTTTGGTTTATGTTTAATAAGCATTTTTAATTTTATTGCTTAAATCGCATTTTCTCGGCGAGATGAGCGCTTTTTCTGAATTGTGCCGCTCCCGTCACTCTGGTTAGGTTGGCATCGAAAAAAACGCTCTCGGGTGCTTTAGAGTGCCGAGTTTATTACTGCGCATTAAGAAATGACCACCTCCAACGTTTGGTTTATGTTTTATAAGCATTTTTAATTTTATTGCTTAAATCGCATTTTCTCGGCGAGCTGAGCACTTTTTCTGAATTGTGCCGCTCCCGTCACTCTGGTTAGGTTGGCATCGAAAAAAACGCTATCGGGTGCTTTAGAGTGCCGAGTTATTCACTGCGCACGAAGAAATGACCACCTCCAACGTTTGGTTTATGTTTAATAAGCATTTTTAATTTTATTGCTTAAATCGCATTTTCTCGGCGAGCTGAGCGCTTTTTCTGAATTGTGCCGCTCCCGTCACTCTGGTTAGGTTGGCATCGAAAAAAACGCTCTTGGGTGCTTTAGAGTGCCGAGTTTATTACTGCGCATTAAGAAATGACCACCTCCAACGTTTGGTTTATGTTTTATAAGCATTTTTAATTTTATTGCTTAAATCGCATTTTCTCGGCGAGCTGAGCACTTTTTCTGAATTGTGCCGCTCCCGTCACTCTGGTTAGGTTGGCATCGAAAAAAACGCTCTCGGGTGCTTTAGAGTGCCGAGTTTATTACTGCGCATTAAGAAATGACCACCTCCAACGTTTGGTTTATGTTTTATAAGCACTTTTAATTTTATTGCTTAAATCGCATTTTCTCGGCGAGCTGAGCACTTTTTCTGAATTGTGCCGCTCCCGTCACTCTGGTTAGGTTGACATCGAAAAAAACGCTATCGGGTGCTTTAGAGTGCCGAGTTATTCACTGCGCATGAAGAAATGACCACATCCAACGTTTGGTTTATGTTTAATAAGCATTTTTAATTTTATTGCTTAAATCGCATTTTCTCGGCGAGCTGAGCACTTTTTCTGAATTGTGCCGCTCCCGTCACTCTGGTTAGGTTGGCATCGAAAAAAACGCTCTCGGGTGCTTTAGAGTGCCGAGTTTATTACTGCGCATTAAGAAATGACCACCTCCAACGTTTGGTTTATGTTTTATAAGCATTTTTAATTTTATTGCTTAAATCGCATTTTCTCGGCGAGCTGAGCACTTTTTCTGAATTGTGCCGCTCCCGTCACTCTGGTTAGGTTGGCATCGAAAAAAACGCTCTCGGGTGCTTTAGAGTGCCGAGTTTATCACTGCGCATGAAGAAATGACCACCTCCAACGTTTGGTTTATGTTTTATAAGCATTTTTAATTTTATTGCTTAAATCGCATTTTCTCGGCGAGCTGAGCACTTTTTCTGAATTGTGCCGCTCCCGTCACTCTGGTTAGGTTGGCATCGAAAAAAACGCTCTCGGGTGCTTTAGAGTGCCGAGTTTATGCGCATGAAGAAATGACCACCTCCAACGTTTGGTTTATGTTTTATAAGCATTTTTAAATTTATTGCTTAATCGCATTTTCTCGGCGAGCTGAGCGCTGTTTCTGAATTGTGCCGCTCCCGTCACTCTGGTTAGGTTGGCATCGAAAAAAACGCTCTCGGGTGCTTTAGAGTGCCGAGTTATTCACTGCGCATGAAGAAATGACCACCTCCAACGTTTGGTTTATGTTTTATAAGCATTTTTAGTTTTATTGCTTAAATCGCATTTTCTCGGCGAGCTGAGCACTTTTTCTGAATTGTGCCGCTCCCGTCACTTTGGTTAGGTTGGCATCGAAAAAAACGCTCTCGGGTGCTTTAGAGTGCCGAGTTTATCACTGCGCATGAAGAAATGACCACCTCCAACGTTTGGTTTATGTTTAATAAGCATTTTTAATTTTATTGCTTAAATCGCATTTTCTCGGCGAGCTGAGCACTTTTTCTGAATTGTGCCGCTCCCGTCACTCTGGTTAGGTTGGCATCGAAAAAAACGCTCTCGGGTGCTTTAGAGTGCCGACTTTATCACTGCGCATGAAGAAATGACCACCTCCAACGTTTGGTTTATGTTTTATAAGCATTTTTAATTTTATTGCTTAAATCGCATTTTCTCGGCGAGCTGAGCACTTTTTCTGAATTGTGCCGCTCCCGTCACTCTGGTTAGGTTGGCATCGAAAAAAACGCTCACGGGTGCTTTAGAGTGCCGAGTTTATTACTGCGCATTAAGAAATGACCACCTCCAACGTTTGGTTTATGTTTTATAAGCATTTTTAATTTTATTGCTTAAATCGCATTTTCTCGGCGAGCTGAGCACTTTTTCTGAATTGTGCCGCTCCCGTCACTCTGGTTAGGTTGGCATCGAAAAAAACGCTCTCGGGTGCTTTAGAGTGCCGAGTTATTCACTGCGCATGAAGAAATGACCACCTCCAACGTTTGGTTTATGTTTTATAAGCATTTTTAATTTTATTGCTTAAATCGCATTTTCTCGGCGAGCTGAGCGCTTTTTCTGAATTGTGCCGCTCCCGTCACTCTGGTGCTTTAGAGTGCCGAGTTTATCACTGCGCATGAAGAAATGACCACCTCCAACGTTTGGTTTATGTTTTATAAGCATTTTTAATTTTATTGCTTAAATCGCATTTTCTCGGCGAGCTGAGCGCTTTTTCTGAATTGTGCCGCTCCCGTCACTCTGGTTAGGTTGGCATCGAAAAAAACGCTCTCGGGTGCTTTAGAGTGCCGAGTTTATCACTGCGCATGAAGAAATGACCACCTCCAACGTTTGGTTTATGTTTTATAAGCATTTTTAATTTTATTGCTTAAATCGCAATTTCTCGGCGAGCTGAGCGCTTTTTCTGAATTGTGCCGCTCCCGTAACTCTGGTTAGGTTGGCATCGAAAAAAACGCTCTCGGGTGCTTTAGAGTGCCGAGTTTATCACTGCGGATGAAGAAATGACCACTTCCAACGTTTGGTTTATGTTTTATAAGCATTTTTAATTTTATTGCTTAAATCGCATTTTCTCGGCGAGCTGAGCACTTTTTCTGAATTGTGCCGCTCCCGTCACTCTGGTTAGGTTGGCATCGAAAAAAACGCTCTCGGGTGCTTTAGAGTGCCGAGTTTATTACTGCGCATTAAGAAATGACCACCTCCAACGTTTGGTTTATGTTTTATAAGCATTTTTAATTTTATTGCTTAAATCGCATTTTCTCGGCGAGCTGAGCACTTTTTCTGAATTGTGCCGCTCCCGTCACTCTGGTTAGGTTGGCATCGAAAAAAACGCTCTCGGGTGCTTTAGAGTGCCGAGTTTATCACTGCGCATGAAGAAATGACCACCTCCAACGTTTGGTTTATGTTTTATAAGCATTTTTAATTTTATTGCTTAAATCGCATTTTCTCGGCGAGCTGAGCGCTTTTTCTGAATTGTGCCGCTCCCGTCACTCTGGTTAGGTTGGCATCGAAAAAAACGCTCTCGGGTGCTTTAGAGTGCCGAGTTATTCACTGCGCATGAAGAAATGACCACCTCCAACGTTTGGTTTATGTTTAATAAGCATTTTTAATTTTATTGCTTAAATCGCATTTTCTCGGCGAGCTGAGCGCTTTTTCTGAATTGTGCCGCTCCCGTCACTCTGGTTAGGTTGGCATCGAAAAAAACGCTCTCTTGTGCTTTAGAGTGCCGAGTTATTCACTGCGCATGAAGAAATGACCACCTCCAACGTTTGGTTTATGTTTAATAAGCATTTTTAATTTTATTGCTTAAATCGCATTTTCTCGGCGAGCTGAGCACTTTTTCTGAATTGTGCCGCTCCCGTCACTCTGGTTAGGTTGGCATCGAAAAAAACGCTCTCGGGTGCTTTAGAGTGCCGAGTTTATTACTGCGCATTAAGAAATGACCACCTCCAACGTTTGGTTTATGTTTTATAAGCATTTTTAATTTTATTGCTTAAATCGCATTTTCTCGGCGAGCTGAGCACTTTTTCTGAATTGTGCCGCTCCCGTCACTCTGGTTAGGTTGGCATCGAAAAAAACGCTCTCGGGTGCTTTAGAGTGCCGAGTTTATCACTGCGCATGAAGAAATGACCACCTCCAACGTTTGGTTTATGTTTTATAAGCATTTTTAATTTTATTGCTTAAATCGCATTTTCTCGGCGAGCTGAGCGCTTTTTCTGAATTGTGCCGCTCCCGTCACTCTGGTTAGGTTGGCATCGAAAAAAACGCTCTCGGGTGCTTTAGAGTGCCGAGTTTATCACTGCGCATGAAGAAATGACCACCTCCAACGTTTGGTTTATGTTTTATAAGCATTTTTAATTTTATTGCTTAAATCGCAATTTCTCGGCGAGCTGAGCGCTTTTTCTGAATTGTGCCGCTCCCGTAACTCTGGTTAGGTTGGCATCGAAAAAAACGCTCTCGGGTGCTTTAGAGTGCCGAGTTTATCACTGCGCATGAAGAAATGACCACTTCCAACGTTTGGTTTATGTTTTATAAGCATTTTTAATTTTATTGCTTAAATCGCATTTTCTCGGCGAGCTGAGCACTTTTTCTGAATTGTGCCGCTCCCGTCACTCTGGTTAGGTTGGCATCGAAAAAAACGCTCTCGGGTGCTTTAGAGTGCCGAGTTATTCACTGCGCATGAAGAAATGACCACCTCCAACGTTTGGTTTATGTTTTATAAGCATTTTTAATTTTATTGCTTGAATCGCATTTTCTCGGCGAGCTGAGCACTTTTTCTGAATTGTGCCGCTCCCGTCACTCTGGTTAGGTTGGCATCGAAAAAAACGCTCTCGGGTGCTTTAGAGTGCCGAGTTTATCACTGCGCATGAAGAAATGACCACCTCCAACGTTTGGTTTATGTTTTATAAGCATTTTTAATTTTATTGCTTAAATCGCATTTTCTCGGCGAGCTGAGCGCTTTTTCTGAATTGTGCCGCTCCCGTCACTCTGGTTAGGTTGGCATCGAAAAAAACGCTCTCGGGTGCTTTAGAGTGCCGAGTTATTCACTGCGCATGAAGAAATGACCACCTCCAACGTTTGGTTTATGTTTAATAAGCATTTTTAATTTTATTGCTTAAATCGCATTTTCTCGGCGAGCTGAGCGCTTTTTCTGAATTGTGCCGCTCCCGTCACTCTGGTTAGGTTGGCATCGAAAAAAACGCTCTCTTGTGCTTTAGAGTGCCGAGTTATTCACTGCGCATGAAGAAATGACCACCTCCAACGTTTGGTTTATGTTTAATAAGCATTTTTAATTTTATTGCTTAAATCGCATTTTCTCGGCGAGCTGAGCACTTTTTCTGAATTGTGCCGCTCCCGTCACTCTGGTTAGGTTGGCATCGAAAAAAACGCTCTCGGGTGCTTTAGAGTGCCGAGTTTATTACTGCGCATTAAGAAATGACCACCTCCAACGTTTGGTTTATGTTTTATAAGCATTTTTAATTTTATTGCTTAAATCGCATTTTCTCGGCGAGCTGAGCACTTTTTCTGAATTGTGCCGCTCCCGTCACTCTGGTTAGGTTGGCATCGAAAAAAACGCTCTCGGGTGCTTTAGAGTGCCGAGTTATTCACTGCGCACGAAGAAATGACCACCTCCAACGTTTGGTTTATGTTTTATAAGCATTTTTAATTTTATTGCTTAAAGCGCATTTTCTCGGCGAGCTGAGCGCTTTTTCTGAATTGTGCCGCTCCCGTCACTCTGGTTAGGTTGGCATCGAAAAAAACGCTCTCGGGTGCTTTAGAGTGCCGAGTTTATTACTGCGCATTAAGAAATAACCACCTCCAACGTTTGGTTTATGTTTTATAAGCATTTTTAATTGTATTGCTTAAATCGCATTTTCTCGGCGAGCTGAGCACTTTTTCTGAATTGTGCCGCCCCCGTCACTCTGGTTAGGTTGGCATCGAAAAAAACGCTCTCGGGTGCTTTAGAGTGCCGAGTTTATTACTGCGCATTAAGAAATGACCACCTCCAACGTTTGGTTTATGTTTTATAAGCATTTTTAATTTTATTACTTAAATCGCATTTTCTCGGCGAGCTGAGCACTTTTTCTGAATTGTGCCGCTCCCGTCACTCTGGTTAGGTTGGCATCGAAAAAAACGCTATCGGGTGCTTTAGAGTGCCGAGTTATTCACTGCGCATGAAGAAATGACCACCTCCAACGTTTGGTTTATGTTTAATAAGCATTTTTAATTTTATTGCTTAAATCGCATTTTCTCGGCGAGCTGAGCACTTTTTCTGAATTGTGCCGCTCCCGTCACTCTGGTTAGGTTGGCATCGAAAAAAACGCTCTCGGGTGCTTTAGAGTGCCGAGTTTATTACTGCGCATTAAGAAATGACCACCTCCAACGTTTGGTTTGTGTTTTATAAGCATTTTTAATTTTATTGCTTAAATCGCATTTTCTCGGCGAGCTGAGCACTTTTTCTGAATTGTGCCGCCCCCGTCACTCTGGTTAGGTTGGCATCGAAAAAAACGCTCTCGGGTGCTTTAGAGTGCCGAGTTTATTACTGCGCATTAAGAAATGACCACCTCCAACGTTTGGTTTATGTTTTATAAGCATTTTTAATTTTATTGCTTAAATCGCATTTTCTCGGCGAGCTGAGCACTTTTTCTGAATTGTGCCGCTCCCGTCACTCTGGTTAGGTTGGCATCGAAAAAAACGCTATCGGGTGCTTTAGAGTGCCGAGTTATTCACTGCGCATGAAGAAATGACCACCTCCAACGTTTGGTTTATGTTTAATAAGCATTTTTAATTTTATTGCTTAAATCGCATTTTCTCGGCGAGCTGAGCACTTTTTCTGAATTGTGCCGCTCCCGTCACTCTGGTTAGGTTGGCATCGAAAAAAACGCTCTCGGGTGCTTTAGAGTGCCGAGTTTATTACTGCGCATTAAGAAATGACCACCTCCAACGTTTGGTTTGTGTTTTATAAGCATTTTTAATTTTATTGCTTAAATCGCATTTTCTCGGCGAGCTGAGCACTTTTTCTGAATTGTGCCGCTCCCGTCACTCTGGTTAGGTTGGCATCGAAAAAAACGCTCTCGGGTGCTTTAGAGTGCCGAGTTTATTACTGCGCATTAAGAAATGACCACCTCCAACGTTTGGTTTATGTTTTATAAGCATTTTTAATTTTATTGCTTAAATCGCATTTTCTCGGCGAGCTGAGCGCTTTTTCTGAATTGTGCCGCTCCCGTAACTCTGGTTAGGTTGGCATCGAAAAAAACACTCTCGGGTGCTTTAGAGTGCCGAGTTTATCACTGCGCATGAAGAAATGACCACTTCCAACGTTTGGTTTATGTTTTATAAGCATTTTTAATTTTATTGCTTAAATCGCATTTTCTCGGCGAGCTGAGCACTTTTTCTGAATTGTGCCGCTCCCGTCACTCTGGTTAGGTTGGCATCGAAAAAAACGCTCTCGGGTGCTTTAGAGTGCCGAGTTTATTACTGCGCATTAAGAAATGACCACCTCCAACGTTTGGTTTATGTTTTATAAGCATTTTTAATTTTATTGCTTAAATCGCATTTTCTCGGCGAGCTGAGCACTTTTTCTGAATTGTGCCGCTCCCGTCACTCTGGTTAGGTTGGCATCGAAAAAAACGCTCTCGGGTGCTTTAGAGTTCCGAGTTATTCACTGCGCATGAAGAAATGACCACCTCCAACGTTTGGTTTATGTTTTATAAGCATTTTTAATTTTATTGCTTAAATCGCATTTTCTCGGCGAGCTGAGCACTTTTTCTGAATTGTGCCGCTCCCGTCACTCTGGTTAGGTTGGCATCGAAAAAAAACGCTCTCGGGTGCTTTAGAGTGCCGAGTTTATCACTGCGCATGAAGAAATGACCACCTCCAACGTTTGGTTTATGTTTTATAAGCATTTTTAATTTTATTGCTTAAATCGCATTTTCTCGGCGAGCTGAGCGCTTTTTCTGAATTGTGCCGCTCCCGTCACTCTGGTTAGGTTGGCATCGAAAAAAACGCTCTCGGGTGCTTTAGAGTGCCGAGTTATTCACTGCGCATGAAGAAATGACCACCTCCAACGTTTGGTTTATGTTTAATAAGCATTTTTAATTTTATTGCTTAAATCGCATTTTCTCGGCGAGCTGAGCGCTTTTTCTGAATTGTGCCGCTCCCGTCACTCTGGTTAGGTTGGCATCGAAAAAAACGCTCTCGGGTGCTTTAGAGTGCCGAGTTATTCACTGCGCATGAAGAAATGACCACCTCCAACGTTTGGTTTATGTTTAATAAGCATTTTTAATTTTATTGCTTAAATCGCATTTTCTCGGCGAGCTGAGCACTTTTTCTGAATTGTGCCGCTCCCGTCACTCTGGTTAGGTTGGCATCGAAAAAAACGCTCTCGGGTGCTTTAGAGTGCCGAGTTTATTACTGCGCATTAAGAAATGACCACCTCCAACGTTTGGTTTATGTTTTATAAGCATTTTTAATTTTATTGCTTAAATCGCATTTTCTCGGCGAGCTGAGCACTTTTTCTGAATTGTGCCGCTCCCGTCACTCTGGTTAGGTTGGCATCGAAAAAAACGCTCTCGGGTGCTTTAGAGTGCCGAGTTATTCACTGCGCACGAAGAAATGACCACCTCCAACGTTTGGTTTATGTTTTATAAGCATTTTTAATTTTATTGCTTAAATCGCATTTTCTCGGCGAGCTGAGCGCTTTTTCTGAATTGTGCCGCTCCCGTCACTCTGGTTAGGTTGGCATCGAAAAAAACGCTCTCGGGTGCTTTAGAGTGCCGAGTTTATTACTGCGCATTAAGAAATAACCACCTCCAACGTTTGGTTTATGTTTTATAAGCATTTTTAATTTTATTGCTTAAATCGCATTTTCTCGGCGAGCTGAGCACTTTTTCTGAATTGTGCCGCCCCCGTCACTCTGGTTAGGTTGGCATCGAAAAAAACGCTCTCGGGTGCTTTAGAGTGCCGAGTTTATTACTGCGCATTAAGAAATGACCACCTCCAACGTTTGGTTTATGTTTTATAAGCATTTTTAATTTTATTGCTTAAATCGCATTTTCTCGGCGAGCTGAGCACTTTTTCTGAATTGTGCCGCTCCCGTCACTCTGGTTAGGTTGGCATCGAAAAAAACGCTATCGGGTGCTTTAGAGTGCCGAGTTATTCACTGCGCATGAAGAAATGACCACCTCCAACGTTTGGTTTATGTTTAATAAGCATTTTTAATTTTATTGCTTAAATCGCATTTTCTCGGCGAGCTGAGCACTTTTTCTGAATTGTGCCGCTCCCGTCACTCTGGTTAGGTTGGCATCGAAAAAAACGCTCTCGGGTGCTTTAGAGTGCCGAGTTTATTACTGCGCATTAAGAAATGACCACCTCCAACGTTTGGTTTATGTTTTATAAGCATTTTTAATTTTATTGCTTAAATCGCATTTTCTCGGCGAGCTGAGCACTTTTTCTGAATTGTGCCGCTCCCGTCACTCTGGTTAGGTTGGCATCGAAAAAAACGCTCTCGGGTGCTTTAGAGTGCCGAGTTTATTACTGCGCATTAAGAAATGACCACCTCCAACGTTTGGTTTATGTTTTATAAGCATTTTTAATTTTATTGCTTAAATCGCATTTTCTCGGCGAGCTGAGCACTTTTTCTGAATTGTGCCGCTCCCGTCACTCTGGTTAGGTTGGCATCGAAAAAAACGCTCTCGGGTGCTTTAGAGTGCCGAGTTATTCACTGCGCATGAAGAAATGACCACCTCCAACGTTTGGTTTATGTTTAATAAGCATTTTTAATTTTATTGCTTGAATCGCATTTTCTCGGCGAGCTGAGCACTTTTTCTGAATTGTGCCGCTCCCGTCACTCTGGTTAGGTTGGCATCGAAAAAAACGCTCTCGGGTGCTTTAGAGTGCCGAGTTTATCACTGCGATGAAGAAATGACCACCTCCAACGTTTGGTTTATGTTTTATAAGCATTTTTAATTTTATTGCTTAAATCGCATTTTCTCGGCGAGCTGAGCACTTTTTCTGAATTGTGCCGCTCCCGTCACTCTGGTTAGGTTGGCATCGAAAAAAACGCTATCGGGTGCTTTAGAGTGCCGAGTTATTCACTGCGCATGAAGAAATGACCACCTCCAACGTTTGGTTTATGTTTAATAAGCATTTTTAATTTTATTGCTTAAATCGCATTTTCTCGGCGAGCTGAGCACTTTTTCTGAATTGTGCCGCTCCCGTCACTCTGGTTAGGTTGGCATCGAAAAAAACGCTCTCGGGTGCTTTAGAGTGCCGAGTTTATTACTGCGCATTAAGAAATGACCACCTCCAACGTTTGGTTTATGTTTTATAAGCATTTTTAATTTTATTGCTTAAATCGCATTTTCTCGGCGAGCTGAGCACTTTTTCTGAATTGTGCCGCTCCCGTCACTCTGGTTAGGTTGGCATCGAAAAAAACGCTCTCGGGTGCTTTAGAGTGCCGAGTTTATTACTGCGCATTAAGAAATGACCACCTCCAACGTTTGGTTTATGTTTTATAAGCATTTTTAATTTTATTGCTTAAATCGCATTTTCTCGGCGAGCTGAGCACTTTTTCTGAATTGTGCCGCTCCCGTCACTCTGGTTAGGTTGGCATCGAAAAAAACGCTCTCGGGTGCTTTAGAGTGCCGAGTTTATCACTGCGCATGAAGAAATGACCACCTCCAACGTTTGGTTTATGTTTTATAAGCATTTTTAATTTCATTGCTTAAATCGCATTTTCTCGGCGAGCTGAGCGCTTTTTCTGAATTGTGCCGCTCCCGTCACTCTGGTTAGGTTGGCATCGAAAAAAACGCTCTCGGGTGCTTTAGAGTGCCGAGTTTATCACTGCGCATGAAGAAATGACCACCTCCAACGTTTGGTTTATGTTTTATAAGCATTTTTAATTTTATTGCTTAAATCGCATTTTCTCGGCGAGCTGAGCGCTTTTTCTGAATTGTGCCGCTCCCGTAACTCTGGTTAGGTTGGCATCGAAAAAAACGCTCTCGGGTGCTTTAGAGTGCCGAGTTTATCACTGCGCATGAAGAAATGACCACTTCCAACGTTTGGTTTATGTTTTATAAGCATTTTTAATTTTATTGCTTAAATCGCATTTTCTCGGCGAGCTGAGCACTTTTTCTGAATTGTGCCGCTCCCGTCACTCTGGTTAGGTTGGCATCGAAAAAAACGCTCTCGGGTGCTTTAGAGTGCCGAGTTTATTACTGCGCATTAAGAAATGACCACCTCCAACGTTTGGTTTATGTTTTATAAGCATTTTTAATTTTATTGCTTAAATCGCATTTTCTCGGCGAGCTGAGCACTTTTTATGAATTGTGCCGCTCCCGTCACTCTGGTTAGGTTGGCATCGAAAAAAACGCTCTCGGGTGCTTTAGAGTTCCGAGTTATTCACTGCGCATGAAGAAATGACCACCTCCAACGTTTGGTTTATGTTTTATAAGCATTTTTAATTTTATTGCTTAAATCGCATATTCTCGGCGAGCTGAGCACTTTTTCTGAATTGTGCCGCTCCCGTCACTCTGGTTAGGTTGGCATCGAAAAAAACGCTCTCGGGTGCTTTAGAGTGCCGAGTTTATTACTGCGCATTAAGAAATGACCACCTCCAACGTTTGGTTTATGTTTTATAAGCATTTTTAATTTTATTGCTTAAATCGCATTTTCTCGGCGAGCTGAGCACTTTTTCTGAATTGTGCCGCTCCCGTCACTCTGGTTAGGTTGGCATCGAAAAAAAAACGCTCTCGGGTGCTTTAGAGTGCCGAGTTATTCACTGCGCATGAAGAAATGACCACCTCCAACGTTTGGTTTATGTTTAATAAGCATTTTTAATTTTATTGCTTGAATCGCATTTTCTCGGCGAGCTGAGCACTTTTTCTGAATTGTGCCGCTCCCGTCACTCTGGTTAGGTTGGCATCGAAAAAAACGCTCTCGGGTGCTTTATAGTGCCGAGTTTATCACTGCGCATGAAGAAATGACCACCTCCAACGTTTGGTTTATGTTTTATAAGCATTTTTAATTTTATTGCTTAAATCGCATTTTCTCGGCGAGCTGAGCGCTTTTTCTGAATTGTGCCGCTCCCGTCACTCTGGTTAGGTTGGCATCGAAAAAAACGCTCTCGGGTGCTTTAGAGTGCCGAGTTTATCACTGCGCATGAAGAAATGACCACCTCCAACGTTTGGTTTATGTTTTATAAGCATTTTTAATTTTATTGCTTAAATCGCATTTTCTCGGCGAGCTGAGCACTTTTTCTGAATTGTGCCGCTCCCGTCACTCTGGTTAGGTTGGCATCGAAAAAAACGCTCTCGGGTGCTTTAGAGTGCCGAGTTATTCACTGCGCATGAAGAAATGACCACCTCCAACGTTTGGTTTATGTTTTATAAGCATTTTTAATTTTATTGCTTAAATCGCATTTTCTCGGCGAGCTGAGCGCTTTTTCTGAATTGTGCCGCTCCCGTCACTCTGGTTAGGTTGGCATCGAAAAAAACGCTCTCGGGTGCTTTAGAGTGCCGAGTTTATCACTGCCCATGAAGAAATGACCACCTCCAACGTTTGGTTTATGTTTTATAAGCATTTTTAATTTTCTTGCTTAAATCGCATTTTCTCGGCGAGCTGAGCGCTTTTTCTGAATTGTGCCGCTCCCGTAACTCTGGTTAGGTTGGCATCGAAAAAAACTCTCTCGGGTGCTTTAGAGTGCCGAGTTTATCACTGCGCATGAAGAAATGACCACTTCCAACGTTTGGTTTATGTTTTATAAGCATTTTTAATTTTATTGCTTAAATCGCATTTTCTCGGCGAGCTGAGCACTTTTTCTGAATTGTGCCGCTCCCGTCAATCTGGTTAGGTTGGCATCGAAAAAAACGCTCTCGGGTGCTTTAGAGTGCCGAGTTTATTACTGCGCATTAAGAAATGACCACCTCCAACGTTTGGTTTATGTTTTATAAGCATTTTTAATTTTATTGCTTAAATCGCATTTTCTCGGCGAGCTGAGCACTTTTTCTGAATTGTGCCGCTCCCGTCACTCTGGTTAGGTTGGCATCGAAAAAAACGCTCTCGGGTGCTTTAGAGTGCCGAGTTTATCACTGCGCATGAAGAAATGACCACCTCCAACGTTTGGTTTATGTTTTATAAGCATTTTTAATTTTATTGCTTAAATCGCATTTTCTCGGCGAGCTGAGCACTTTTTCTGAATTGTGCCGCTCCCGTCACTCTGGTTAGGTTGGCATCGAAAAAAACGCTCTCGGCTGCTTTAGAGTGCCGAGTTTATCACTGCGCATGAAGAAATGACCACCTCCAACGTTTGGTTTATGTTTTATAAGCATTTTTAATTTTATTGCTTAAATCGCAATTTCTCGGCGAGCTGAGCGCTTTTTCTGAATTGTGCCGCTCCCGTAACTCTGGTTAGGTTGGCATCGAAAAAAACGCTCTCGGGTGCTTTAGAGTGCCGAGTTTATCACTGCGCATGAAGAAATGACCACTTCCAACGTTTGGTTTATGTTTTATAAGCATTTTTAATTTTATTGCTTAAATCGCATTTTCTCGGCGAGCTGAGCACTTTTTCTGAATTGTGCCGCTCCCGTCACTCTGGTTAGGTTGGCATCGAAAAAAACGCTCTCGGGTGCTTTAGAGTGCCGAGTTTATTACTGCGCATTAAGAAATGACCACCTCCAACGTTTTGTTTATGTTTTATAAGCATTTTTAATTTTATTGCTTAAATCGCATTTTCTCGGCGAGCTGAGCACTTTTTCTGAATTGTGCCGCTCCCGTCACTCTGGTTAGGTTGGCATCGAAAAAAACGCTCTCGGGTGCTTTAGAGTGCCGAGTTTATCACTGCGCATGAAGAAATGACCACCTCCAACGTTTGGTTTATGTTTTATAAGCATTTTTAATTTTATTGCTTAAATCGCATTTTCTCGGCGAGCTGAGCGCTTTTTCTGAATTGTGCCGCTCCCGTCACTCTGGTTAGGTTGGCATCGAAAAAAACGCTCTCGGGTGCTTTAGAGTGCCGAGTTATTCACTGCGCATGAAGAAATGACCACCTCCAACGTTTGGTTTATGTTTAATAAGCATTTTTAATTTTATTGCTTAAATCGCATTTTCTCGGCGAGCTGAGCGCTTTTTCTGAATTGTGCCGCTCCCGTCACTCTGGTTAGGTTGGCATCGAAAAAAACGCTCTCTTGTGCTTTAGAGTGCCGAGTTATTCACTGCGCATGAAGAAATGACCACCTCCAACGTTTGGTTTATGTTTAATAAGCATTTTTAATTTTATTGCTTAAATCGCATTTTCTCGGCGAGCTGAGCACTTTTTCTGAATTGTGCCGCTCCCGTCACTCTGGTTAGGTTGGCATCGAAAAAAACGCTCTCGGGTGCTTTAGAGTGCCGAGTTTATTACTGCGCATTAAGAAATGACCACCTCCAACGTTTGGTTTATGTTTTATAAGCATTTTTAATTTTATTGCTTAAATCGCATTTTCTCGGCGAGCTGAGCACTTTTTCTGAATTGTGCCGCTCCCGTCACTCTGGTTAGGTTGGCATCGAAAAAAAACGCTCTCGGGTGCTTTAGAGTGCCGAGTTATTCACTGCGCACGAAGAAATGACCACCTCCAACGTTTGGTTTATGTTTTATAAGCATTTTTAATTTTATTGCTTAAAGCGCATTTTCTCGGCGAGCTGAGCGCTTTTTCTGAATTGTGCCGCTCCCGTCACTCTGGTTAGGTTGGCATCGAAAAAAACGCTCTCGGGTGCTTTAGAGTGCCGAGTTTATTACTGCGCATTAAGAAATAACCACCTCCAACGTTTGGTTTATGTTTTATAAGCATTTTTAATTGTATTGCTTAAATCGCATTTTCTCGGCGAGCTGAGCACTTTTTCTGAATTGTGCCGCCCCCGTCACTCTGGTTAGGTTGGCATCGAAAAAAACGCTCTCGGGTGCTTTAGAGTGCCGAGTTTATTACTGCGCATTAAGAAATGACCACCTCCAACGTTTGGTTTATGTTTTATAAGCATTTTTAATTTTATTGCTTAAATCGCATTTTCTCGGCGAGCTGAGCACTTTTTCTGAATTGTGCCGCTCCCGTCACTCTGGTTAGGTTGGCATCGAAAAAAACGCTATCGGGTGCTTTAGAGTGCCGAGTTATTCACTGCGCATGAAGAAATGACCACCTCCAACGTTTGGTTTATGTTTAATAAGCATTTTTAATTTTATTGCTTAAATCGCATTTTCTCGGCGAGCTGAGCACTTTTTCTGAATTGTGCCGCTCCCGTCACTCTGGTTAGGTTGGCATCGAAAAAAACGCTCTCGGGTGCTTTAGAGTGCCGAGTTTATTACTGCGCATTAAGAAATGACCACCTCCAACGTTTGGTTTGTGTTTTATAAGCATTTTTAATTTTATTGCTTAAATCGCATTTTCTCGGCGAGCTGAGCACTTTTTCTGAATTGTGCCGCTCCCGTCACTCTGGTTAGGTTGGCATCGAAAAAAACGCTCTCGGGTGCTTTAGAGTGCCGAGTTTATTACTGCGCATTAAGAAATGACCACCTCCAACGTTTGGTTTATGTTTTATAAGCATTTTTAATTTTATTGCTTAAATCGCATTTTCTCGGCGAGCTGAGCGCTTTTTCTGAATTGTGCCGCTCCCGTAACTCTGGTTAGGTTGGCATCGAAAAAAACACTCTCGGGTGCTTTAGAGTGCCGAGTTTATCACTGCGCATGAAGAAATGACCACTTCCAACGTTTGGTTTATGTTTTATAAGCATTTTTAATGTTATTGCTTAAATCGCATTTTCTCGGCGAGCTGAGCACTTTTTCTGAATTGTGCCGCTCCCGTCACTCTGGTTAGGTTGGCATCGAAAAAAACGCTCTCGGGTGCTTTAGAGTGCCGAGTTTATTACTGCGCATTAAGAAATGACCACCTCCAACGTTTGGTTTATGTTTTATAAGCATTTTTAATTTTATTGCTTAAATCGCATTTTCTCGGCGAGCTGAGCACTTTTTCTGAATTGTGCCGCTCCCGTCACTCTGGTTAGGTTGGCATCGAAAAAAACGCTCTCGGGTGCTTTAGAGTTCCGAGTTATTCACTGCGCATGAAGAAATGACCACCTCCAACGTTTGGTTTATGTTTTATAAGCATTTTTAATTTTATTGCTTAAATCGCATTTTCTCGGCGAGCTGAGCACTTTTTCTGAATTGTGCCGCTCCCGTCACTCTGGTTAGGTTGGCATCGAAAAAAAACGCTCTCGGGTGCTTTAGAGTGCCGAGTTTATCACTGCGCATGAAGAAATGACCACCTCCAACGTTTGGTTTATGTTTTATAAGCATTTTTAATTTTATTGCTTAAATCGCATTTTCTCGGCGAGCTGAGCGCTTTTTCTGAATTGTGCCGCTCCCGTCACTCTGGTTAGGTTGGCATCGAAAAAAAACGCTCTCGGGTGCTTTAGAGTGCCGAGTTATTCACTGCGCATGAAGAAATGACCACCTCCAACGTTTGGTTTATGTTTAATAAGCATTTTTAATTTTATTGCTTGAATCGCATTTTCTCGGCGAGCTGAGCACTTTTTCTGAATTGTGCCGCTCCCGTCACTCTGGTTAGGTTGGCATCGAAAAAAACGCTCTCGGGTGCTTTATAGTGCCGAGTTTATCACTGCGCATGAAGAAATGACCACCTCCAACGTTTGGTTTATGTTTTATAAGCATTTTTAATTTTATTGCTTAAATCGCATTTTCTCGGCGAGCTGAGCGCTTTTTCTGAATTGTGCCGCTCCCGTCACTCTGGTTAGGTTGGCATCGAAAAAAACGCTCTCGGGTGCTTTAGAGTGCCGAGTTTATCACTGCGCATGAAGAAATGACCACCTCCAACGTTTGGTTTATGTTTTATAAGCATTTTTAATTTTATTGCTTAAATCGCATTTTCTCGGCGAGCTGAGCACTTTTTCTGAATTGTGCCGCTCCCGTCACTCTGGTTAGGTTGGCATCGAAAAAAACGCTCTCGGGTGCTTTAGAGTGCCGAGTTATTCACTGCGCATGAAGAAATGACCACCTCCAACGTTTGGTTTATGTTTTATAAGCATTTTTAATTTTATTGCTTAAATCGCATTTTCTCGGCGAGCTGAGCGCTTTTTCTGAATTGTGCCGCTCCCGTCACTCTGGTTAGGTTGGCATCGAAAAAAACGCTCTCGGGTGCTTTAGAGTGCCGAGTTTATCACTGCCCATGAAGAAATGACCACCTCCAACGTTTGGTTTATGTTTTATAAGCATTTTTAATTTTATTGCTTAAATCGCATTTTCTCGGCGAGCTGAGCGCTTTTTCTGAATTGTGCCGCTCCCGTAACTCTGGTTAGGTTGGCATCGAAAAAAACTCTCTCGGGTGCTTTAGAGTGCCGAGTTTATCACTGCGCATGAAGAAATGACCACTTCCAACGTTTGGTTTATGTTTTATAAGCATTTTTAATTTTATTGCTTAAATCGCATTTTCTCGGCGAGCTGAGCACTTTTTCTGAATTGTGCCGCTCCCGTCAATCTGGTTAGGTTGGCATCGAAAAAAACGCTCTCGGGTGCTTTAGAGTGCCGAGTTTATTACTGCGCATTAAGAAATGACCACCTCCAACGTTTGGTTTATGTTTTATAAGCATTTTTAATTTTATTGCTTAAATCGCATTTTCTCGGCGAGCTGAGCACTTTTTCTGAATTGTGCCGCTCCCGTCACTCTGGTTAGGTTGGCATCGAAAAAAACGCTCTCGGGTGCTTTAGAGTGCCGAGTTATTCACTGCGCATGAAGAAATGACCACCTCCAACGTTTGGTTTATGTTTTATAAGCATTTTTAATTTTATTGCTTAAATCGCATTTTCTCGGCGAGCTGAGCACTTTTTCTGAATTGTGCCACTCCCGTCACTCTGGTTAGGTTGGCATCGAAAAAAACGCTCTCGGGTGCTTTAGAGTGCCGAGTTTATCACTGCGCATGAAGAAATGACCACCTCCAACGTTTGGTTTATGTTTTATAAGCATTTTTAATTTTATTGCTTAAATCGCATTTTCTCGGCGAGCTGAGCGCTTTTTCTGAATTGTGCCGCTCCCGTCACTCTGGTTAGGTTGGCATCGAAAAAAACGCTCTCGGGTGCTCTAGAGTGCCGATTTATTCACTGCGCATGAAGAAATGACCACCTCCAACGTTTGGTTTATGTTTAATAAGCATTTTTAATTTTATTGCTTAAATCGCATTTTCTCGGCGAGCTGAGCGCTTTTTCTGAATTGTGCCGCTCCCGTCACTCTGGTTAGGTTGGCATCGAAAAAAACGCTCTCGGGTGCTTTAGAGTGCCGAGTTATTCACTGCGCATGAAGAAATGACCACCTCCAACGTTTGGTTTATGTTTAATAAGCATTTTTAATTTTATTGCTTAAATCGCATTTTCTCGGCGAGCTGAGCACTTTTTCTGAATTGTGCCGCTCCCGTCACTCTGGTTAGGTTGGCATCGAAAAAAACGCTCTCGGGTGCTTTAGAGTGCCGAGTTTATTACTGCGCATTAAGAAATGACCACCTCCAACGTTTGGTTTATGTTTTATAAGCATTTTTAATTTTATTGCTTAAATCGCATTTTCTCGGCGAGCTGAGCACTTTTTCTGAATTGTGCCGCTCCCGTCACTCTGGTTAGGTTGGCATCGAAAAAAACGCTCTCGGGTGCTTTAGAGTGCCGAGTTTATCACTGCGCATGAAGAAATGACCGCCTCCAACGTTTGGTTTATGTTTTATAAGCATTTTTAATTTTATTGCTTAAATCGCATTTTCTCGGCGAGCTGAGCGCTTTTTCTGAATTGTGCCGCTCCCGTCACTCTGGTTAGGTTGGCATCGAAAAAAACGCTCTCGGGTGCTTTAGAGTGCCGAGTTATTCACTGCGCATGAAGAAATGACCACCTCCAACGTTTTGTTTATGTTTAATAAGCATTTTTAATTTTATTGCTTAAATCGCATTTTCTCGGCGAGCTGAGCGCTTTTTCTGAATTGTGCCGCTCCCGTCACTCTGGTTAGGTTGGCATCGAAAAAAACGCTCTCGGGTGCTTTAGAGTGCCGAGTTATTCACTGCGCATGAAGAAATGACCACCTCCAACGTTTGGTTTATGTTTAATAAGCATTTTTAATTTTATTGCTTAAATCGCATTTTCTCGGCGAGCTGAGCACTTTTTCTGAATTGTGCCGCTCCCGTCACTCTGGTTAGGTTGGCATCGAAAAAAACGCTCTCGGGTGCTTTAGAGTGCCGAGTTTATTACTGCGCATTAAGAAATGACCACCTCCAACGTTTGGTTTATGTTTTATAAGCATTTTTAATTTTATTGCTTAAATCGCATTTTCTCGGCGAGCTGAGCACTTTTTCTGAATTGTGCCGCTCCCGTCACTCTGGTTAGGTTGGCATCGAAAAAAACGCTCTCGGGTGCTTTAGAGTGCCGAGTTATTCACTGCGCACGAAGAAATGACCACCTCCAACGTTTGGTTTATGTTTTATAAGCATTTTTAATTTTATTGCTTAAATCGCATTTTCTCGGCGAGCTGAGCGCTTTTTCTGAATTGTGCCGCTCCCGTCACTCTGGTTAGGTTGGCATTGAAAAAAACGCTCTCGGGTGCTTTAGAGTGCCGAGTTTATTACTGCGCATTAAGAAATAACCACCTCCAACGTTTGGTTTATGTTTTATAAGCATTTTTAATTTTATTGCTTAAATCGCATTTTCTCGGCGAGCTGAGCACTTTTTCTGAATTGTGCCGCCCCCGTCACTCTGGTTAGGTTGGCATCGAAAAAAACGCTCTCGGGTGCTTTAGAGTGCCGAGTTTATTACTGCGCATTAAGAAATGACCACCTCCAACGTTTGGTTTATGTTTTATAAGCATTTTTAATTTTATTGCTTAAATCGCATTTTCTCGGCGAGCTGAGCACTTTTTCTGAATTGTGCCGCTCCCGTCACTCTGGTTAGGTTGGCATCGAAAAAAACGCTATCGGGTGCTTTAGAGTGCCGAGTTATTCACTGCGCATGAAGAAATGACCACCTCCAACGTTTGGTTTATGTTTAATAAGCATTTTTAATTTTATTGCTTAAATCGCATTTTCTCGGCGAGCTGAGCACTTTTTCTGAATTGTGCCGCTCCCGTCACTCTGGTTAGGTTGGCATCGAAAAAAACGCTCTCGGGTGCTTTAGAGTGCCGAGTTTATTACTGCGCATTAAGAAATGACCACCTCCAACGTTTGGTTTATGTTTTATAAGCATTTTTAATTTTATTGCTTAAATCGCATTTTCTCGGCGAGCTGAGCACTTTTTCTGAATTGTGCCGCTCCCGTCACTCTGGTTAGGTTGGCATCGAAAAAAACGCTCTCGGGTGCTTTAGAGTGCCGAGTTATTCACTGCGCACGAAGAAATGACCACCTCCAACGTTTGGTTTATGTTTTATAAGCATTTTTAATTTTATTGCTTAAATCGCATTTTCTCGGCGAGCTGAGCGCTTTTTCTGAATTGTGCCGCTCCCGTCACTCTGGTTAGGTTGGCATTGAAAAAAACGCTCTCGGGTGCTTTAGAGTGCCGAGTTTATTACTGCGCATTAAGAAATGACCACCTCCAACGTTTGGTTTATGTTTTATAAGCATTTTTAATTTTATTGCTTAAATCGCATTTTCTCGGCGAGCTGAGCACTTTTTCTGAATTGTGCCGCTCCCGTCACTCTGGTTAGGTTGGCATCGAAAAAAACGCTATCGGGTGCTTTAGAGTGCCGAGTTATTCACTGCGCATGAAGAAATGACCACCTCCAACGTTTGGTTTATGTTTAATAAGCATTTTTAATTTTATTGCTTAAATCGCATTTTCTCGGCGAGCTGAGCACTTTTTCTGAATTGTGCCGCTCCCGTCACTCTGGTTAGGTTGGCATCGAAAAAAACGCTCTCGGGTGCTTTAGAGTGCCGAGTTATTCACTGCGCATGAAGAAATGACCACCTCCAACGTTTGGTTTATGTTTAATAAGCATTTTTAATTTTATTGCTTAAATCGCATTTTCTCGGCGAGCTGAGCGCTTTTTCTGAATTGTGCCGCTCCCGTCACTCTGGTTAGGTTGGCATCGAAAAAAACGCTCTCGGGTGCTTTAGAGTGCCGAGTTATTCACTGCGCATGAAGAAATGACCACCTCCAACGTTTGGTTTATGTTTAATAAGCATTTTTAATTTTATTGCTTAAATCGCATTTTCTCGGCGAGCTGAGCACTTTTTCTGAATTGTGCCGCTCCCGTCACTCTGGTTAGGTTGGCATCGAAAAAAACGCTCTCGGGTGCTTTAGAGTGCCGAGTTTATTACTGCGCATTAAGAAATGACCACCTCCAACGTTTGGTTTATGTTTTATAAGCATTTTTAATTTTATTGCTTAAATCGCATTTTCTCGGCGAGCTGAGCACTTTTTATGAATTGTGCCGCTCCCGTCACTCTGGTTAGGTTGGCATCGAAAAAAAACGCTCTCGGGTGCTTTAGAGTTCCGAGTTATTCACTGCGCATGAAGAAATGACCACCTCCAACGTTTGGTTTATGTTTTATAAGCATTTTTAATTTTATTGCTTAAATCGCATTTTCTCGGCGAGCTGAGCACTTTTTCTGAATTGTGCCGCTCCCGTCACTCTGGTTAGGTTGGCATCGAAAAAAACGCTCTCGGGTGCTTTAGAGTGCCGAGTTTATCACTGCGCATGAAGAAATGACCACCTCCAACGTTTGGTTTATGTTTTATAAGCATTTTTAATTTTATTGCTTAAATCGCATTTTCTCGGCGAGCTGAGCGCTTTTTCTGAATTGTGCCGCTCCCGTCACTCTGGTTAGGTTGGCATCGAAAAAAACGCTCTCGGGTGCTTTAGAGTGCCGAGTTATTCACTGCGCATGAAGAAATGACCACCTCCAACGTTTTGTTTATGTTTAATAAGCATTTTTAATTTTATTGCTTAAATCGCATTTTCTCGGCGAGCTGAGCGCTTTTTCTGAATTGTGCCGCTCCCGTCACTCTGGTTAGGTTGGCATCGAAAAAAACGCTCTCGGGTGCTTTAGAGTGCCGAGTTATTCACTGTGCATGAAGAAATGACCACCTCCAACGTTTGGTTTATGTTTAATAAGCATTTTTAATTTTATTGCTTGAATCGCATTTTCTCGGCGAGCTGAGCACTTTTTCTGAATTGTGCCGCTCCCGTCACTCTGGTTAGGTTGGCATCGAAAAAAACGCTCTCGGGTGCTTTAGAGTGCCGAGTTTATCACTGCGCATGAATAAATGACCACCTCCAACGTTTGGTTTATGTTTTATAAGCATTTTTAATTTTATTGCTTAAATCGCATTTTCTCGGCGAGCAGAGCGCTTTTTCTGAATTGTGCCGCTCCCGTCACTCTGGTTAGGTTGGCATCGAAAAAAACGCTCTCGGGTGCTTTAGAGTGCCGAGTTTATCACTGCGCATGAAGAAATGACCACCTCCAACGTTTGGTTTATGTTTTATAAGCATTTTTAATTTTATTGCTTAAATCGCATTTTCTCGGCGAGCTGAGCGCTTTTTCTGAATTGTGCCGCTCCCGTCACTCTGGTTAGGTTGGCATCGAAAAAAACGCTCTCGGGTGCTTTAGAGTGCCGAGTTTATCACTGCGCATGAAGAAATGACCACCTCCAACGTTTGGTTTATGTTTTATAAGCATTTTTAATTTTATTGCTTAAATCGCATTTTCTCGGCGAGCTGAGCGCTTTTTCTGAATTGTGCCGCTCCCGTCACTCTGGTTAGGTTGGCATCGAAAAAAACGCTCTCGGGTGCTTTAGAGTGCCGAGTTTATCACTGCGCATGAAGAAATGACCACCTCCAACGTTTGGTTTATGTTTTATAAGCATTTTTAATTTTATTGCTTAAATCGCATTTTCTCGGCGAGCTGAGCGCTTTTTCTGAATTGTGCCGCTCCCGTAACTCTGGTTAGGTTGGCATCGAAAAAAACGCTCTCGGGTGCTTTAGAGTGCCGAGTTTATCACTGCGCATGAAGAAATGACCACTTCCAACGTTTGGTTTATGTTTTATAAGCATTTTTAATTTTATTGCTTAAATCGCATTTTCTCGGCGAGCTGAGCACTTTTTCTGAATTGTGCCGCTCCCGTCACTCTGGTTAGGTTGGCATCGAAAAAAACGCTCTCGGGTGCTTTAGAGTGCCGAGTTTATTACTGCGCATTAAGAAATGACCACCTCCAACGTTTGGTTTATGTTTTATAAGCATTTTTAATTTTATTGCTTAAATCGCATTTTCTCGGCGAGCTGAGCACTTTTTCTGAATTGTGCCGCTCCCGTCACTCTGGTTAGGTTGGCATCGAAAAAAACGCTCTCGGGTGCTTTAGAGTGCCGAGTTTATTACTGCGCATTAAGAAATGACCACCTCCAACGTTTGGTTTATGTTTAATAAGCATTTTTAATTTTATTGCTTAAATCGCATTTTCTCGGCGAGCTGAGCGCTTTTTCTGAATTGTGCCGCTCCCGTCACTCTGGTTAGGTTGTCATCGAAAAAAACGCTCTTGGGTGCTTTAGAGTGCCGAGTTTATTACTGCGCATTAAGAAATGACCACCTCCAACGTTTGGTTTATGTTTTATAAGCATTTTTAATTTTATTGCTTAAATCGCATTTTCTCGGCGAGCTGAGCACTTTTTCTGAATTGTGCCGCTCCCGTCACTCTGGTTAGGTTGGCATCGAAAAAAACGCTCTCGGGTGCTTTAGAGTGCCGAGTTTATTACTGCGCATTAAGAAATGACCACCTCCAACGTTTGGTTTATGTTTTATAAGCATTTTTAATTTTATTGCTTAAATCGCATTTTCTCGGCGAGCTGAGCGCTTTTTCTGAATTGTGCCGCTCCCGTCACTCTGGTTAGGTTGGCATCGGAAAAAACGCTCTCGGGTGCTTTAGAGTGCCGAGTTATTCACTGCGCATGAAGAAATGACCACCTCCAACGTTTGGTTTATGTTTAATAAGCATTTTTAATTTTATTGCTTAAATCGCATTTTCTCGGCGAGCTGAGCACTTTTTCTGAATTGTGCCGCTCCCGTCACTCTGGTTAGGTTGGCATCGAAAAAAACGCTCTCGGGTGCTTTAGAGTGCCGAGTTTATTACTGCGCATTAAGAAATGACCACCTCCAACGTTTGGTTTATGTTTTATAAGCATTTTTAATTTTATTGCTTAAATCGCATTTTCTCGGCGAGCTGAGCACTTTTTCTGAATTGTGCCGCTCACGTCACTCTGGTTAGGTTGGCATCGAAAAAAACGCTCTCGGGTGCTTTAGAGTGCCGAGTTTATCACTGCGCATGAAGAAATGACCACCTCCAACGTTTGGTTTATGTTTTATAAGCATTTTTAATTTTATTGCTTAAATTGCATTTTCTCGGCGAGCTGAGCACTTTTTCTGAATTGTGCCGCTCCCGTCACTCTGGTTAGGTTGGCATCGGAAAAAACGCTCTCGGGTGCTTTAGAGTGCCGAGTTTATCACTGCGCATGAAGAAATGACCACCTCCAACGTTTGGTTTATGTTTAATAAGCATTTTTAATTTTATTGCTTAAATCGCATTTTCTCGGCGAGCTGAGCACTTTTTCTGAATTGTGCCGCTCCCGTCACTCTGGTTAGGTTGGCATCGAAAAAAACGCTCTCGGGTGCTTTAGAGTGCCGACTTTATCACTGCGCATGAAGAAATGACCACCTCCAACGTTTGGTTTATGTTTTATAAGCATTTTTAATTTTATTGCTTAAATTGCATTTTCTCGGCGAGCTGAGCACTTTTTCTGAATTGTGCCGCTCCCGTCACTCTGGTTAGGTTGGCATCGAAAAAAACGCTCTCGGGTGCTTTAGAGTGCCGAGTTTATTACTGCGCATGAAGAAATGACCACCTCCAACGTTTGGTTTATGTTTTATAAGCATTTTTAATTTTATTGCTTAAATCGCATTTTCTCGGCGAGCTGAGCGCTTTTTCTGAATTGTGCCGCTCCCGTCACTCTGGTTAGGTTGGCATCGAAAAAAAGGCTCCCGGGTGCTTTAGAGTGCCGAGTTATTCACTGCGCACGAAGAAATGACCACCTCCAACGTTTGGTTTATGTTTTATAAGCATTTTTAAATTTATTGCTTAAATCGCATTTTCTCGGCGAGCTGAGCGCTTTTTCTGAATTGTGCCGCTCCCGTCACTCTGGTTAGGTTGGCATCGAAAAAAACGCTCTCGGGTGCTTTAGAGTGCCGAGTTATTCACTGCGCATGAAGAAATGACCACCTCCAACGTTTGGTTTATGTTTTATAAGCATTTTTAGTTTTATTTCTTAAATCGCATTTTCTCGGCGAGCTGAGCACTTTTTCTGAATTGTGCCGCTCCCGTCACTCTGGTTAGGTTGGCATCGAAAAAAACGCTCTCGGGTGCTTTAGAGTGCCGAGTTTATTACTGCGCATTAAGAAATGACCACCTCCAACGTTTGGTTTATGTTTTATAAGCATTTTTAATTTTATTGCTTAAATCGCATTTTCTCGGCGAGCTGAGCACTTTTTCTGAATTGTGCCGCTCCCGTCACTCTGGTTAGGTTGGCATCGAAAAAAACGCTCTCGGGTGCTTTAGAGTGCCGAGTTATTCACTGCGCATGAAGAAATGACCACCTCCAACGTTTGGTTTATGTTTTATAAGCATTTTTAATTTTATTGCTTAAATCGCATTTTCTCGGCGAGCTGAGCACTTTTTCTGAATTGTGCCGCTCCCGTCACTCTGGTTAGGTTGGCATCGAAAAAAACGCTCTCGGGTGCTTTAGAGTGCCGAGTTATTCACTGCGCATGAAGAAATGACCACCTCCAACGTTTGGTTTATGTTTTATAAGCATTTTTAATTTTATTGCTTAAATCGCATTTTCTCGGCGAGCTGAGCGCTTTTTCTGAATTGTGCCGCTCCCGTCACTCTGGTTAGGTTGGCATCGAAAAAAACGCTCTCGGGTGCTTTAGAGTGCCGAGTTTATTACTGCGCATTAAGAAATGACCACCTCCAACGTTTGGTTTATGTTTTATAAGCATTTTTAATTTTATTGCCTAAATCGCATTTTCTCGGCGAGCTGAGCACTTTTTCTGAATTGTGCCGCTCCCGTCACTCTGGTTAGGTTGGCATCGAAAAAAAACGCTCTCGGGTGCTTTAGAGTGCCGAGTTATTCACTGCGCATGAAGAAATGACCACCTCCAACGTTTGGTTTATGTTTAATAAGCATTTTTAATTTTATTGCTTAAATCGCATTTTCTCGGCGAGCTGAGCGCTTTTTCTGAATTGTGCCGCTCCCGTCACTCTGGTTAGGTTGGCATCGAAAAAAACGCTCTCGGGTGCTTTAGAGTGCCGAGTTATTCACTGCGCATGAAGAAATGACCACCTCCAACGTTTGGTTTATGTTTAATAAGCATTTTTAATTTTATTGCTTAAATCGCATTTTCTCGGCGAGCTGAGCACTTTTTCTGAATTGTGCCGCTCCCGTCACTCTGGTTAGGTTGGCATCGAAAAAAACGCTCTCGGGTGCTTTAGAGTGCCGAGTTTATTACTGCGCATTAAGAAATGACCACCTCCAACGTTTGGTTTATGTTTTATAAGCATTTTTAATTTTATTGCTTAAATCGCATTTTCTCGGCGAGCTGAGCGCTTTTTCTGAATTGTGCCGCTTCCGTAACTCTGGTTAGGTTGGCATCGAAAAAAACGCTCTCGGGTGCTTTAGAGTGCCGAGTTATTCACTGCGCATGAAGAAATGACCACCTCCAACGTTTGGTTTATGTTTAATAAGCATTTTTAATTTTATTGCTTAAATCGCATTTTCTCGGCGAGCTGAGCACTTTTTCTGAATTGTGCCGCTCCCGTCACTCTGGTTAGGTTGGCATCGAAAAAAACGCTCTCGGGTGCTTTAGAGTGCCGAGTTTATTACTGCGCATTAAGAAATGACCACCTCCAACGTTTGGTTTATGTTTTATAAGCATTTTTAATTTTATTGCTTAAATCGCATTTTCTCGGCGAGCTGAGCACTTTTTCTGAATTGTGCCGCTCCCGTCACTCTGGTTAGGTTGGCATCGAAAAAAACGCTCTCGGGTGCTTTAGAGTGCCGAGTTATTCACTGCGCACGAAGAAATGACCACCTCCAACGTTTGGTTTATGTTTTATAAGCATTTTTAATTTTATTGCTTAAATCGCATTTTCTCGGCGAGCTGAGCGCTTTTTCTGAATTGTGCCGCTCCCGTCACTCTGGTTAGGTTGGCATCGAAAAAAACGCTCTCGGGTGCTTTAGAGTGCCGAGTTTATTACTGCGCATTAAGAAATGACCACCTCCAACGTTTGGTTTATGTTTTATAAGCATTTTTAATTTTATTGCTTAAATCGCATTTTCTCGGCGAGCTGAGCACTTTTTCTGAATTGTGCCGCTCCCGTCACTCTGGTTAGGTTGGCATCGAAAAAAACGCTCTCGGGTGCTTTAGAGTGCCGAGTTTATTACTGCGCATTAAGAAATGACCACCTCCAACGTTTGGTTTATGTTTTATAAGCATTTTTAATTTTATTGCTTAAATCGCATTTTCTCGGCGAGCTGAGCACTTTTACTGAATTGTGCCGCTCCCGTCACTCTGGTTAGGTTGGCATCGAAAAAAACGCTCTCGGGTGCTTTAGAGTGCCGAGTTTATCACTGCGCATGAAGAAATGACCACCTCCAACGTTTGGTTTATGTTTTATAAGCATTTTTAATTTTATTGCTTAAATCGCATTTTCTCGGCGAGCTGAGCACTTTTTCTGAATTGTGCCGCTCCCGTCACTCTGGTTAGGTTGGCATCGAAAAAAACGCTCTCGGGTGCTTTAGAGTGCCGAGTTTATTACTGCGCATTAAGAAATGACCACCTCCAACGTTTGGTTTATGTTTTATAAGCATTTTTAATTTTATTGCTTAAATCGCATTTTCTCGGCGAGCTGAGCACTTTTTCTGAATTGTGCCGCTCCCGTCACTCTGGTTAGGTTGGCATAGAAAAAAACGCTCTCGGGTGCTTTAGAGTGCCGAGTTATTCACTGCGCATGAAGAAATGACCACCTCCAACGTTTGGTTTATGTTTTATAAGCATTTTTAATTTTATTGCTTAAATCGCATTTTCTCGGCGAGCTGAGCACTTTTTCTGAATTGTGCCGCTCCCGTCACTCTGGTTAGGTTGGCATAAAAAAAAACGCTCTCGGGTGCTTTAGAGTGCCGAGTTTATCACTGCGCATGAAGAAATGACCACCTCCAACGTTTGGTTTATGTTTTATAAGCATTTTTAATTTTATTGCTTAAATCGCATTTTCTCGGCGAGCTGAGCGCTTTTTCTGAATTGTGCCGCTCCCGTCACTCTGGTTAGGTTGGCATCGAAAAAAACGCTCTCGGGTGCTTTAGAGTGCCGAGTTATTCACTGCGCATGAAGAAATGACCACCTCCAACGTTTGGTTTATGTTTAATAAGCATTTTTAATTTTATTGCTTAAATCGCATTTTCTCGGCGAGCTGAGCACTTTTTCTGAATTGTGCCGCTCCCGTCACTCTGGTTAGGTTGGCATCGAAAAAAACGCTCTCGGGTGCTTTAGAGTGCCGAGTTTATTACTGCGCATTAAGAAATGACCACCTCCAACGTTTGGTTTATGTTTTATAAGCATTTTTAATTTTATTGCTTAAATCGCATTTTCTCGGCGAGCTGAGCACTTTTTCTGAATTGTGCCGCTCCCGTCACTCTGGTTAGGTTGGCATCGAAAAAAAGGCTCTCGGGTGCTTTAGAGTGCCGAGTTATTCACTGCGCACGAAGAAATGACCACCTCCAACGTTTGGTTTATGTTTTATAAGCATTTTTAAATTTATTGGTTAAATCGCATTTTCTCGGCGAGCTGAACGCTTTTTCTGAATTGTGCCGCTCCCGTCACTCTGGTTAGGTTGGCATCGAAAAAAACGCTCTCGGGTGCTTTAGAGTGCCGAGTTATTCACTGCGCATGAAGAAATGACCACCTCCAACGTTTGGTTTATGTTTTATAAGCATTTTTAGTTTTATTGCTTAAATCGCATTTTCTCGGCGAGCTGAGCACTTTTTCTGAATTGTGCCACTCCCGTCACTCTGGTTAGGTTGGCATCGAAAAAAACGCTCTCGGGTGCTTTAGAGTGCCGAGTTTATTACTGCGCATTAAGAAATGACCACCTCCAACGTTTGGTTTATGTTTTATAAGCATTTTTAATTTTATTGCTTAAATCGCATTTTCTCGGCGAGCTGAGCACTTTTTCTGAATTGTGCCGCTCCCGTCACTCTGGTTAGGTTGGCATCGAAAAAAACGCTCTCGGGTGCTTTAGAGTGCCGAGTTATTCACTGCGCATGAAGAAATGACCACCTCCAACGTTTGGTTTATGTTTTATAAGCATTTTTAATTTTATTGCTTAAATCGCATTTTCTCGGCGAGCTGAGCACTTTTTCTGAATTGTGCCGCTCCCGTCACTCTGGTTAGGTTGGCATCGAAAAAAACGCTCTCGGGTGCTTTAGAGTGCCGAGTTTATCACTGCGCATGAAGAGATGACCACCTCCAACGTTTGGTTTATGTTTTATAAGCATTTTTAATTTTATTGCTTAAATCGCATTTTCTCGGCGAGCTGAGCGCTTTTTCTGAATTGTGCCGCTCCCGTCACTCTGGTTAGGTTGGCATCGAAAAAAACGCTCTCGGGTGCTTTAGAGTGCCGAGTTTATCACTGCGCATGAAGAAATGACCACCTCCAACGTTTGGTTTATGTTTTATAAGCATTTTTAATTTTATTGCTTAAATCGCATTTTCTCGGCGAGCTGAGCACTTTTTCTGAATTGTGCCGCTCCCGTCACTCTGGTTAGGTTGGCATCGAAAAAAAGGCTCTCGGGTGCTTTAGAGTGCCGAGTTATTCACTGCGCACGAAGAAATGACCACCTCCAACGTTTGGTTTATGTTTTATAAGCATTTTTAAATTTATTGGTTAAATCGCATTTTCTCGGCGAGCTGAACGCTTTTTCTGAATTGTGCCGCTCCCGTCACTCTGGTTAGGTTGGCATCGAAAAAAACGCTCTCGGGTGCTTTAGAGTGCCGAGTTATTCACTGCGCATGAAGAAATGACCACCTCCAACGTTTGGTTTATGTTTTATAAGCATTTTTAGTTTTATTGCTTAAATCGCATTTTCTCGGCGAGCTGAGCACTTTTTCTGAATTGTGCCACTCCCGTCACTCTGGTTAGGTTGGCATCGAAAAAAACGCTCTCGGGTGCTTTAGAGTGCCGAGTTTATTACTGCGCATTAAGAAATGACCACCTCCAACGTTTGGTTTATGTTTTATAAGCATTTTTAATTTTATTGCTTAAATCGCATTTTCTCGGCGAGCTGAGCACTTTTTCTGAATTGTGCCGCTCCCGTCACTCTGGTTAGGTTGGCATCGAAAAAAACGCTCTCGGGTGCTTTAGAGTGCCGAGTTATTCACTGCGCATGAAGAAATGACCACCTCCAACGTTTGGTTTATGTTTTATAAGCATTTTTAATTTTATTGCTTAAATCGCATTTTCTCGGCGAGCTGAGCACTTTTTCTGAATTGTGCCGCTCCCGTCACTCTGGTTAGGTTGGCATCGAAAAAAACGCTCTCGGGTGCTTTAGAGTGCCGAGTTATTCACTGCGCATGAAGAAATGACCACCTCCAACGTTTGGTTTATGTTTTATAAGCATTTTTAATTTTATTGCTTAAATCGCATTTTCTCGGCGAGCTGAGCGCTTTTTCTGAATTGTGCCGCTCCCGTCACTCTGGTTAGGTTGGCATCGAAAAAAAACGCTCTCGGGTGCTTTAGAGTGCCGAGTTTATTACTGCGCATTAAGAAATGACCACCTCCAACGTTTGGTTTATGTTTTATAAGCATTTTTAATTTTATTGCCTAAATCGCATTTTCTCGGCGAGCTGAGCACTTTTTCTGAATTGTGCCGCTCCCGTCACTCTGGTTAGGTTGGCATCGAAAAAAACGCTCTCGGGTGCTTTAGAGTGCCGAGTTTATTACTGCGCATTAAGAAATGACCACCTCCAACGTTTGGTTTATGTTTTATAAGCATTTTTAATTTTATTGCTTAAATCGCATTTTCTCGGCGAGCTGAGCACTTTTTCTGAATTGTGCCGCTCCCGTCACTCTGGTTAGGTTGGCATCGAAAAAAACGCTATCGGGTGCTTTAGAGTGCCGAGTTATTCACTGCGCATGAAGAAATGACCACCTCCAACGTTTGGTTTATGTTTAATAAGCATTTTTAATTTTATTGCTTAAATCGCATTTTCTCGGCGAGCTGAGCACTTTTTCTGAATTGTGCCGCTCCGTCACTCTGGTTAGGTTGGCATCGAAAAAAACGCTCTCGGGTGCTTTCGAGTGCCGAGTTTATTACTGCGCATTAAGAAATGACCACCTCCAACGTTTGGTTTATGTTTTATAAGCATTTTTAATTTTATTGCTTAAATCGCATTTTCTCGGCGAGCTGAGCACTTTTTCTGAATTGTGCCGCTCCCGTCACTCTGGTTAGGTTGGCATCGAAAAAAACGCTCTCGGGTGCTTTAGAGTGCCGAGTTTATTACTGCGCATTAAGAAATGACCACCTCCAACGTTTGGTTTATGTTTTATAAGCATTTTTAATTTTATTGCTTAAATCGCATTTTCTCGGCGAGCTGAGCACTTTTTCTGAATTGTGCCGCTCCCGTCACTCTGGTTAGGTTGGCATCGAAAAAAACGCTCTCGGGTGCTTTAGAGTGCCGAGTTTATCACTGCGCATGAAGAAATGACCACCTCCAACGTTTGGTTTATGTTTTATAAGCATTTTTAAATTTATTGCTTAAATCGCATTTTCTCGGCGAGCTGAGCGCTTTTTCTGAATTGTGCCGCTCCCGTCACTCTGGTTAGGTTGGCATCGAAAAAAAAAACGCTCTCGGGTGCTTTAGAGTGCCGAGTTATTCACTGCGCATGAAGAAATGACCACCTCCAACGTTTGGTTTATGTTTTATAAGCATTTTTACTTTTATTGCCTAAATCGCATTTTCTCGGCGAGCTGAGCACTTTTTCTGAATTGTGCCGCTCCCGTCACTCTGGTTAGGTTGGCATCGAAAAAAACGCTCTCGGGTGCTTTAGAGTGCCGAGTTTATTACTGCGCATTAAGAAATGACCACCTCCAACGTTTGGTTTATGTTTTATAAGCATTTTTAATTTTATTGCTTAAATCGCATTTTCTCGGCGAGCTGAGCACTTTTTCTGAATTGTGCCGCTCCCGTCACTCTGGTTAGGTTGGCATCGAAAAAAACGCTCTCGGGTGCTTTAGAGTGCCGACTTTATCACTGCGCATGAAGAAATGACCACCTCCAACGTTTGGTTTATGTTTTATAAGCATTTTTAATTTTATTGCTTAAATCGCATTTTCTCGGCGAGCTGAGCACTTTTTCTGAATTGTGCCGCTCCCGTCACTCTGGTTAGGTTGGCATCGAAAAAAACGCTCACGGGTGCTTTAGAGTGCCGAGTTTATTACTGCGCATGAAGAAATGACCACCTCCAACGTTTGGTTTATGTTTTATAAGCATTTTTAATTTTATTGCTTAAATCGCATTTTCTCGGCGAGCTGAGCACTTTTTCTGAATTGTGCCGCTCCCGTCACTCTGGTTAGGTTGGCATCGAAAAAAACGCTCTCGGGTGCTTTAGAGTGCCGAGTTATTCACTGCGCATGAAGAAATGACCACCTCCAACGTTTGGTTTATGTTTTATAAGCATTTTTAATTTTATTGCTTAAATCGCATTTTCTCGGCGAGCTGAGCGCTTTTTCTGAATTGTGCCGCTCCCGTCACTCTGGTTAGGTTGGCATCGAAAAAAACGCTCTCGGGTGCTTTAGAGTGCCGAGTTTATTACTGCGCATTAAGAAATGACCACCTCCAACGTTTGGTTTATGTTTTATAAGCATTTTTAATTTTATTGCTTAAATCGCATTTTCTCGGCGAGCTGAGCACTTTTTCTGAATTGTGCCGCTCCCGTCACTCTGGTTAGGTTGGCATCGAAAAAAACGCTATCGGGTGCTTTAGAGTGCCGAGTTATTCACTGCGCATGAAGAAATGACCACCTCCAACGTTTGGTTTATGTTTAATAAGCATTTTTAATTTTATTGCTTAAATCGCATTTTCTCGGCGAGCTGAGCACTTTTTCTGAATTGTGCCGCTCCGTCACTCTGGTTAGGTTGGCATCGAAAAAAACGCTCTCGGGTGCTTTAGAGTGCCGAGTTTATTACTGCGCATTAAGAAATGACCACCTCCAACGTTTGGTTTATGTTTTATAAGCATTTTTAAATTTATTGCTTAAATCGCATTTTCTCGGCGAGCTGAGCGCTTTTTCTGAATTGTGCCGCTCCCGTCACTCTGGTTAGGTTGGCATCGAAAAAAACGCTCTCGGGTGCTTTAGAGTGCCGAGTTATTCACTGCGCATGAAGAAATGACCACCTCCAAGGTTTGGTTTATGTTTTATAAGCATTTTTAGTTTTATTGCTTAAATCGCATTTTCTCGGCGAGCTGAGCACTTTTTCTGAATTGTGCCGCTCCCGTCACTCTGGTTAGGTTGGCATCGAAAAAAACGCTCTCGGGTGCTTTAGAGTGCCGAGTTTATCACTGCGCATGAAGAAATGACCACCTCCAACGTTTGGTTTATGTTTAATAAGCATTTTTAATTTAATTGCTTGAATCGCATTTTCTCGGCGAGCTGAGCACTTTTTCTGAATTGTGCCGCTCCCGTCACTCTGGTTAGGTTGGCATCGAAAAAAAACGCTCTCGGGTGCTTTAGAGTGCCGAGTTATTCACTGCGCATGAAGAAATGACCACCTCCAACGTTTGGTTTATGTTTAATAAGCATTTTTAATTTTATTGCTTAAATCGCATTTTCTCGGCGAGCTGAGCGCTTTTTCTGAATTGTGCCGCTCCCGTCACTCTGGTCGGCACTCTAAAGCACCCGAGAGCGTTTTTTTCGATGCCAACCTAACCAGAGTGACGGGACGGCACAATTCAGAAAAAGCGCTCAGCTCGCCGAGAAAATGCGATTTAAGCAATACAATTAAAAATGCTTATAAAACATAAACCAAACGTTGGAGGTGGTCATTTCCTAATGCGCAGTAATAAACTCGGCACTCTAAAGCACCCGAGAGCGTTTTTTTCGATGCCAACCTAACCAGAGTGACGGGAGCGGCACAATTCAGAAAAAGTGCTCAGCTCGCCGAGAAAATGCGATTTAAGCAATAAAATTAAAAATGCTTATTAAACATAAACCAAACGTTGGAGGTGGTCATTTCTTCATGCGCAGTGAATAACTCGGCACTCTAAAGCACCCGAGAGCGTTTTTTCGATGCCAACCTAACCAGAGTGACGGGAGCGGCACAATTCAGAAAAAGCGCTCAGCTCGCCGAGAAAATGCGATTTAAGCAATAAAATTAAAAATGCTTATTAAACATAAACCAAACATTGGAGGTGGTCATTTCTTCATGCGCAGTGAATAACTCGGCACTCTAAAGCACCCGAGAGCGTTTTTTTCGATGCCAACCTAACCAGAGTGACGGGAGCGGCACAATTCAGAAAAAGCGCTCAGCTCGCCGAGAAAATGCGATTTAAGCAATAAAATTTAAAATGCTTATAAAACATAAACCAAACGTTGGAGGTGGTCATTTCTTCATGCGCAGTGATAAACTCGGCACTCTAAAGCACCCGAGAGCGTTTTTTTCGATGCCAACCTAACCAGAGTGACGGGAGCGGCACAATTCAGAAAAAGTGCTCAGCTCGCCGAGAAAATGCGATTTAAGCAATAAAATTAAAAATGCTTATAAAACATAAACCAAACGTTGGAGGTGGTCATTTCTTCATGCGCAGTGAATAACTCGGCACTCTAAAGCACCCGAGAGCGTTTTTTTCGATGCCAACCTAACCAGAGTGACGGGAGCGGCACAATTCAGAAAAAGTGCTCAGCTCGCCGAGAAAATGCGATTTAAGCAATAAAATTAAAAATGCTTATAAAACATAAACCAAACGTTGGAGGTGGTCATTTAAACTCGGCACTCTAAAGCACCCGAGAGCGTTTTTTTTCGATGCCAACCTAACCAGAGTGACGGGAGCGGCACAATTCAGAAAAAGTGCTCAGCTCGCCGAGAAAATGCGATTTAAGCAATAAAATTAAAAATGCTTATTAAACATAAACCAAACGTTGGAGGTGGTCATTTCTTCATGCGCAGTGAATAACTCGGCACTCTAAAGCACCCGAGAGCGTTTTTTTCGATGCCAACCTAACCAGAGTGACGGGAGCGGCACAATTCAGAAAAAGCGCTCAGCTCGCCGAGAAAATGCGATTTAAGCAATAAAATTAAAAATGCTTATTAAACATAAACCAAACGTTGGAGGTGGTCATTTCTTCATGCGCAGTGAATAACTCGGCACTCTAAAGCACACGAGAGCGTTTTTTTCGATGCCAACCTAACCAGAGTGACGGGAGCGGCACAATTCAGAAAAAGCGCTCAGCTCGCCGAGAAAATGCGATTTAAGCATTAAAATTAAAAATGCTTATAAAACATAAACCAAACGTTGGAGGTGGTCATTTCTTCATGCGCAGTGATAAACTCGGCACTCTAAAGCACCCGAGAGCGTTTTTTTCGATGCCAACCTAACCAGAGTGACGGGAGCGGCACAATTCAGAAAAAGTGCTCAGCTCGCCGAGAAAATGCGATTTAAGCAATACAATTAAAAATGCTTATAAAACATAAACCAAACGTTGGAGGTGGTCATTTCTTCATGCGCAGTGAATAACTCGGCACTCTAAAGCACCCGAGAGCGTTTTTTTCGATGCCAACCTAACCAGAGTGACGGGAGCGGCACAATTCAGAAAAAGTGCTCAGCTCGCCGAGAAAATGCGATTTAAGCAATAAAATTAAAAATGCTTATAAAACATAAACCAAACGTTGGAGGTGGTCATTTCTTAATGCGCAGTAATAAACTCGGCACTCTAAAGCACCCGAGAGCGTTTTTTTCGATGCCAACCTAACCAGAGTGACGGGAGCGGCACAATTCAGAAAAAGTGCTCAGCTCGCCGAGAAAATGCGATTTAAGCAATAAAATTAAAAATGCTTATAAAACATAAACCAAACGTTGGAAGTGGTCATTTCTTCATGCGCAGTGATAAACTCGGCACTCTAAAGCACCCGAGAGCGTTTTTTTCGATGCCAACCTAACCAGAGTTACGGGAGCGAAACAATTCAGAAAAAGCGCTCAGCTCGCCGAGAAAATGCGATTTAAGCAATAAAATTAAAAATGCTTATAAAACATAAACCAAACGTTGGAGGTGGTCATTTCTTCATGCGCAGTGATAAACTCGGCACTCTAAAGCACCCGAGAGCGTTTTTTTCGATGCCAACCTAACCAGAGTGACGGGAGCGGCACAATTCAGAAAAAGCGCTCAGCTCGCCGAGAAAATGCGATTTAAGCAATAAAATTAAAAATGCTTATAAAACATAAACCAAACGTTGGAGGTGGTCATTTCTTAATGCGCAGTAATAAACTCGGCACTCTAAAGCACCCGAGAGCGTTTTTTTCGATGCCAACCTAACCAGAGTGACGGGAGCGGCACAATTCAGAAAAAGTGCTCAGCTCGCCGAGAAAATGCGATTTAAGCAATAAAATTAAAAATGCTTATTAAACATAAACCAAACGTTGGAGGTGGTCATTTCTTCATGCGCAGTGAATAACTCGGCACTCTAAAGCACCCGATAGCGTTTTTTTCGATGCCAACCTAGTGACGGGAGCGGCACAATTCAGAAAAAGTGCTCAGCTCGCCGAGAAAATGCGATTTAAGCAATAAAATTAAAAATGCTTATAAAACATAAACCAAACGTTGGAGGTGGTCATTTCTTAATGCGCAGTAATAAACTCGGCACTCTAAAGCACCCGAGAGCGTTTTTTTCGATGCCAACCTAACCAGAGTGACGGGAGCGGCACAATTCAGAAAAAGTGCTCAGCTCGCCGAGAAAATGCGATTTAAGCAATACAATTAAAAATGCTTATAAAACATAAACCAAACGTTGGAGGTGGTCATTTCTTAATGCGCAGTAATAAACTCGGCACTCTAAAGCACCCGAGAGCGTTTTTTTCGATGCCAACCTAACCAGAGTGACGGGAGCGGCACAATTCAGAAAAAGCGCTCAGCTCGCCGAGAAAATGCGATTTAAGCAATAAAATTAAAAATGCTTATAAAACATAAACCAAACGTTGGAGGTCATGCGCAGTGATAAAGTCGGCACTCTAAAGCACCCGAGAGCGTTTTTTTCGATGCCAACCTAACCAGAGTGACGGGAGCGGCACAATTCAGAAAAAGTGCTCAGCTGGCCGAGAAAATGCGATTTAAGCAATAAAATTAAAAATGCTTATTAAACATAAACCAAACGTTGGAGGTGGTCATTTCTTCATGCGCAGTGATAAACTCGGCACTCTAAAGCACCCGAGAGCGTTTTTTTCGATGCCAACCTAACCAGAGTGACGGGAGCGGCACAATTCAGAAAAAGTGCTCAGCTCGCCGAGAAAATGCGATTTAAGCAATAAAACTAAAAATGCTTATAAAACATAAACCAAACGTTGGAGGTGGTCATTTCTTCATGCGCAGTGAATAACTCGGCACTCTAAAGCACCCGAGAGCGTTTTTTTCGATGCCAACCTAACCAGAGTGACGGGAGCGGCACAATTCAGAAAAAGCGCTCAGCTCGCCGAGAAAATGCGATTTAAGCAATAAATTTAAAAATGCTTATAAAACATAAACCAAACGTTGGAGGTGATCATTTCTTCATGCGCAGTGATAAACTCGGCACTCTAAAGCACCCGAGAGCGTTTTTTTCGATGCCAACCTAACCAGAGTGACGGGAGCGGCACAATTCAGAAAAAGTGCTCAGCTCGCCGAGAAAATGCGATTTAAGCAATAAAATTAAAAATGCTTATAAAACATAAACCAAACGTTGGAGGTGGTCATTTCTTCATGCGCAGTGATAAACTCGGCACTCTAAAGCACCCGAGAGCGTTTTTTTCGATGCCAACCTAACCAGAGTGACGGGAGCGGCACAATTCAGAAAAAGTGCTCAGCTCGCCGAGAAAATGCGATTTAAGCAATAAAATTAAAAATGCTTATAAAACATAAACCAAACGTTGGAGGTGGTCATTTCTTAATGCGCAGTAATAAACTCGGCACTCTAAAGCACCCGAGAGCGTTTTTTTCGATGCCAACTATAACCAGAGTGACGGGAGCGGCACAATTCAGAAAAAGTGCTCAGCTCGCCGAGAAAATGCGATTTAAGCAATAAAATTAAAAATGCTTATTAAACATAAACCAAACGTTGGAGGTGGTCATTTCTTCATGCGCAGTGAATAACTCGGCATTCTAAAGCACCCAAGAGCGTTTTTTTCGATGCCAACCTAACCAGAGTGACGGGAGCGGCACAATTCAGAAAAAGCGCTCAGCTCGCCGAGAAAATGCGATTTAAGCAATAAAATTAAAAATGCTTATAAAACATAAACCAAACGTTGGAGGTGGTCATTTAAACTCGGCACTCTAAAGCACCCGAGAGCGTTTTTTTCGATGCCAACCTAACCAGAGTGACGGGAGCGGCACAATTCAGAAAAAGTGCTCAGCTCGCCGAGAAAATGCGATTTAAGCAATAAAATTAAAAATGCTTATTAAACATAAACCAAACGTTGGAGGTGGTCATTTCTTCATGCGCAGTGAATAACTCGGCACTCTAAAGCACCCGAGAGCGTTTTTTTCGATGCCAACCTAACCAGAGTGACGGGAGCGGCACAATTCAGAAAAAGCGCTCAGCTCGCCGAGAAAATGCGATTTAAGCAATAAAATTAAAAATGCTTATTAAACATAAACCAAACGTTGGAGGTGGTCATTTCTTCATGCGCAGTGAATAACTCGGCACTCTAAAGCACACGAGAGCGTTTTTTTCGATGCCAACCTAACCAGAGTGACGGGAGCGGCACAATTCAGAAAAAGCGCTCAGCTCGCCGAGAAAATGCGATTTAAGCAATAAAATTAAAAATGCTTATTAAACATAAACCAAACATTGGAGGTGGTCATTTCTTCATGCGCAGTGAATAACTCGGCACTCTAAAGCACCCGAGAGCGTTTTTTTCGATGCCAACCTAACCAGAGTGACGGGAGCGGCACAATTCAGAAAAAGCGCTCAGCTCGCCGAGAAAATGCGATTTAAGCAATAAAATTAAAAATGCTTATAAAACATAAACCAAACGTTGGAGGTGGTCATTTCTTCATGCGCATTGATAAACTCGGCACTCTAAAGCACCCGAGAGCGTTTTTTTCGATGCCAACCTAACCAGAGTGACGGGATCGGCACAATTCAGAAAAAGTGCTCAGCTCGCCGAGAAAATGCGATTTAAGCAATAAAATTAAAAATGCTTATAAAACATAAACCAAACGTTGGAGGTGGTCATTTCTTAATGCGCAGTAATAAACTCGGCACTCTAAAGCACCCGTGAGCGTTTTTTTCGATGCCAACCTAACCAGAGTGACGGGAGCGCCACAATTCAGAAAAAGTGCTCAGCTCGCCGAGAAAATGCGATTTAAGCAATAAAATTAAAAATGCTTATAAAACATAAACCAAACGTTGGAGGTGGTCATTTCTTCATGCGCAGTGATAAAGTCGGCACTCTAAAGCACCCGAGAGCGTTTTTTTCGATGCCAACCTAACCAGAGTGACGGGAGCGGCACAATTCAGAAAAAGTGCTCAGCTCGCCGAGAAAATGCGATTTAAGCAATAAAATTAAAAATGCTTATTAAACATAAACCAAACGTTGGAGGTGGTCATTTCTTCATGCGCAGTGATAAACTCGGCACTCTAAAGCACCCGAGAGCGTTTTTTTCGATGCCAACCTAACCAGAGTGACGGGAGCGGCACAATTCAGAAAAAGTGCTCAGCTCGCCGAGAAAATGCGATTTAAGCAATAAAATTAAAAATGCTTATAAAACATAAACCAAACGTTGGAGGTGGTCATTTCTTAATGCGCAGTAATAAACTCGGCACTCTAAAGCACCCGAGAGCGTTTTTTTCGATGCCAACCTAACCAGAGTGACGGGAGCGGCACAATTCAGAAAAAGTGCTCAGCTCGCCGAGAAAATGCGATTTAAGCAATAAAATTAAAAATGCTTATTAAACATAAACCAAACGTTGGAGGTGGTCATTTCTTCATGCGCAGTGAATAACTCGGCACTCTAAAGCACCCGAGAGCGTTTTTTTCGATGCCAGCCTAACCAGAGTGACGGGAGCGGCACAATTCAGAAAAAGCGCTCAGCTCGCCGAGAAAATGCGATTTAAGCAATAAAATTAAAAATGCTTATAAAACATAAACCAAACGTTGGAGGTGGTCATTTCTTAATGCGCAGTAATAAACTCGGCACTCTAAAGCACCCGAGAGCGTTTTTTTCGATGCCAACCTAACCAGAGTGACGGGAGCGGCACAATTCAGAAAAAGTGCTCAGCTCGCCGAGAAAATGCGATTTAAGCAATAAAATTAAAAATGCTTATTAAACATAAACCAAACGTTGGAGGTGGTCATTTCTTCATGCGCAGTGAATAACTCGGCACTCTAAAGCACCCGAGAGCGTTTTTTTCGATGCCAACCTAACCAGAGTGACGGGAGCGGCACAATTCAGAAAAAGCGCTCAGCTCGCCGAGAAAATGCGATTTAAGCAATAAAATTAAAAATGCTTATAAAACATAAACCAAACGTTGGAGGTGGTCATTTCTTAATGCGCAGTAATAAACTCGGCACTCTAAAGCACCCGAGAGCGTTTTTTTCGATGCCAACCTAACCAGAGTGACGGGAGCGGCACAATTCAGAAAAAGTGCTCAGCTCGCCGAGAAAATGCGATTTAAGCAATAAAATTAAAAATGCTTATAAAACATAAACCAAACGTTGGAGGTGGTCATTTCTTAATGCGCAGTAATAAACTCGGCACTCTAAAGCACCCGAGAGCGTTTTATTCGATGCCAACCTAACCAGAGTGACGGGAGCGGCACAATTCAGAAAAAGTGCTCAGCTCGCCGAGAAAATGCGATTTAAGCAATAAAATTAAAAATGCTTATTAAACATAAACCAAACGTTGGAGGTGGTCATTTCTTCATGCGCAGTGAATAACTCGGCACTATAAAGCACCCGATAGCGTTTTTTTCGATGCCAACCTAACCAGAGTGACGGGAGCGGCACAATTCAGAAAAAGTGCTCAGCTCGCCGAGAAAATGCGATTTAAGCAATAAAATTAAAAATGCTTATAAAACATAAACCAAACGTTGGAGGTGGTCATTTCTTAATGCGCAGTAATAAACTCGGCACTCTAAAGCACCCGAGAGCGTTTTTTTCGATGCCAACCTAACCAGAGTGACGGGAGCGGCACAATTCAGAAAAAGTGCTCAGCTCGCCGAGAAAATACGATTTAAGCAATAAAATTAAAAATGCTTATAAAACATAAACCAAACGTTGGAGGTGGTCATTTCTTCATGCGCAGTGATAAACTCGGCACTCTAAAGCACCCGAGAGCGTTTTTTTCGATGCCAACCTAACCAGAGTGACGGGAGCGGCACAATTCAGAAATAGTGCTCAGCTCGCCGAGAAAATGCGATTTAAGCAATAAAATTAAAAATGCTTATAAAACATAAACCAAACGTTGGAGGTGGTCATTTCTTCATGCGCAGTGAATAACTCGGCACTCTAAAGCACCCGAGAGCGTTTTTTTCGATGCCAACCTAACCAGAGTGACGGGAGCGGCACAATTCAGAAAAACTGCTCAGCTCGCCGAGAAAATGCGATTTAAGCAATAAAATTAAAAATGCTTATAAAACATAAACCAAACGTTGGAGGTGGTCATTTCTTAATGCGCAGTAATAAACTCGGCACTCTAGAGCACCCGAGAGCGTTTTTTTCGATGCCAACCTAACCAGAGTGACGGGAGCGGCACAATTCAGAAAAAGTGCTCAGCTCGCCGAGAAAATGCGATTTAAGCAATAAAATTAAAAATGCTTATAAAACATAAACCAAACGTTGGAAGTGGTCATTTCTTCATGCGCAGTGATAAACTCGGCACTCTAAAGCACCCGAGAGCGTTTTTTTCGATGCCAACCTAACCAGAGTTACGGGAGCGGCACAATTCAGAAAAAGCGCTCAGCTCGCCGAGAAAATGCGATTTAAGCAATAAAATTAAAAATGCTTATAAAACATAAACCAAACGTTGGAAGTGGTCATTTCTTCATGCGCAGTGATAAACTCGGCACTCTAAAGCACCCGAGAGCGTTTTTTTCGATGCCAACCTAACCAGAGTTACGGGAGCGGCACAATTCAGAAAACGCGCTCAGCTCGCCGAGAAAATGCGATTTAAGCAATAAAATTAAAAATGATTATTAAACATAAACCAAACGTTGGAGGTGGTCATTTCTTCATGCGCAGTGAATAACTCGGCACTCTAAAGCACCCGAGAGCGTTTTTTTCGATGCCAACCTAACCAGAGTGACGGGAGCGGCACAATTCAGAAAAAGCGCTCAGCTCGCCGAGAAAATGCGATTTAAGCAATAAAATTAAAAATGCTTATAAAACATAAACCAAACGTTGGAGGTGGTCATTTCTTCATGCGCAGTGATAAACTCGGCACTCTAAAGCACCCGAGAGCGTTTTTTTCGATGCCAACCTAACCAGAGTGACGGGAGCGGCACAATTCAGAAAAAGTGCTCAGCTCGCCGAGAAAATGCGATTTAAGCAATAAAATTAAAAATGCTTATAAAACATAAACCAAACGTTGGAGGTGGTCATTTCTTCATGCGCAGTGAATAACTCGGCACTCTAAAGCATCCCGAGAGCGTTTTTTTCGATGCCAACCTAACCAGAGTGACGGGAGCGGCACAATTCAGAAAAAGTGCTCAGCTCGCCGAGAAAATGCGATTTAAGCAATAAAATTAAAAATGCTTATTAAACATAAACCAAACATTGGAGGTGGTCTTTTCTTAATGCGCAGTAATAAACTCGGCACTCTAGAGCACCCGAGAGCGTTTTTTTCGATGCCAACCTAACCAGAGTGACGGGAGCGGCACAATTCAGAAAAAGTGCTCAGCTCGCCGAGAAAATGCGATTTAAGCAATAAAATTAAAAATGCTTATAAAACATAAACCAAACGTTGGAAGTGGTCATTTCTTCATGCGCAGTGATAAACTCGGCACTCTAAAGCACCCGAGAGCGTTTTTTTCGATGCCAACCTAACCAGAGTTACGGGAGCGGCACAATTCAGAAAAAGCGCTCAGCTCGCCGAGAAAATGCGATTTAAGCAATAAAATTAAAAATGCTTATAAAACATAAACCAAACGTTGGAAGTGGTCATTTCTTCATGCGCAGTGATAAACTCGGCACTCTAAAGCACCCGAGAGCGTTTTTTTCGATGCCAACCTAACCAGAGTGACGGGAGCGGCACAATTCAGAAAAAGCGCTCAGCTCGCCGAGAAAATGCGATTTAAGCAATAAAATTAAAAATGCTTATTAAACATAAACCAAACGTTGGAGGTGGTCATTTCTTCATGCGCAGTGAATAACTCGGCACTCTAAAGCACCCGAGAGCGTTTTTTTCGATGCCAACCTAACCAGAGTGACGGGACAGGCACAATTCAGAAAAAGCGCTCAGCTCGCCGAGAAAATGCGATTTAAGCAATAAAATTAAAAATGCTTATAAAACATAAACCAAACGTTGGAGGTGGTCATTTCTTCATGCGCAGTGATAAACTCGGCACTCTAAAGCACCCGAGAGCGTTTTTTTCGATGCCAACCTAACCAGAGTGACGGGAGCGGCACAATTCAGAAAAAGTGCTCAGCTCGCCGAGAAAATGCGATTTAAGAAATAAAATTAAAAATGCTTATAAAACATAAACCAAACGTTGGAGGTGGTCATTTCTTCATGCGCAGTGATAAACTCGGCACTCTAAAGCACCCGAGAGCGTTTTTTTCGATGCCAACCTAACCAGAGTGACGGGAGCGGCACAATTCAGAAAAAGCGCTCAGCTCGCCGAGAAAATGCGATTTAAGCAATAAAATTAAAAATGCTTATAAAACATAAACCAAACGTTGGAGGTGGTCATTTCCTAATGCGCAGTAATAAATTCGGCACTCTAAAGCACCCGAGAGCGTTTTTTTCGATGCCAACCTAACCAGAGTTACGGGAGCGGCACAATTCAGAAAAAGCGCTCAGCTCGCCGAGAAAATGCGATTTAAGCAATAAAATTAAAAATGCTTATAAAACATAAACCAAACGTTGGAGGTGGTCATTTCTTCATGCGCAGTAATAAACTCGGCACTCTAAAGCACCCGAGAGCGTTTTTTTCGATGCCAACCTAACCAGAGTGACGGGAGCGGCACAATTCAGAAAAAGTGCTCAGCTCGCCGAGAAAATGCGATTTAAGCAATAAAATTAAAAATGCTTATAAAACATAAACCAAACGTTGGAGGTGGTCATTTCTTCATGCGCAGTGAATAACTCGGCACTCTAAAGCACCCGAGAGCGTTTTTTTCGATGCCAACCTAACCAGAGTGACGGGAGCGGCACAATTCAGAAAAAGCGCTCAGCTCGCCGAGAAAATGCGATTTAAGCAATAAAATTAAAAATGCTTATAAAACATAAACCAAACGTTGGAGGTGGTCATTTCTTAATGCGCAGTAATAAACTCGGCACTCTAAAGCACCCGAGAGCGTTTTTTTCGATGCCAACCTAACCAGAGTGACGGGAGCGGCACAATTCAGAAAAAGTGCTCAGCTCGCCGAGAAAATGCGATTTAAGCAATAAAATTAAAAATGCTTATTAAACATAAACCAAACGTTGGAGGTGGTCATTTCTTCATGCGCAGTGAATAACTCGGCACTCTAAAGCACCCGATAGCGTTTTTTTCGATGCCAACCTAACCAGAGTGACGGGAGCGGCACAATTCAGAAAAAGTGCTCAGCTCGCCGAGAAAATGCGATTTAAGCAATAAAATTAAAAATGCTTATAAAACATAAACCAAACGTTGGAGGTGGTCATTTCTTAATGCGCAGTAATAAACTCGGCACTCTAAAGCACCCGAGAGCGTTTTTTTCGATGCCAACCTAACCAGAGTGACGGGAGCGGCACAATTCAGAAAAAGTGCTCAGCTCGCCGAGAAAATGCGATTTAAGCAATAAAATTAAAAATGCTTATAAAACATAAACCAAACGTTGGAGGTGGTCATTTCTTAATGCGCAGTAATAAACTCGGCACTCTAAAGCACCCGAGAGCGTTTTTTTCGATGCCAACCTAACCAGAGTGACGGGAGCGGCACAATTCAGAAAAAGTGCTCAGCTCGCCGAGAAAATGCGATTTAAGCAATAAAATTAAAAATGCTTATAAAACATAAACCAAACGTTGGAGGTGGTCATTTCTTAATGCGCAGTAATAAACTCGGCACTCTAAAGCACCCGAGAGCGTTTTTTTCGATGCCAACCTAACCAGAGTGACGGGAGCGGCACAATTCAGAAAAAGTGCTCAGCTCGCCGAGAAAATGCGATTTAGGCAATAAAATTAAAAATGCTTATAAAACATAAACCAAACGTTGGAGGTGGTCATTTCTTAATGCGCAGTAATAAACTCGGCACTCTAAAGCACCCGAGAGCGTTTTTTTCGATGCCAACCTAACCAGAGTGACGGGAGCGGCACAATTCAGAAAAAGCGCTCAGCTCGCCGAGAAAATGCGATTTAAGCAATAAAATTAAAAATGCTTATAAAACATAAACCAAACGTTGGAGGTGGTCATTTCTTCATGCGCAGTGAATACCTCGGCACTCTAAAGCACCCGAGAGCGTTTTTTTCGATGCCAACCTAACCAGAGTGACGGGAGCGGCACAATTCAGAAAAAGTGCTCAGCTCGCCGAGAAAATGCGATTTAAGCAATAAAATTAAAAATGCTTATAAAACATAAACCAAACGTTGGAGGTGGTCATTTCTTAATGCGCAGTAATAAACTCGGCACTCTAAAGCACCCGTGAGCGTTTTTTTCGATGCCAACCTAACCAGAGTGACGGGAGCGGCACAATTCAGAAAAAGCGCTCAGCTCGCCGAGAAAATGCGATTTAAGCAATAAAATTAAAAATGCTTATAAAACATAAACCAAACGTTGGAGGTGGTCATTTCTTCATGCGCAGTGAATAACTCGGCACTCTAAAGCACCCGAGAGCGTTTTTTTCGATGCCAACCTAACCAGAGTGACGGGAGCGGCACAATTCAGAAAAAGCGCTCAGCTCGCCGAGAAAATGCGATTTAAGCAATAAAATTAAAAATGCTTATAAAACATAAACCAAACGTTGGAGGTGGTCATTTCTTAATGCGCAGTAATAAACTCGGCACTCTAAAGCACCCGAGAGCGTTTTTTTCGATGCCAACCTAACCAGAGTGACGGGAGCGGCACAATTCAGAAAAAGTGCTCAGCTCGCCGAGAAAATGCGATTTAAGCAATAAAATTAAAAATGCTTATTAAACATAAACCAAACGTTGGAGGTGGTCATTTCTTCATGCGCAGTGAATAACTCGGCACTCTAAAGCACCCGATAGCGTTTTTTTCGATGCCAACCTAACCAGAGTGACGGGAGCGGCACAATTCAGAAAAAGTGCTCAGCTCGCCGAGAAAATGCGATTTAAGCAATAAAATTAAAAATGCTTATAAAACATAAACCAAACGTTGGAGGTGGTCATTTCTTAATGCGCAGTAATAAACTCGGCACTCTAAAGCACCCGAGAGCGTTTTTTTCGATGCCAACCTAACCAGAGTGACGGGAGCGGCACAATTCAGAAAAAGTGCTCAGCTCGCCGAGAAAATGCGATTTAAGCAATAAAATTAAAAATGCTTATAAAACATAAACCAAACGTTGGAGGTGGTCATTTCTTAATGCGCAGTAATAAACTCGGCACTCTAAAGCACCCGAGAGCGTTTTTTTCGATGCCAACCTAACCAGAGTGACGGGAGCGGCACAATTCAGAAAAAGTGCTCAGCTCGCCGAGAAAATGCGATTTAAGCAATAAAATTAAAAATGCTTATAAAACATAAACCAAACGTTGGAGGTGGTCATTTCTTAATGCGCAGTAATAAACTCGGCACTCTAAAGCACCCGAGAGCGTTTTTTTCGATGCCAACCTAACCAGAGTGACGGGAGCGGCACAATTCAGAAAAAGTGCTCAGCTCGCCGAGAAAATGCGATTTAGGCAATAAAATTAAAAATGCTTATAAAACATAAACCAAACGTTGGAGGTGGTCATTTCTTAATGCGCAGTAATAAACTCGGCACTCTAAAGCACCCGAGAGCGTTTTTTTCGATGCCAACCTAACCAGAGTGACGGGAGCGGCACAATTCAGAAAAAGCGCTCAGCTCGCCGAGAAAATGCGATTTAAGCAATAAAATTAAAAATGCTTATAAAACATAAACCAAACGTTGGAGGTGGTCATTTCTTCATGCGCAGTGAATAACTCGGCACTCTAAAGCACCCGAGAGCGTTTTTTTCGATGCCAACCTAACCAGAGTGACGGGAGCGGCACAATTCAGAAAAAGTGCTCAGCTCGCCGAGAAAATGCGATTTAAGCAATAAAATTAAAAATGCTTATAAAACATAAACCAAACTTTGGAGGTGGTCATTTCTTAATGCGCAGTAATAAACTCGGCACTCTAAAGCACCCGTGAGCGTTTTTTTCGATGCCAACCTAACCAGAGTGACGGGAGCGGCACAATTCAGAAAAAGTGCTCAGCTCGCCGAGAAAATGCGATTTAAGCAATAAAATTAAAAATGCTTATAAAACATAAACCAAACGTTGGAGGTGGTCATTTCTTAATGCGCAGTAATAAACTCGGCACTCTAAAGCACCCGAGAGCGTTTTATTCGATGCCAACCTAACCAGAGTGACGGGAGCGGCACAAGTGCTCAGCTCGCCGAGAAAATGCGATTTAAGCAATGAAATTAAAAATGCTTATTAAACATAAACCAAACGTTGGAGGTGGTCATTTCTTCATGCGCAGTGAATAACTCGGCACTCTAAAGCACCCGATAGCGTTTTTTTCGATGCCAACCTAACCAGAGTGACGGGAGCGGCACAATTCAGAAAAAGTGCTCAGCTCGCCGAGAAAATGCGATTTAAGCAATAAAATTAAAAATGCTTATAAAACATAAACCAAACGTTGGAGGTGGTCATTTCTTAATGCGCAGTAATAAACTCGGCACTCTAAAGCACCCGAGAGCGTTTTTTTCGATGCCAACCTAACCAGAGTGACGGGAGCGGCACAATTCAGAAAAAGTGCTCAGCTCGCCGAGAAAATGCGATTTAAGCAATAAAATTAAAAATGCTTATAAAACATAAACCAAACGTTGGAGGTGGTCATTTCTTAATGCGCAGTAATAAACTCGGCACTCTAAAGCACCCGAGAGCGTTTTTTTTCGATGCCAACCTAACCAGAGTGACGGGAGCGGCACAATTCAGAAAAAGCGCTCAGCTCGCCGAGAAAATGCGATTTAAGCAATAAAATTAAAAATGCTTATAAAACATAAACCAAACGTTGGAGGTGGTCATTTCTTCGTGCGCAGTGAATAACTCGGCACTCTAAAGCACCCGAGAGCGTTTTTTTCGATGCCAACCTAACCAGAGTGACGGGAGCGGCACAATTCAGAAAAAGTGCTCAGCTCGCCGAGAAAATGCGATTTAAGCAATAAAATTAAAAATGCTTATAAAACATAAACCAAACGTTGGAGGTGGTCATTTCTTAATGCGCAGTAATAAACTCGGCACTCTAAAGCACCCGAGAGCGTTTTTTTCGATGCCAACCTAACCAGAGTGACGGGAGCGGCACAATTCAGAAAAAGTGCTCAGCTCGCCGAGAAAATGCGATTTAAGCAATAAAATTAAAAATGCTTATTAAACATAAACCAAACGGTGGAGGTGGTCATTTCTTCATGCGCAGTGAATAACTCGGCACTCTAAAGCACCCGAGAGCGTTTTTTTCGATGCCAACCAGAGTGACGGGAGCGGCACAATTCAGAAAAAGCGCTCAGCTCGCCGAGAAAATGCGATTTAAGCAATAAAATTAAAAATGCTTATTAAACATAAACCAAACGTTGGAGGTGGTCATTTCTTCATGCGCAGTGAATAACTCGGCACTCTAAAGCACCCGAGAGCGTTTTTTTCGATGCCAACCTAACCAGAGTGACGGGAGCGGCACAATTCAGAAAAAGCGCTCAGCTCGCCGAGAAAATGCGATTTAAGCAATAAAATTAAAAATGCTTATAAAACATAAACCAAACGTTGGAGGTGGTCATTTCTTCATGCGCAGTGATAAACTCGGCACTCTAAAGCACCCGAGAGCGTTTTTTTCGATGCCAACCTAACCAGAGTGACGGGAGCGGCACAATTCAGAAATAGTGCTCAGCTCGCCGAGAAAATGCGATTTAAGCAATAAAATTAAAAATGCTTATAAAACATAAACCAAACGTTGGAGGTGGTCATTTCTTCATGCGCAGTGAATAACTCGGCACTCTAAAGCACCCGAGAGCGTTTTTTTCGATGCCAACCTAACCAGAGTGACGGGAGCGGCACAATTCAGAAAAAGTGCTCAGCTCGCCGAGAAAATGCGATTTAAGCAATAAAATTAAAAATGCTTATAAAACATAAACCAAACGTTGGAGGTGGTCATTTCTTAATGCGCAGTAATATACTCGGCACTCTAGAGCACCCGAGAGCGTTTTTTTCGATGCCAACCTAACCAGAGTGACGGGAGCGGCACAATTCAGAAAAAGTGCTCAGCTCGCCGAGAAAATGCGATTTAAGCAATAAAATTAAAAATGCTTATAAAACATAAACCAAACGTTGGAAGTGGTCATTTCTTCATGCGCAGTGATAAACTCGGCACTCTAAAGCACCCGAGAGCGTTTTTTTCGATGCCAACCTAACCAGAGTTACGGGAGCGGCACAATTCAGAAAAAGCGCTCAGCTCGCCGAGAAAATGCGATTTAAGCAATAAAATTAAAAATGCTTATAAAACATAAACCAAACGTTGGAAGTGGTCATTTCTTCATGCGCAGTGATAAACTCGGCACTCTAAAGCACCCGAGAGCGTTTTTTTCGATGCCAACCTAACCAGAGTTACGGGAGCGGCACAATTCAGAAAAAGCGCTCAGCTCGCCGAGAAAATGCGATTTAAGCAATAAAATTAAAAATGCTTATTAAACATAAACCAAACGTTGGAGGTGGTCATTTCTTCATGCGCAGTGAATAACTCGGCACTCTAAAGCACCCGAGAGCGTTTTTTTCGATGCCAACCTAACCAGAGTGACGGGAGCGGCACAATTCAGAAAAAGCGCTCAGCTCGCCGAGAAAATGCGATTTAAGCAATAAAATTAAAAATGCTTATAAAACATAAACCAAACGTTGGAGGTGGTCATTTCTTCATGCGCAGTGATAAACTCGGCACTCTAAAGCACCCGAGAGCGTTTTTTTCGATGCCAACCTAACCAGAGTGACGGGAGCGGCACAATTCAGAAAAAGTGCTCAGCTCGTCGAGAAAATGCGATTTAAGCAATAAAATTAAAAATGCTTATAAAACATAAACCAAACGTTGGAGGTGGTCATTTCTTCATGCGCAGTGAATAACTCGGCACTCTAAAGCACCCGAGAGCGTTTTTTTCGATGCCAACCTAACCAGAGTGACGGGAGCGGCACAATTCAGAAAAAGTGCTCAGCTCGCCGAGAAAATGCGATTTAAACAATAAAATTAAAAATGCTTATAAAACATAAACCAAACGTTGGAGGTGGTCATTTCTTAATGCGCAGTAATAAACTCGGCACTCTAGAGCACCCGAGAGCGTTTTTTTCGATGCCAACCTAACCAGAGTGACGGGAGCGGCACAATTCAGAAAAAGTGCTCAGCTCGCCGAGAAAATGCGATTTAAGCAATAAAATTAAAAATGCTTATAAAACATAAACCAAACGTTGGAAGTGGTCATTTCTTCATGCGCAGTGATAAACTCGGCACTCTAAAGCACCCGAGAGCGTTTTTTTCGATGCCAACCTAACCAGAGTTACGGGAGCGGCACAATTCAGAAAAAGCGCTCAGCCCGCCGAGAAAATGCGATTTAAGCAATAAAATTAAAAATGCTTATAAAACATAAACCAAACGTTGGAAGTGGTCATTTCTTCATGCGCAGTGATAAACTCGGCACTCTAAAGCACCCGAGAGCGTTTTTTTCGATGCCAACCTAACCAGAGTGACGGGAGCGGCACAATTCAGAAAAAGCGCTCAGCTCGCCGAGAAAATGCGATTTAAGCAATAAAATTAAAAATGCTTATTAAACATAAACCAAACGTTGGAGGTGGTCATTTCTTCATGCGCAGTGAATAACTCGGCACTCTAAAGCACCCGAGAGCGTTTTTTTCGATGCCAACCTAACCAGAGTGACGGGACAGGCACAATTCAGAAAAAGCGCTCAGCTCGCCGAGAAAATGCGATTTAAGCAATAAAATTAAAAATGCTTATAAAACATAAACCAAACGTTGGAGGTGGTCATTTCTTCATGCGCAGTGATAAACTCGGCACTCTAAAGCACCCGAGAGCGTTTTTTTCGATGCCAACCTAACCAGAGTGACGGGAGCGGCACAATTCAGAAAAAGTGCTCAGCTCGCCGAGAAAATGCGATTTAAATAAAATTAAAAATGCTTATAAAACATAAACCAAACGTTGGAGGTGGTCATTTCTTCATGCGCAGTGATAAACTCGGCACTCTAAAGCACCCGAGAGCGTTTTTTTCGATGCCAACCTAACCAGAGTGACGGGAGCGGCACAATTCAGAAAAAGCGCTCAGCTCGCCGAGAAAATGCGATTTAAGCAATAAAATTAAAAATGCTTATAAAACATAAACCAAACGTTGGAGGTGGTCATTTCCTAATGCGCAGTAATAAACTCGGCACTCTAAAGCACCCGAGAGCGTTTTTTTCGATGCCAACCTAACCAGAGTTACGGGAGCGGCACAATTCAGAAAAAGCGCTCAGCTCGCCGAGAAAATGCGATTTAAGCAATAAAATTAAAAATGCTTATAAAACATAAACCAAACGTTGGAGGTGGTCATTTCTTCATGCGCAGTGATAAACTCGGCACTCTAAAGCACCCGAGAGCGTTTTTTTCGATGCCAACCTAACCAGAGTGACGGGAGCGGCACAATTCAGAAAAAGTGCTCAGCTCGCCGAGAAAATGCGATTTAAGCAATAAAATTAAAAATGCTTATAAAACATAAACCAAACGTTGGAGGTGGTCATTTCTCCATGCGCAGTGAATAACTCGGCACTCTAAAGCACCCGAGAGCGTTTTTTTCGATGCCAACCTAACCAGAGTGACGGGAGCGGCACAATTCAGAAAAAGTGCTCAGCTCGCCGAGAAAATGCGATTTAAGCAATAAAATTAAAAATGCTTATAAAACATAAACCAAACGTTGGAGGTGGTCATTTCTTAATGCGCAGTAATAAACTCGGCACTCTAAAGCACCCGTGAGCGTTTTTTTCGATGCCAACCTAACCAGAGTGACGGGACGGCACAATTCAGAAAAAGTGCTCAGCTCGCCGAGAAAATGCGATTTAAGCAATAAAATTAAAAATGCTTATAAAACATAAACCAAACGTTGGAGGTGGTCATTTCTTAATGCGCAGTAATAAACTCGGCACTCTAAAGCACCCGAGAGCGTTTTTTTCGATGCCAACCTAACCAGAGTGACGGGAGCGGCACAATTCAGAAAAAGCGCTCAGCTCGCCGAGAAAATGCGATTTAAGCAATAAAATTAAAAATGCTTATAAAACATAAACCAAACGTTGGAGGTGGTCATTTCTTAATGCGCAGTAATAAACTCGGCACTCTAAAGCACCCGAGAGCGTTTTTTTCGATGCCAACCTAACCAGAGTGACGGGAGCGGCACAATTCAGAAAAAGTGCTCAGCTCGCCGAGAAAATGCGATTTAAGCAATAAAATTAAAAATGCTTATTAAACATAAACCAAACGTTGGAGGTTGTCATTTCTTCATGCGCAGTGAATAACTCGGCACTCTAAAGCACCCGAGAGCGTTTTTTTCGATGCCAACCTAACCAGAGTGACGGGAGCGGCACAATTCAGAAAAAGCGCTCAGCTCGCCGAGAAAATGCGATTTAAGCAATAAAATTAAAAATGCTTATTAAACATAAACCAAACGTTGGAGGTGGTCATTTCTTCATGCGCAGTGAATAACTCGGCACTCTAAAGCACCCGAGAGCGTTTTTTTCGATGCCAACCTAACCAGAGTGACGGGACAGGCACAATTCAGAAAAAGCGCTCAGCTCGCCGAGAAAATGCGATTTAAGCAATAAAATTAAAAATGCTTATAAAACATAAACCAAACGTTGGAGGTGGTCATTTCTTCATGCGCAGTGATAAACTCGGCACTCTAAAGCACCCGAGAGCGTTTTTTTCGATGCCAACCTAACCAGAGTGACGGGACGGCACAATTCAGAAAAAGTGCTCAGCTCGCCGAGAAAATGCGATTTAAGCAATAAAATTAAAAATGCTTATAAAACATAAACCAAACGTTGGAGGTGGTCATTTCTTAATGCGCAGTAATAAACTCGGCACTCTAAAGCACCCGAGAGCGTTTTTTTCGATGCCAACCTAACCAGAGTGACGGGAGCGGCACAAATCAGGAAAAGTGCTCAGCTCGCCGAGAAAATGCGATTTAAGCAATAAAATTAAAAATGCTTATAAAACATAAACCAAACGTTGGAGGTGGTCATTTCTTAATGCGCAGTAATAAACTCGGCACTCTAAAGCACCCGAGAGCGTTTTTTTCGATGCCAACCTAACCAGAGTGACGGGAGCGGCACAATTCAGAAAAAGCGCTCAGCTCGCCGAGAAAATGCGATTTAAGCAATAAAATTAAAAATGCTTATAAAACATAAACCAAACGTTGGAGGTGGTCATTTCTTCGTGCGCAGTGAATAACTCGGCACTCTAAAGCACCCGAGAGCGTTTTTTTCGATGCCAACCTAACCAGAGTGACGGGAGCGGCACAATTCAGAAAAAGTGCTCAGCTCGCCGAGAAAATGCGATTTAAGCAATAAAATTAAAAATGCTTATAAAACATAAACCAAACGTTGGAGGTGGTCATTTCTTAATGCGCAGTAATAAACTCGGCACTCTAAAGCACCCGAGAGCGTTTTTTTCGATGCCAACCTAACCAGAGTGACGGGAGCGGCACAATTCAGAAAAAGTGCTCAGCTCGCCGAGAAAATGCGATTTAAGCAATAAAATTAAAAATGCTTATTAAACATAAACCAAACGGTGGAGGTGGTCATTTCTTCATGCGCAGTGAATAACTCGGCACTCTAAAGCACCCGAGAGCGTTTTTTTCGATGCCAACCTAACCAGAGTGACGGGAGCGGCACAATTCAGAAAAAGCGCTCAGCTCGCCGAGAAAATGCGATTTAAGCAATAAAATTAAAAATGCTTATAAAACATAAACCAAACGTTGGAGGTGGTCATTTCTTCATGCGCAGTGAATAACTCGGCACTCTAAAGCACCCGAGAGCGTTTTTTTCGATGCCAACCTAACCAGAGTGACGGGAGCGGCACAATTCAGAAAAAGCGCTCAGCTCGCCGAGAAAATGCGATTTAAGCAATAAAATTAAAAATGCTTATAAAACATAAACCAAACGTTGGAGGTGGTCATTTCTTCATGCGCAGTGATAAACTCGGCACTCTAAAGCACCCGAGAGCGTTTTTTTCGATGCCAACCTAACCAGAGTGACGGGAGCGGCACAATTCAGAAATAGTGCTCAGCTCGCCGAGAAAATGCGATTTAAGCAATAAAATTAAAAATGCTTATAAAACATAAACCAAACGTTGGAGGTGGTCATTTCTTCATGCGCAGTGAATAACTCGGCACTCTAAAGCACCCGAGAGCGTTTTTTTCGATGCCAACCTAACCAGAGTGACGGGAGCGGCACAATTCAGAAAAAGTGCTCAGCTCGCCGAGAAAATGCGATTTAAGCAATAAAATTAAAAATGCTTATAAAACATAAACCAAACGTTGGAGGTGGTCATTTCTTAATGCGCAGTAATAAACTCGGCACTCTAGAGCACCCGAGAGCGTTTTTTTCGATGCCAACCTAACCAGAGTGACGGGAGCGGCACAATTCAGAAAAAGTGCTCAGCTCGCCGAGAAAATGCGATTTAAGCAATAAAATTAAAAATGCTTATAAAACATAAACCAAACGTTGGAAGTGGTCATTTCTTCATGCGCAGTGATAAACTCGGCACTCTAAAGCACCCGAGAGCGTTTTTTTCGATGCCAACCTAACCAGAGTTACGGGAGCGGCACAATTCAGAAAAAGCGCTCAGCTCGCCGAGAAAATGCGATTTAAGCAATAAAATTAAAAATGCTTATAAAACATAAACCAAACGTTGGAAGTGGTCATTTCTTCATGCGCAGTGATAAACTCGGCACTCTAAAGCACCCGAGAGCGTTTTTTTCGATGCCAACCTAACCAGAGTTACGGGAGCGGCACAATTCAGAAAACGCGCTCAGCTCGCCGAGAAAATGCGATTTAAGCAATAAAATTAAAAATGATTATTAAACATAAACCAAACGTTGGAGGTGGTCATTTCTTCATGCGCAGTGAATAACTCGGCACTCTAAAGCACCCGAGAGCGTTTTTTTCGATGCCAACCTAACCAGAGTGACGGGAGCGGCACAATTCAGAAAAAGCGCTCAGCTCGCCGAGAAAATGCGATTTAAGCAATAAAATTAAAAATGCTTATAAAACATAAACCAAACGTTGGAGGTGGTCATTTCTTCATGCGCAGTGATAAACTCGGCACTCTAAAGCACCCGAGAGCGTTTTTTTCGATGCCAACCTAACCAGAGTGACGGGAGCGGCACAATTCAGAAAAAGTGCTCAGCTCGCCGAGAAAATGCGATTTAAGCAATAAAATTAAAAATGCTTATAAAACATAAACCAAACGTTGGAGGTGGTCATTTCTTCATGCGCAGTGAATAACTCGGCACTCTAAAGCACCCGAGAGCATTTTTTTCGATGCCAACCTAACCAGAGTGACGGGAGCGGCACAATTCAGAAAAAGTGCTCAGCTCGCCGAGAAAATGCGATTTAAGCAATAAAATTAAAAATGCTTATAAAACATAAACCAAACGTTGGAGGTGGTCATTTCTTAATGCGCAGTAATAAACTCGGCACTCTAGAGCACCCGAGAGCGTTTTTTTCGATGCCAACCTAACCAGAGTGACGGGAGCGGCACAATTCAGAAAAAGTGCTCAGCTCGCCGAGAAAATGCGATTTAAGCAATAAAATTAAAAATGCTTATAAAACATAAACCAAACGTTGGAAGTGGTCATTTCTTCATGCGCAGTGATAAACTCGGCACTCTAAAGCACCCGAGAGCGTTTTTTTCGATGCCAACCTAACCAGAGTTACGGGAGCGGCACAATTCAGAAAAAGCGCTCAGCTCGCCGAGAAAAAGCGATTTAAGCAATAAAATTAAAAATGCTTATAAAACATAAACCAAACGTTGGAAGTGGTCATTTCTTCATGCGCAGTGATAAACTCGGCACTCTAAAGCACCCGAGAGCGTTTTTTTCGATGCCAACCTAACCAGAGTGACGGGAGCGGCACAATTCAGAAAAAGCGCTCAGCTCGCCGAGAAAATGCGATTTAAGCAATAAAATTAAAAATGCTTATTAAACATAAACCAAACGTTGGAGGTGGTCATTTCTTCATGCGCAGTGAATAACTCGGCACTCTAAAGCACCCGAGAGCGTTTTTTTCGATGCCAACCTAACCAGAGTGACGGGACAGGCACAATTCAGAAAAAGCGCTCAGCTCGCCGAGAAAATGCGATTTAAGCAATAAAATTAAAAATGCTTATAAAACATAAACCAAACGTTGGAGGTGGTCATTTCTTCATGCGCAGTGATAAACTCGGCACTCTAAAGCACCCGAGAGCGTTTTTTTCGATGCCAACCTAACCAGAGTGACGGGAGCGGCACAATTCAGAAAAAGTGCTCAGCTCGCCGAGAAAATGCGATTTAAGAAATAAAATTAAAAATGCTTATAAAACATAAACCAAACGTTGGAGGTGGTCATTTCTTCATGCGCAGTGATAAACTCGGCACTCTAAAGCACCCGAGAGCGTTTTTTTCGATGCCAACCTAACCAGAGTGACGGGAGCGGCACAATTCAGAAAAAGCGCTCAGCTCGCCGAGAAAATGCGATTTAAGCAATAAAATTAAAAATGCTTATAAAACATAAACCAAACGTTGGAGGTGGTCATTTCCTAATGCGCAGTAATAAATTCGGCACTCTAAAGCACCCGAGAGCGTTTTTTTCGATGCCAACCTAACCAGAGTTACGGGAGCGGCACAATTCAGAAAAAGCGCTCAGCTCGCCGAGAAAATGCGATTTAAGCAATAAAATTAAAAATGCTTATAAAACATAAACCAAACGTTGGAGGTGGTCATTTCTTCATGCGCAGTGATAAACTCGGCACTCTAAAGCACCCGAGAGCGTTTTTTTCGATGCCAACCTAACCAGAGTGACGGGAGCGGCACAATTCAGAAAAAGTGCTCAGCTCGCCGAGAAAATGCGATTTAAGCAATAAAATTAAAAATGCTTATAAAACATAAACCAAACGTTGGAGGTGGTCATTTCTCCATGCGCAGTGAATAACTCGGCACTCTAAAGCACCCGAGAGCGTTTTTTTCGATGCCAACCTAACCAGAGTGACGGGAGCGGCACAATTCAGAAAAAGTGCTCAGCTCGCCGAGAAAATGCGATTTAAGCAATAAAATTAAAAATGCTTATAAAACATAAACCAAACGTTGGAGGTGGTCATTTCTTAATGCGCAGTAATAAACTCGGCACTCTAAAGCACCCGTGAGCGTTTTTTTCGATGCCAACCTAACCAGAGTGACGGGACGGCACAATTCAGAAAAAGTGCTCAGCTCGCCGAGAAAATGCGATTTAAGCAATAAAATTAAAAATGCTTATAAAACATAAACCAAACGTTGGAGGTGGTCATTTCTTAATGCGCAGTAATAAACTCGGCACTCTAAAGCACCCGAGAGCGTTTTTTTCGATGCCAACCTAACCAGAGTGACGGGAGCGGCACAATTCAGAAAAAGCGCTCAGCTCGCCGAGAAAATGCGATTTAAGCAATAAAATTAAAAATGCTTATAAAACATAAACCAAACGTTGGAGGTGGTCATTTCTTAATGCGCAGTAATAAACTCGGCACTCTAAAGCACCCGAGAGCGTTTTTTTCGATGCCAACCTAACCAGAGTGACGGGAGCGGCACAATTCAGAAAAAGTGCTCAGCTCGCCGAGAAAATGCGATTTAAGCAATAAAATTAAAAATGCTTATTAAACATAAACCAAACGTTGGAGGTTGTCATTTCTTCATGCGCAGTGAATAACTCGGCACTCTAAAGCACCCGAGAGCGTTTTTTTCGATGCCAACCTAACCAGAGTGACGGGAGCGGCACAATTCAGATAAAGCGCTCAGCTCGCCGAGAAAATGCGATTTAAGCAATAAAATTAAAAATGCTTATTAAACATAAACCAAACGTTGGAGGTGGTCATTTCTTCATGCGCAGTGAATAACTCGGCACTCTAAAGCACCCGAGAGCGTTTTTTTCGATGCCAACCTAACCAGAGTGACGGGACAGGCACAATTCAGAAAAAGCGCTCAGCTCGCCGAGAAAATGCGATTTAAGCAATAAAATTAAAAATGCTTATAAAACATAAACCAAACGTTGGAGGTGGTCATTTCTTCATGCGCAGTGATAAACTCGGCACTCTAAAGCACCCGAGAGCGTTTTTTTCGATGCCAACCTAACCAGAGTGACGGGAGCGGCACAATTCAGAAAAAGTGCTCAGCTCGCCGAGAAAATGCGATTTAAGCAATAAAATTAAAAATGCTTATAAAACATAAACCAAACGTTGGAGGTGGTCATTTCTTCATGCGCAGTGATAAACTCGGCACTCTAAAGCACCCGAGAGCGTTTTTTTCGATGCCAACCTAACCAGAGTGACGGGACGGCACAATTCAGAAAAAGTGCTCAGCTCGCCGAGAAAATGCGATTTAAGCAATAAAATTAAAAATGGTTATAAAACATAAACCAAACGTTGGAGGTGGTCATTTCTTAATGCGCAGTAATAAACTCGGCACTCTAAAGCACCCGAGAGCGTTTTTTTCGATGCCAACCTAACCAGAGTGACGGGAGCGGCACAATTCAGAAAAAGCGCTCAGCTCGCCGAGAAAATGCGATTTAAGCAATAAAATTAAAAATGCTTATAAAACATAAACCAAACGTTGGAGGTGGTCATTTCTTAATGCGCAGTAATAAACTCGGCACTCTAAAGCACCCGAGAGCGTTTTTTTCGATGCCAACCTAACCAGAGTGACGGGAGCGGCACAATTCAGAAAAAGTGCTCAGCTCGCCGAGAAAATGCGATTTAAGCAATAAAATTAAAAATGCTTATTAAACATAAACCAAACGTTGGAGGTTGTCATTTCTTCATGCGCAGTGAATAACTCGGCACTCTAAAGCACCCGAGAGCGTTTTTTTCGATGCCAACCTAAACAGAGTGACGGGAGCGGCACAATTCAGAAAAAGCGCTCAGCTCGCCGAGAAAATGCGATTAAAGCAATAAAATTAAAAATGCTTATTAAACATAAACCAAACGTTGGAGGTGGTCATTTCTTCATGCGCAGTGAATAACTCGGCACTCTAAAGCACCCGAGAGCGTTTTTTTCGATGCCAACCTAACCAGAGTGACGGGACAGGCACAATTCAGAAAAAGCGCTCAGCTCGCCGAGAAAATGCGATTTAAGCAATAAAATTAAAAATGCTTATAAAACATAAACCAAACGTTGGAGGTGGTCATTTCTTCATGCGCAGTGATAAACTCGGCACTCTAAAGCACCCGAGAGCGTTTTTTTCGATGCCAACCTAACCAGAGTGACGGGAGCGGCACAATTCAGAAAAAGTGCTCAGCTCGCCGAGAAAATGCGATTTAAGCAATAAAATTAAAAATGCTTATAAAACATAAACCAAACGTTGGAGGTGGTCATTTCTTCATGCGCAGTGATAAACTCGGCACTCTAAAGCACCCGAGAGCGTTTTTTTCGATGCCAACCTAACCAGAGTGACGGGAGCGGCACAATTCAGAAAAAGCGCTCAGCTCGCCGAGAAAATGCGATTTAAGCAATAAAATTAAAAATGCTTATAAAACATAAACCAAACGTTGGAGGTGGTCATTTCTTCATGCGCAGTGATAAACTCGGCACTCTAAAGCACCCGAGAGCGTTTTTTTCGATGCCAACCTAACCAGAGTGACGGGAGCGGCACAATTCAGAAAAAGTGCTCAGCTCGCCGAGAAAATGCGATTTAAGCAATAAAATTAAAAATGCTTATAAAACATAGACCAAACGTTGGAGGTGGTCATTTCTTAATGCGCAGTAATAAACTCGGCACTCTAAAGCACCCGAGAGCGTTTTTTTCGATGCCAACCTAACCAGAGTGACGGGAGCGGCACAATTCAGAAAAAGCGCTCAGCTCGCCGAGAAAATGCGATTTAAGCAATAAAATTAAAAATGCTTATAAAACATAAACCAAACGTTGGAGGTGGTCATTTCCTAATGCGCAGTAATAAACTCGGCACTCTAAAGCACCCGAGAGCGTTTTTTTTCGATGCCAACCTAACCAGAGTGACGGGAGCGGCACAATTCAGAAAAAGTGCTCAGCTCGCCGAGAAAATGCGATTTAAGCAATAAAATTAAAAATGCTTATTAAACATAAACCAAACGTTGGAGGTGGTCATTACTTCATGCGCAGTGAATAACTCGGCACTCTAAAGCACCCGAGAGCGTTTTTTTCGATGCCAACCTAACCAGAGTGACGGGAGCGGCACAATTCAGAAAAAGCGCTCAGCTCGCCGAGAAAATGCGATTTAAGCAATACAATTAAAAATGCTTATTAAACATAAACCAAACATTGGAGGTGGTCATTTCTTCATGCGCAGTGAATAACTCGGCACTCTAAAGCACCCGAGAGCGTTTTTTTCGATGCCAACCTAACCAGAGTGACGGGAGCGGCACAATTCAGAAAAAGCGCTCAGCTCGCCGAGAAAATGCGATTTAAGCAATAAAATTAAAAATGCTTATAAAACATAAACCAAACGTTGGAGGTGGTCATTTCTTCATGCGCAGTGATAAACTCGGCACTCTAAAGCACCCGAGAGCGTTTTTTTCGATGCCAACCTAACCAGAGTGACGGGAGCGGCACAATTCAGAAAAAGTGCTCAGCTCGCCGAGAAAATGCGATTTAAGCAATAAAATTAAAAATGATTATAAAACATAAACCAAACGTTGGAGGTGGTCATTTCTTCATGCGCAGTGAATAACTCGGCACTCTAAAGCACCCGAGAGCGTTTTTTTCGATGCCAACCTAACCAGAGTGACGGGAGCGGCACAATTCAGAAAAAGTGCTCAGCTCGCCGAGAAAATGCGATTTAAGCAATAAAATTAAAAATGCTTATAAAACATAAACCAAACGTTGGAGGTGGTCATTTCTTAATGCGCAGTAATAAACTCGGCACTCTAAAGCACCCGAGAGCGTTTTTTTCGATGCCAACCTAACCAGAGTGACGGGAGCGGCACAATTCAGAAAAAGTGCTCAGCTCGCCGAGAAAATGCGATTTAAGCAATAAAATTAAAAATGCTTATAAAACATAAACCAAACGTTGGAGGTGGTCATTTCTTAATGCGCAGTAATAAACTCGGCACTCTAGAGCACCCGAGAGCGTTTTTTTCGATGCCAACCTAACCAGAGTGACGGGAGCGGCACAATTCAGAAAAAGTGCTCAGCTCGCCGAGAAAATGCGATTTAAGCAATAAAATTAAAAATGCTTATAAAACATAAACCAAACGTTGGAAGTGGTCATTTCTTCATGCGCAGTGATAAACTCGGCACTCTAAAGCACCCGAGAGCGTTTTTTTCGATGCCAACCTTGTAATGATATGTGATTGCAGACGATCACCCACAGAGGGCTGTATAGCCTCAAGGGAACTCTGTATGACGTAATGTATGTACAGGGAGTAGAAGAAGAATGTTAGCGGGAGACTACGGGAGTGATTAAAATAAACAACTAGCTGAAGCTAGTATAAAGTTCAACTGATACCTTATTTAAGGAGCATAAGAACCTTACATGGTACCAGGAGTGGGGTTAAAAGAAGCAACACAATGGATGCAGTAAAACCGCCAGGTCAGTTAAAACTAACTGGAAACGTAGATGCAAGTTGGAGGACATTCAAGCAGCAGTTCCTGCTGTACATCGCCGCGGTCGGAGTGGATCGAAGAGCGGAGGGAAGAAAAATAGCAATGCTGCTCACCATCGCCGGCCCAGAGGCAATTGAAGTCTTCAACACCTTTGTGTTTGCTCAACCCGAAGACGGAGAGAACTTTGAAGAGGTCTTAAAGAAATTTGACGAGCATTGCATGTCAAAGAAGAATGAAACGTACGAGAGATACGTATTCCGCTCACGTGTGCAGCGCCAGGGTGAGTCATTTGATAATTTTCTCACCGACCTGAAGATCAAAGCTCAGTCCTGTAATTTTGGAGAACTCAGAGACTCTATGATAAGAGATCAAATAGTTTTTGGAACAAATGAAAAGAAGCTCCGGGAGAAAATGTTGAGGGAGACAGACCTCACATTTAGCGGTGCCATAAAAATATGTCAAGCCAGTGAGCTTGCTCGACAACAAGTACTGACTTTCAGGGAGCCTGCTCACGGAGCTGCGCACCAAGATAACGAGGATGTGAACGCTGTGTTTGTGAAAGGAAAGCCACAGAGCAAATTTAAGAACAGTGACACCAGGAATAAAAACAAGGACAAGGAGATGTTCACTTGCAAGAGATGTGGTGAGCGACACAGACCAAGACAATGTCCTGCCTTTGGAAAAACATGTGTAAAGTGCAAAGGACAAAACCATTTTGCCAGAATGTGTCTCTCTAAGAAGGGACGGGGTGTGCACACAGTGCAGGAAGAATCAGATGACAGTGATGATCTGAGTGACACATTTTTCATAAAGATGGTGTCACACGATGAAGATGTTAAGACAGTGTCTTCCAGAATTAATGGTTCAGATCAGGCTGTAAATACAGTAACAGATGACAAATGGACTGCTCCACTGTTAGTTAATGGGACAATTGTAACATTTAGAATTGACACTGGGGCTAGAGCTAATTTGATCAGTGAGAAAGATTTAAATGCACTGACTGAGAAGCCTAAAAAATTCACAGAAAGAGTCACACCCCTGAAGGCTTATAATAATCAGCCAATACAGACAAAAGGTGGATGCAGACTTAAAATAATGGCAAAAGGCAAACAGCATAACCTGTTATTCACCATTGTGCCAAATGGACACGAGTCTCTTTTAGGAGACAAAGCCTCTGAGGATCTAGGTCTAGTAAAGAGGATCTATCAGATTAATACTGACAACATTAAAGTAGTCATGCAAGACAAAGGACAGGAACAAAAACAGTGTGAGGGAAGTGCAAACATAGTGGAGAAGTTTTCTTCTGTCTTCAAAGGACATGGGACTTTACCTTACACTTACAAAATACAACTCAAAGATGATGCCAAGCCTGTTGTGCATGCCCCAAGGAGAGTGCCAGCACCGCTCAGAGCTGGCTTGAAAAAAGAACTTGAAAGAATGACTCAAATGGCGGTCATTGAGCGAGTGGAAGAACCCACAGATTGGGTCAACTCAATCACGTGTGTCCAAAAGAAGAACACAGGTGCCTTAAGAGTTTGCCTTGATCCCAAAGATTTGAACGATAACATAAAGAGAGAGCATTATCAAATCCCAAAACGGGAAGAGATCATTAGTGAAATGACTGGTGCTAAGTTTTTTAGTAAACTAGATGCCTCTCACGGATTCTGGCAACTGAGGCTTGACCCGGAAAGCAGCAAGTACACCACCTTTAACACACCATTTGGACGTTACTGTTTCTTAAGACTCCCATTTGGCATTAAATCAGCGCCAGAGATCTTCCACAGAGCAATGGAGTCCATGATAGAGGGTCTGGACGGCACCAGAGTCTACATAGATGACTTGGTCGTCTGGGGAAAAACACAACAACAACATGATGAAAGACTGGAGAAACTCTTTCAGAGAGTCAAAAAACATGGACTAAAACTGAACAGAGACAAGTGTCTCTTTGGTGTCAAGGAGATGATTTTCTTGGGAGACAAAGTCACAAGTGAAGGTGTGGAACCTGACCAGTCAAAAGTGCAAGCCATATTGGATATGCCTGCCCCCACTGACAAAAAAGGTGTCCTGAGAGCCATGGGGATGATCAACTTCCTGGGAAAGTTCATCCCTAATCTTACCTCTAAGACGGCATGCCTCAGGGAGTTACTACAGCACAACACAGTATTTGAATGGACTTGTCGACATGAGAGGGAGTGGAAAAAATTAAAGGAAACTGTAACTACGGAGCCAGTCCTCACATTCTTTGACCCATCTAAACCCACAAAGATCTCCACTGATGCCTCAAAAGATGGTTTGGGAGCAGCACTGCTACAGATGAATGAGGACAAATGGCAACCTGTAGCATATGCGTCTAGGTCAATGACAGAGACCGAGCAGCGCTATGCTCAAATAGAAAAAGAGACTTTGGGGTTAGTGTTTGGATGTGGAAAGTTTCACAGTTATGTGTATGGACTGCCAACCTTTACAGCAGAGACCGACCACAAACCACTCATCACAATCAGGAAAAAGAACCTTAACGACATGTCACCCAGAATTCAGCGCATGATGATGGCATTGCAGCGCTACGACTTTGAACTTATTTACACACCTGGAAAATATATTGTACTGGCAGATGCTTTATCTCGTGCACCAGCACCAAACAGTGACATGCTGGTCACCCCGGTGACTGATGAGTCTGAAACACACATAAACATGGTGACTGCTTCTCTCCCAGCATCAGATGGTATGCTACAGAAAATTGTCCAGGAGACGGCGAAAGATCCTCTGCTGCAGAAAGTTTCACACCATCTACAGAATGGATGGTCAAGAGGAGTCTGCTCAGGGTTTTACCCTGTGCGAGCGGACTTGTGTGTGGCGGATGGGCTGCTACTGCGACAAGACAGGATTGTCATCCCACAATCCATGCGCCAGGACATGCTTCGGCGTATACATGAGGGACATCTGGGCGTGGAGAAATGCAAAAGGAGAGCAAGAGGAGCAGTTTATTGGCCGGGCATCAACAAAGACATTGAGGAGATGATACAGCAGTGTGAAACGTGTCTCAAACATCATTACAAACAAACAAAAGAGCCGATGCTAATCGTAGACCCACCCACTGCACCATGGCAAAAAGTGGGAACAGATTTGTTTCATCTGCATGGCAAGGACTATCTTCTAGTGATAGACTATTATTCTAACTATCCAGAAGTTGCACAATTATCCAGTACATCAGCACAGTCTGTCATCACACACATGAAAGGGTTTTTTGCCAGACATGGAATCCCGCGATGTGTTGTCAGTGACAATGGTCCACAATATGACTGTGGGGAATTCAGTGAGTTTGCACAGGTATATGGATTTCAACATGTCACCTCTAGCCCGTTGTATCCACAGGCTAATGGACAAGCTGAAAAAGGGGTGCAGATTGTAAAGAGACTGTTGAAAAAAGCAAAAGACTGTAAAGCTGACCCTTACCTGGCTTTGCTAAGCTACAGGTCTGCAGCTCTGGAGTGTGGTGCATCACCTGCTGAGCTACTCATGCATCGCAAGCTGCGCACAACACTTCCACACATTTCAAGACACAATGATAACAAAAACACAGATGGACTGACTGACAAACGAATGAGACTCAAGTACAGACAGAAAATGAACTATGATAAAACCGCAACACAACTGGAACCTCTTCGGGAAAGGGATGTTGTGAGGATTGAGGGTCCTGAGTCCTGGGACAGAAAAGCCAGAGTCCTCAGTGAAGTAGGTCCCAGGTCTTTTGTGGTCGAGACAGAGAATGGACAGGTATTAAGGAGAAACAGGAGGAGTCTGTTAAAGACTCGGGACATTGAGAATCAAGCTGAGGAGGTTGGAGCTGAACAGCCAGAAGGTGCTACTCCAGATGTGCACCACAGTGATCCTCCTTCACCTCCCTCAATGACTGTGACACTCAGAAGGTCTACTAGACCTAGAAAGCCCCCTGGGAGGCTCATAGAACAAGAGTGAACTGTTCAACTAATATAAAGTGAAAGAAAGTTGTTGGCACTAGGCACTGTTACATTAAGAAAAAAAAAAAAAAAAGGTTCATACTTATGCTGTATTTGGTATGTTAAATGTGTTATTGACTTTTACAGTTGTGTAAATGTGAAGAACAATTTGGTATAACTGTGTTTGGTATGTTAAATGTGTTATTGACTTTTACAGTTGTGTAAATGTGAAGAACAATTCAGTGTTTGATATTCATTGGATTTGATCCAGAAAAGTTAATGGTATGTTGTCATCATATCTAGTATGTGGGTTAGACGACATTTTGTGTTGCACGATATGTTCATGTTGTGTTTGCCTGTTTGGAAGGGGGATGTAATGATATGTGATTGCAGACGATCACCCACAGAGGGCTGTATAGCCTCAAGGGAACTCTGTATGACGTAATGTATGTACAGGGAGTAGAAGAAGAATGTTAGCGGGAGACTACGGGAGTGATTAAAATAAACAACTAGCTGAAGCTAGTATAAAGTTCAACTGATACCTTATTTAAGGAGCATAAGAACTTTACAAACCTAACCAGAGTTACGGGAGCGGCACAATTCAGAAACAGCGCTCAGCTCGCCGAGAAAATGCGATTTAAGCAATAAAATTAAAAATGCTTATAAAACATAAACCAAACGTTGGAGGTGGTCATTTCTTCATGCGCAGTGATAAACTCGGCACTCTAAAGCACCGGAGAGCGTTTTTTTCGATGCCAACCTAACCAGAGTGACGGGAGCGGCACAATTCAGAAAAAGCGCTCAGCTCGCCGAGAAAATGCGATTTAAGCAATAAAATTAAAAATGCTTATAAAACATAAACCAAACGTTGGAGGTGGTCATTTCTTAATGCGCAGTAATAAACTCGGCACTCTAAAGCACCCGAGAGCGTTTTTTTCGATGCCAACCTAACCAGAGTGACGGGAGCGGCACAATTCAGAAAAAGCGCTCAGCTCGCCGAGAAAATGCGATTTAAGCAATAAAATTAAAAATGCTTATAAAACATAAACCAAACGTTGGAGGTGGTCATTTCCTAATGCGCAGTAATAAACTCGGCACTCTAAAGCACCCGAGAGCGTTTTTTTCGATGCCAACCTAACCAGAGTGACGGGAGCGGCACAATTCAGAAAAAGTGCTCAGCTCGCCGAGAAAATGCGATTTAAGCAATAAAATTAAAAATGCTTATTAAACATAAACCAAACGTTGGAGGTGGTCATTTCTTCATGCGCAGTGAATAACTCGGCACTCTAAAGCACCCGAGAGCGTTTTTTTCGATGCCAACCTAACCAGAGTGACGGGAGCGGCACAATTCAGAAAAAGCGCTCAGCTCGCCGAGAAAATGCGATTTAAGCAATAAAATTAAAAATGCTTATTAAACATAAACCAAACATTGGAGGTGGTCATTTCTTCATGCGCAGTAATAAACTCAGCACTCTAAAGCACCCGAGAGCGTTTTTTTCGATGCCAACCTAACCAGAGTGACGGGAGCGGCACAATTCAGAAAAAGTGCTCAGCTCGCCGAGAAAATGCGATTTAAGCAATAAAATTAAAAATGCTTATAAAACATAAACCAAACGTTGGAGGTGGTCATTTCTTAATGCGCAGTAATAAACTCGGCACTCTAGAGCACCCGAGAGCGTTTTTTTCGATGCCAACCTAACCAGAGTGACGGGAGCGGCACAATTCAGCTCGCCGAGAAAATGCGATTTAAGCAATAAAATTAAAAATGCTTATAAAACATAAACCAAACGTTGGAAGTGGTCATTTCTTCATGCGCAGTGATAAACTCGGCACTCTAAAGCTCCCGAGAGCGTTTTTTTCGATGCCAACCTAACCAGAGTTACGGGAGCGGCACAATTCAGAAAAAGCGCTCAGCTCGCCGAGAAAATGCGATTTAAGCAATAAAATTAAAAATGCTTATAAAACATAAACCAAACGTTGGAGGTGGTCATTTCTTCATGCGCAGTGATAAACTCGGCACTCTAAAGCACCCGAGAGCGTTTTTTTCGATGCCAACCTAACCAGAGTGACGGGAGCGGCACAATTCAGAAAAAGCGCTCAGCTCGCCGAGAAAATGCGATTTAAGCAATAAAATTAAAAATGCTTATAAAACATAAACCAAACGTTGGAGGTGGTCATTTCTTCATGCGCAGTGATAAACTCGGCACTCTAAAGCACCGGAGAGCGTTTTTTTCGATGCCAACCTAACCAGAGTGACGGGAGCGGCACAATTCAGAAAAAGCGCTCAGCTCGCCGAGAAAATGCGATTTAAGCAATAAAATTAAAAATGCTTATAAAACATAAACCAAACGTTGGAGGTGGTCATTTCTTAATGCGCAGTAATAAACTCGGCACTCTAAAGCACCCGAGAGCGTTTTTTTCGATGCCAACCTAACCAGAGTGACGGGAGCGGCACAATTCAGAAAAAGTGCTCACCTCGCCGAGAAAATGCGATTTAAGCAATAAAATTATAAATGCTTATAAAACATAAACCAAACGTTGGAGGTGGTCATTTCTTCATGCGCAGTAATAAACTCGGCACTCTAAAGCACCCGAGAGCGTTTTTTTCGATGCCAACCTAACCAGAGTGACGGGAGCGGCACAATTCAGAAAAAGTGCTCAGCTCGCCGAGAAAATGCGATTTAAGCAATAAAATTAAAAATGCTTATAAAACATAAACCAAACGTTGGAGGTGGTCATTTCTTAATGCGCAGTAATAAACTCGGCACTCTAAAGCACCCGAGAGCGTTTTTTTCGATGCCAACCTAACCAGAGTGACGGGAGCGGCACAATTCAGAAAAAGCGCTCAGCTCGCCGAGAAAATGTGATTTAAGCAATAAAATTAAAAATGCTTATAAAACATAAACCAAACGTTGGAGGTGGTCATTTCCTAATGCGCAGTAATAAACTCGGCACTCTAAAGCACCCGAGAGCGTTTTTTTCGATGCCAACCTAACCAGAGTGACGGGAGCGGCACAATTCAGAAAAAGTGCTCAGCTCGCCGAGAAAATGCGATTTAAGCAATAAAATTAAAAATGCTTATTAAACATAAACCAAACGTTGGAGGTGGTCATTTCTTCATGCGCAGTGAATAACTCGGCACTCTAAAGCACCCGAGAGCGTTTTTTTCGATGCCAACCTAACCAGAGTGACGGGAGCGGCACAATTCAGAAAAAGCGCTCAGCTCGCCGAGAAAATGCGATTTAAGCAATAAAATTAAAAATGCTTATTAAACATAAACCAAACATTGGAGGTGGTCATTTCTTCATGCGCAGTAATAAACTCAGCACTCTAAAGCACCCGAGAGCGTTTTTTTCGATGCCAACCTAACCAGAGTGACGGGAGCGGCACAATTCAGAAAAAGTGCTCAGCTCGCCGAGAAAATGCGATTTAAGCAATAAAATTAAAAATGCTTATAAAACATAAACCAAACGTTGGAGGTGGTCATTTCTTAATGCGCAGTAATAAACTCGGCACTCTAGAGCACCCGAGAGCGTTTTTTTCGATGCCAACCTAACCAGAGTGACGGGAGCGGCACAATTCAGAAAAAGTGCTCAGCTCGCCGAGAAAATGCGATTTAAGCAATAAAATTAAAAATGCTTATAAAACATAAACCAAACGTTGGAAGTGGTCATTTCTTCATGCGCAGTGATAAACTCGGCACTCTAAAGCTCCCGAGAGCGTTTTTTTCGATGCCAACCTAACCAGAGTTACGGGAGCGGCACAATTCAGAAAAAGCGCTCAGCTCGCCGAGAAAATGCGATTTAAGCAATAAAATTAAAAATGCTTATAAAACATAAACCAAACGTTGGAGGTGGTCATTTCTTCATGCGCAGTGATAAACTCTGCACTCTAAAGCACCCGAGAGCGTTTTTTTCGATGCCAACCTAACCAGAGTGACGGGAGCGGCACAATTCAGAAAAAGCGCTCAGCTCGCCGAGAAAATGCGATTTAAGCAATAAAATTAAAAATGCTTATAAAACATAAACCAAACGTTGGAGGTGGTCATTTCTTCATGCGCAGTGAATAACTCGGCACTCTAAAGCACCCGAGAGCGTTTTTTTCGATGCCAACCTAACCAGAGTGACGGGAGCGGCACAATTCAGAAAAAGCGCTCAGCTCGCCGAGAAAATGCGATTTAAGCAATAAAATTAAAAATGCTTATAAAACATAAACCAAACGTTGGAGGTGGTCATTTCTTCATGCGCAGTGATAAAGTCGGCACTCTAAAGCACCCGAGAGCGTTTTTTTCGATGCCAACCTAACCAGAGTGACGGGAGCGGCACAATTCAGAAAAAGTGCTCAGCTCGCCGAGAAAATGCGATTTAAGCAATAAAATTAAAAATGCTTATTAAACATAAACCAAACGTTGGAGGTGGTCATTTCTTCATGCGCAGTGATAAACTCGGCACTCTAAAGCACCCGAGAGCGTTTTTTTCGATGCCAACCTAACCAGAGTGACGGGAGCGGCACAATTCAGAAAAAGTGCTCAGCTCGCCGAGAAAATGCGATTTAAGCAATAAAATTAAAAATGCTTATAAAACATAAACCAGACGTTGGAGGTGGTCATTTCTTAATGCGCAGTAATAAACTCGGCACTCTAAAGCACCCGAGAGCGTTTTTTTCGATGCCAACCTAACCAGAGTGACGGGAGCGGCACAATTCAGAAAAAGTGCTCAGCTCGCCGAGAAAATGCGATTTAAGCAATAAAATTAAAAATGCTTATTAAACATAAACCAAACGTTGGAGGTGGTCATTTCTTCATGCGCAGTGAATAACTCGGCACTCTAAAGCACCCGAAAGCGTTTTTTTCGATGCCAACCTAACCAGAGTGACGGGAGCGGCACAATTCAGAAAAAGCGCTCAGCTCGCCGAGAAAATGCGATTTAAGCAATAAAATTAAAAATGCTTATAAAACATAAACCAAACGTTGGAGGTGGTCATTTCTTAATGCGCAGTAATAAACTCGGCACTCTAAAGCACCCGAGAGCGTTTTTTTCGATGCCAACCTAACCAGAGTGACGGGAGCGGCACAATTCAGAAAAAGTGCTCAGCTCGCCGAGAAAATGCGATTTAAGCAATAAAATTAAAAATGCTTATTAAACATAAACCAAACGTTGGAGGTGGTCATTTCTTCATGCGCAGTGAATAACTCGGCACTCTAAAGCACCCGAGAGCGTTTTTTTCGATGCCAACCTAACCAGAGTGACGGGAGCGGCACAATTCAGAAAAAGCGCTCAGCTCGCCGAGAAAATGCGATTTAAGCAATAAAATTAAAAATGCTTATATAAACCAAACGTTGGAGGTGGTCATTTCTTAATGCGCAGTAATAAACTCGGCACTCTAAAGCACCCGAGAGCGTTTTTTTCGATGCCAACCTAACCAGAGTGACGGGAGCGGCACAATTCAGAAAAAGTGCTCAGCTCGCCGAGAAAATGCGATTTAAGCAATAAAATTAAAAATGCTTATAAAACATAAACCAAACGTTGGAGGTGGTCATTTCTTAATGCGCAGTAATAAACTCGGCACTCTAAAGCACCCGAGAGCGTTTTTTTCGATGCCAACCTAACCAGAGTGACGGGAGCGGCACAATTCAGAAAAAGTGCTCAGCTCGCCGAGAAAATGCGATTTAAGCAATAAAATTAAAAATGCTTATTAAACATAAACCAAACGTTGGAGGTGGTCATTTCTTCATGCGCAGTGAATAACTCGGCACTCTAAAGCACCCGATAGCGTTTTTTTCGATGCCAACCTAACCAGAGTGACGGGAGCGGCACAATTCAGAAAAAGTGCTCAGCTCGCCGAGAAAATGCGATTTAAGCAATAAAATTAAAAATGCTTATAAAACATAAACCAAACGTTGGAGGTGGTCATTTCTTAATGCGCAGTAATAAACTCGGCACTCTAAAGCACCCGAGAGCGTTTTTTTCGATGCCAACCTAACCAGAGTGACGGGAGCGGCACAATTCAGAAAAAGTGCTCAGCTCGCCGAGAAAATGCGATTTAAGCAATAAAATTAAAAATGCTTATAAAACATAAACCAAACGTTGGAGGTGGTCATTTCTTAATGCGCAGTAATAAACTCGGCACTCTAAAGCACCCGAGAGCGTTTTTTTCGATGCCAACCTAACCAGAGTGACGGGAGCGGCACAATTCAGAAAAAGCGCTCAGCTCGCCGAGAAAATGCGATTTAAGCAATAAAATTAAAAATGCTTATAAAACATAAACCAAACGTTGGAGGTGGTCATTTCTTCATGCGCAGTGATAAACTCGGCACTCTAAAGCACCCGAGAGCGTTTTTTTCGATGCCAACCTAACCAGAGTGACGGGAGCGGCACAATTCAGAAAAAGTGCTCAGCTCGCCGAGAAAATGCGATTTAAGCAATAAAATTAAAAATGCTTATAAAACATAAACCAAACGTTGGAGGTGGTCATTTCTTCATGCGCAGTAATAAACTCGGCACTCTAAAGCACCCGAGAGCGTTTTTTTCGATGCCAACCTAACCAGAGTGACGGGAGCGGCACAATTCAGAAAAAGTGCTCAGCTCGCCGAGAAAATGCGATTTAAGCAATAAAATTAAAAATGCTTATAAAACATAAACCAAACGTTGGAGGTGGTCATTTCTTAATGCGCAGTAATAAACTCGGCACTCTAAAGCACCCGAGAGCGTTTTTTTCGATGCCAACCTAACCAGAGTGACGGGAGCGGCACAATTCAGAAAAAGTGCTCAGCTCGCCGAGAAAATGCGATTTAAGCAATAAAATTAAAAATGCTTATTAAACATAAACCAAACGTTGGAGGTGGTCATTTCTTCATGCGCAGTGAATAACTCGGCACTCTAAAGCACCCGAGAGCGTTTTTTTCGATGCCAACCTAACCAGAGTGACGGGAGCGGCACAATTCAGAAAAAGTGCTCAGCTCGCCGAGAAAATGCGATTTAAGCAATAAAATTAAAAATGCTTATAAAACATAAACCAAACGTTGGAAGTGGTCATTTCTTCATGCGCAGTGAATAACTCGGCACTCTAAAGCACCCGAGAGCTTTTTTTTCGATGCCAACCTAACCAGAGTGACGGGAGCGACACAATTCAGAAAAAGCGCTCAGCTCGCCGAGAAAATGCGATTTAAGCAATAAAATTAAAAATGCTTATAAAACATAAACCAAACGTTGGAGGTGGTCATTTCTTCATGCGCAGTGATAAACTCGGCACTCTAAAGCACCCGAGAGCGTTTTTTTCGATGCCAACCTAACCAGAGTGACGGGAGCGGCACAATTCAGAAAAAGCGCTCAGCTCGCCGAGAAAATGCGATTTAAGCAATAAAATTAAAAATGCTTATAAAACATAAACCAAACGTTGGAGGTGGTCATTTCTTAATGCGCAGTAATAAACTCGGCACTCTAAAGCACCCGAGAGCGTTTTTTTTCGATGCCAACCTAACCAGAGTGACGGGAGCGGCACAATTCAGAAAAAGTGCTCAGCTCGCCGAGAAAATGCGATTTAAGCAATAAAATTAAAAATGCTTATAAAACATAAACCAAACGTTGGAGGTGGTCATTTCTCAATGCGCAGTAATAAACTCGGCACTCTAAAGCACCCGAGAGCGTTTTTTTCGATGCCAACCTAACCAGAGTGACGGGAGCGGCACAATTCAGAAAAAGTGCTCAGCTCGCCGAGAAAAAGCGATTTAAGCAATAAAATTAAAAATGCTTATAAAACATAAACCAAACGTTGGAGGTGGTCATTTCTTAATGCGCAGTAATAAACTCGGCACTCTAAAGCACCCGAGAGCGTTTTTTTCGATGCCAACCTAACCAGAGTGACGGGAGCGGCACAATTCAGAAAAAGCGCTCAGCTCGCCGAGAAAATGCGATTTAAGCAATAAAATTAAAAATGCTTATAAAACATAAACCAAACGTTGGAGGTGGTCATTTCCTAATGCGCAGTAATAAACTCGGCACTCTAAAGCACCCGAGAGCGTTTTTTTCGATGCCAACCTAACCAGAGTGACGGGAGCGGCACAATTCAGAAAAAGTGCTCAGCTCGCCGAGAAAATGCGATTTAAGCAATAAAATTAAAAATGCTTATTAAACATAAACCAAACGTTGGAGGTGGTCATTTCTTCATGCGCAGTGAATAACTCGGCACTCTAAAGCACCCGAGAGCGTTTTTTTCGATGCCAACCTAACCAGAGTGACGGGAGCGGCACAATTCAGAAAAAGCGCTCAGCTCGCCGAGAAAATGCGATTTAAGCAATAAAATTAAAAATGCTTATTAAACATAAACCAAACATTGGAGGTGGTCATTTCTTCATGCGCAGTGAATAACTCGGCACTCTAAAGCACCCGAGAGCGTTTTTTTCGATGCCAACCTAACCAGAGTGACGGGAGCGGCACAATTCAGAAAAAGCGCTCAGCTCGCCGAGAAAATGCGATTTAAGCAATAAAATTAAAAATGCTTATAAAACATAAACCAAACGTTGGAGGTGGTCATTTCTTCATGCGCAGTGAATAACTCGGCACTCTAAAGCACCCGAGAGCGTTTTTTTCGATGCCAACCTAACCAGAGTGACGGGACCGGCACAATTCAGAAAAAGTGCTCAGCTCGCCGAGAAAATGCGATTTAAGCAATAAAATTAAAAATGCTTATAAAACATAAACCAAACGTTGGAGGTGGTCATTTCTTAATGCGCAGTAATAAACTCGGCACTCTAAAGCACCCGAGAGCGTTTTTTTCGATGCCAACCTAACCAGAGTGACGGGAGCGGCACAATTCAGAAAAAGTGCTCAGCTCGCCGAGAAAATGCGATTTAAGCAATAAAATTAAAAATGCTTATAAAACATAAACCAAACGTTGGAGGTGGTCATTTCTTAATGCGCAGTAATAAACTCGGCACTCTAGAGCACCCGAGAGCGTTTTTTTCGATGCCAACCTAACCAGAGTGACGGGAGCGGCACAATTCAGAAAAAGTGCTCAGCTCGCCGAGAAAATGCGATTTAAGCAATAAAATTAAAAATGCTTATAAAACATAAACCAAACGTTGGAAGTGGTCATTTCTTCATGCGCAGTGATAAACTCGGCACTCTAAAGCACCCGAGAGCGTTTTTTTCGATGCCAACCTAACCAGAGTTACGGGAGCGGCACAATTCAGAAAAAGCGCTCAGCTCGCCGAGAAAATGCGATTTAAGCAATAAAATTAAAAATGCTTATAAAACATAAACCAAACGTTGGAGGTGGTCATTTCTTCATGCGCAGTGATAAACTCGGCACTCTAAAGCACCCGAGAGCGTTTTTTTCGATGCCAACCTAACCAGAGTGACGGGAGCGGCACAATTCAGAAAAAGCGCTCAGCTCGCCGAGAAAATGCGATTTAAGCAATAAAATTAAAAATGCTTATAAAACATAAACCAAACGTTGGAGGTGGTCATTTCTTAATGCGCAGTAATAAACTCGGCACTCTAAAGCACCCGAGAGCGTTTTTTTCGATGCCAACCTAACCAGAGTGACGGGAGCGGCACAATTCAGAAAAAGTGCTCACCTCGCCGAGAAAATGCGATTTAAGCAATAAAATTAAAAATGCTTATAAAACATAAACCAAACGTTGGAGGTGGTCATTTCTCAATGCGCAGTAATAAACTCGGCACTCTAAAGCACCCGAGAGCGTTTTTTTTCGATGCCAACCTAACCAGAGTGACGGGAGCGGCACAATTCAGAAAAAGTGCTCAGCTCGCCGAGAAAATGCGATTAAAGCAATAAAATTAAAAATGCTTATAAAACATAAACCAAACGTTGGAGGTGGTCATTTCTTCATGCGCAGTGATAAACTCGGCACTCTAAAGCACCCGAGAGCGTTTTTTTCGATGCCAACCTAACCAGAGTGACGGGAGCGGCACAATTCAGAAAAAGCGCTCCGCTCGCCGAGAAAATGCGATTTAAGCAATAAAATTAAAAATGCTTATAAAACATAAACCAAACGTTGGAGGTGGTCATTTCCTAATGCGCAGTAATAAACTCGGCACTCTAAAGCACCCGAGAGCGTTTTTTTCGATGCCAACCTAACCAGAGTGACGGGAGCGGCACAATTCAGAAAAAGTGCTCAGCTCGCCGAGAAAATGCGATTTAAGCAATAAAATTAAAAATGCTTATTAAACATAAACCAAACGTTGGAGGTGGTCATTTCTTCATGCGCAGTGAATAACTCGGCACTCTAAAGCACCCGAGAGCGTTTTTTTCGATGCCAACCTAACCAGAGTGACGGGAGCGGCACAATTCAGAAAAAGCGCTCAGCTCGCCGAGAAAATGCGATTTAAGCAATAAAATTAAAAATGCTTATTAAACATAAACCAAACATTGGAGGTGGTCATTTCTTCATGCGCAGTAATAAACTCGGCACTCTAAAGCACCCGAGAGCGTTTTTTTCGATGCCAACCTAACCAGAGTGACGGGAGCGGCACAATTCAGAAAAAGTGCTCAGCTCGCCGAGAAAATGCGATTTAAGCAATAAAATTAAAAATGCTTATAAAACATAAACCAAACGTTGGAGGTGGTCATTTCTTAATGCGCAGTAATAAACTCGGCACTCTAGAGCACCCAAGAGCGTTTTTTTCGATGCCAACCTAACCAGAGTGACGGGAGCGGCACAATTCAGAAAAAGTGCTCAGCTCGCCGAGAAAATGCGATTTAAGCAATAAAATTAAAAATGCTTATAAAACATAAACCAAACGTTGGAAGTGGTCATTTCTTCATGCGCAGTGATAAACTCGGCACTCTAAAGCACCCGAGAGCGTTTTTTTCGATGCCAACCTAACCAGAGTTACGGGAGCGGCACAATTCAGAAAAAGCGCTCAGCTCGCCGAGAAAATGCGATTTAAGCAATAAAATTAAAAATGCTTATAAAACATAAACCAAACGTTGGAGGTGGTCATTTCTTCATGCGCAGTGATAAACTCGGCACTCTAAAGCACCCGAGAGCGTTTTTTTCGATGCCAACCTAACCAGAGTGACGGGAGCGGCACAATTCAGAAAAAGCGCTCAGCTCGCCGAGAAAATGCGATTTAAGCAATAAAATTAAAAATGCTTATAAAACATAAACCAAACGTTGGAGGTGGTCATTTCTTAATGCGCAGTAATAAACTCGGCACTCTAAAGCACCCGAGAGCGTTTTTTTCGATGCCAACCTAACCAGAGTGACGGGAGCGGCACAATTCAGAAAAAGTGCTCACCTCGCCGAGAAAATGCGATTTAAGCAATAAAATTAAAAATGCTTATAAAACATAAACCAAACGTTGGAGGTGGTCATTTCTCAATGCGCAGTAATAAACTCGGCACTCTAAAGCACCCGAGAGCGTTTTTTTTCGATGCCAACCTAACCAGAGTGACGGGAGCGGCACAATTCAGAAAAAGTGCTCAGCTCGCCGAGAAAATGCGATTAAAGCAATAAAATTAAAAATGCTTATAAAACATAAACCAAACGTTGGAGGTGGTCATTTCTTAATGCGCAGTGATAAACTCGGCACTCTAAAGCACCCGAGAGCGTTTTTTTCGATGCCAACCTAACCAGAGTGACGGGAGCGGCACAATTCAGAAAAAGCGCTCCGCTCGCCGAGAAAATGCGATTTAAGCAATAAAATTAAAAATGCTTATAAAACATAAACCAAACGTTGGAGGTGGTCATTTCCTAATGCGCAGTAATAAACTCGGCACTCTAAAGCACCCGAGAGCGTTTTTTTCGATGCCAACCTAACCAGAGTGACGGGAGCGGCACAATTCAGAAAAAGTGCTCAGCTCGCCGAGAAAATGCGATTTAAGCAATAAAATTAAAAATGCTTATTAAACATAAACCAAACGTTGGAGGTGGTCATTTCTTCATGCGCAGTGAATAACTCGGCACTCTAAAGCACCCGAGAGCGTTTTTTTCGATGCCAACCTAACCAGAGTGACGGGAGCGGCACAATTCAGAAAAAGCGCTCAGCTCGCCGAGAAAATGCGATTTAAGCAATAAAATTAAAAATGCTTATTAAACATAAACCAAACATTGGAGGTGGTCATTTCTTCATGCGCAGTAATAAACTCGGCACTCTAAAGCACCCGAGAGCGTTTTTTTCGATGCCAACCTAACCAGAGTGACGGGAGCGGCACAATTCAGAAAAAGTGCTCAGCTCGCCGAGAAAATGCGATTTAAGCAATAAAATTAAAAATGCTTATAAAACATAAACCAAACGTTGGAGGTGGTCATTTCTTAATGCGCAGTAATAAACTCGGCACTCTAGAGCACCCGAGAGCGTTTTTTTCGATGCCAACCTAACCAGAGTGACGGGAGGGGCACAATTCAGAAAAAGTGCTCAGCTCGCCGAGAAAATGCGATTTAAGCAATAAAATTAAAAATGCTTATAAAACATAAACCAAACGTTGGAAGTGGTCATTTCTTCATGCGCAGTGATAAACTCGGCACTCTAAAGCTCCCGAGAGCGTTTTTTTCGATGCCAACCTAACCAGAGTTACGGGAGCGGCACAATTCAGAAAAAGCGCTCAGCTCGCCGAGAAAATGCGATTTAAGCAATAAAATTAAAAATGCTTATAAAACATAAACCAAACGTTGGAGGTGGTCATTTCTTCATGCGCAGTGATAAACTCGGCACTCTAAAGCACCCGAGAGCGTTTTTTTCGATGCCAACCTAACCAGAGTGACGGGAGCGGCACAATTCAGAAAAAGCGCTCAGCTCGCCGAGAAAATGCGATTTAAGCAATAAAATTAAAAATGCTTATAAAACATAAACCAAACGTTGGAGGTGGTCATTTCTTCATGCGCAGTGATAAACTCGGCACTCTAAAGCACCCGAGAGCGTTTTTTTCGATGCCAACCTAACCAGAGTGACGGGAGCGGCACAATTCAGAAAAAGTGCTCAGCTCGCCGAGAAAATGCGATTTAAGCAATAAAATTAAAAATGCTTATAAAACATAAACCAAACGTTGGAGGTGGTCATTTCTTCATGCGCAGTGAATAACTCGGCACTCTAAAGCACCCGAGAGCGTTTTTTTCGATGCCAACCTAACCAGAGTGACGGGAGCGGCACAATTCAGAAAAAGTGCTCAGCTCGCCGAGAAAATGCGATTTAAGCAATAAAATTAAAAATGCTTATAAAACATAAACCAAACGTTGGAGGTGGTCATTTCTTAATGCGCAGTAATAAACTCGGCACTCTAAAGCACCCGTGAGCGTTTTTTTCGATGCCAACCTAACCAGAGTGACGGGAGCGGCACAATTCAGAAAAAGTGCTCAGCTCGCCGAGAAAATGCGATTTAAGCAATAAAATTAAAAATGCTTATAAAACATAAACCAAACGTTGGAGGTGGTCATTTCTTCATGCGCAGTGATAAAGTCGGCACTCTAAAGCACCCGAGAGCGTTTTTTTCGATGCCAACCTAACCAGAGTGACGGGAGCGGCACAATTCAGAAAAAGTGCTCAGCTCGCCGAGAAAATGCGATTTAAGCAATAAAATTAAAAATGCTTATTAAACATAAACCAAACGTTGGAGGTGGTCATTTCTTCATGCGCAGTGATAAACTCGGCACTCTAAAGCACCCGAGAGCGTTTTTTTCGATGCCAACCTAACCAGAGTGACGGGAGCGGCACAATTCAGAAAAAGTGCTCAGCTCGCCGAGAAAATGCGATTTAAGCAATAAAATTAAAAATGCTTATAAAACATAAACCAAACGTTGGAGGTGGTCATTTCTTAATGCGCAGTAATAAACTCGGCACTCTAAAGCACCCGAGAGCGTTTTTTTCGATGCCAACCTAACCAGAGTGACGGGAGCGGCACAATTCAGAAAAAGTGCTCAGCTCGCCGTGAAAATGCGATTTAAGCAATAAAATTAAAAATGCTTATTAAACATAAACCAAACGTTGGAGGTGGTCATTTCTTCATGCGCAGTGAATAACTCGGCACTCTAAAGCACCCGAAAGCGTTTTTTTTGATGCCAACCTAACCAGAGTGACGGGAGCGGCACAATTCAGAAAAAGCGCTCAGCTCGCCGAGAAAATGCGATTTAAGCAATAAAATTAAAAATGCTTATAAAACATAAACCAAACGTTGGAGGTGGTCATTTCTTAATGCGCAGTAATAAACTCGGCACTCTAAAGCACCCGAGAGCGTTTTTTTCGATGCCAACCTAACCAGAGTGACGGGAGCGGCACAATTCAGAAAAAGTGCTCAGCTCGCCGAGAAAATGCGATTTAAGCAATAAAATTAAAAATGCTTATTAAACATAAACCAAACGTTGGAGGTGGTCATTTCTTCATGCGCAGTGAATAACTCGGCACTCTAAAGCACCCGAGAGCGTTTTTTTCGATGCCAACCTAACCAGAGTGACGGGAGCGGCACAATTCAGAAAAAGCGCTCAGCTCGCCGAGAAAATGCGATTTAAGCAATAAAATTAAAAATGCTTATAAAACATAAACCAAACGTTGGAGGTGGTCATTTCTTAATGCGCAGTAATAAACTCGGCACTCTAAAGCACCCGAGAGCGTTTTTTTCGATTCCAACCTAACCAGAGTGACGGGAGCGGCACAATTCAGAAAAAGTGCTCAGCTCGCCGAGAAAATGCGATTTAAGCAATAAAATTAAAAATGCTTATAAAACATAAACCAAACGTTGGAGGTGGTCATTTCTTAATGCGCAGTAATAAACTCGGCACTCTAAAGCACCCGAGAGCGTTTTTTTCGATGCCAACCTAACCAGAGTGACGGGAGCGGCACAATTCAGAAAAAGTGCTCAGCTCGCCGAGAAAATGCGATTTGAGCAATAAAATTAAAAATGCTTATTAAACATAAACCAAACGTTGGAGGTGGTCATTTCTTCATGCGCAGTGAATAACTCGGCACTCTAAAGCACCCGATAGCGTTTTTTTCGATGCCAACCTAACCAGAGTGACGGGAGCGGCACAATACAGAAAAAGTGCTCAGCTCGCCGAGAAAATGCGATTTAAGCAATAAAATTAAAAATGCTTATAAAACATAAACCAAACGTTGGAGGTGGTCATTTCTTAATGCGCAGTAATAAACTCGGCACTCTAAAGCACCCGAGAGCGTTTTTTTCGATGCCAACCTAACCAGAGTGACGGGAGCGGCACAATTCAGAAAAAGTGCTCAGCTCGCCGAGAAAATGCGATTTAAGCAATAAAATTAAAAATGCTTATAAAACATAAACCAAACGTTGGAGGTGGTCATTTCTTAATGCGCAGTAATAAACTCGGCACTCTAAAGCACCCGAGAGCGTTTTTTTCGATGCCAACCTAACCAGAGTGACGGGAGCGGCACAATTCAGAAAAAGCGCTCAGCTCGCCGAGAAAATGCGATTTAAGCAATAAAATTAAAAATGCTTATAAAACATAAACCAAACGTTGGAGGTGGTCATTTCTTCATGCGCAGTGATAAACTCGGCACTCTAAAGCACCCGAGAGCGTTTTTTTCGATGCCAACCTAACCAGAGTGACGGGAGCGGCACAATTCAGAAAAAGTGCTCAGCTCGCCGAGAAAATGCGATTCAAGCAATAAAATTAAAAATGCTTATTAAACATAAACCAAACGTTGGAGGTGGTCATTTCTTCATGCGCAGTGAATAACTCGGCACTCTAAAGCACCCGAGAGCGTTTTTTTCGATGCCAACCTAACCAGAGTGACGGGAGCGGCACAATTCAGAAAAAGTGCTCAGCTCGCCGAGAAAATGCGATTTAAGCAATAAAATTAAAAATGCTTATAAAACATAAACCTAACGTTGGAGGTGGTCATTTCTTAATGCGCAGTAATAAACTCGGCACTCTAAAGCACCCGAGAGCGTTTTTTTCGATGCCAACCTAACCAGAGTGACGGGAGCGGCACAATTCAGAAAAAGTGCTCAGCTCGCCGAGAAAATGCGATTTAAGCAATAAAATTAAAAATGCTTATAAAACATAAACCAAACGTTGGAGGTGGTCATTTCTTAATGCGCAGTAATAAAATCGACACTCTAAAGCACCCGAGAGCGTTTTTTTCGATGCCAACCTAACCAGAGTGACGGGAGCGGCACAATTCAGAAAAAGTGCTCAGCTCGCCGAGAAAATGCGATTTAAGCAATAAAATTAAAAATGCTTATAAAACATAGACCAAACGTTGGAGGTGGTCATTTCTTAATGCGCAGTAATAAACTCGGCACTCTAAAGCACCCGAGAGCGTTTTTTTCGATGCCAACCTAACCAGAGTGACGGGAGCGGCACAATTCAGAAAAAGCGCTCAGCTCGCCGAGAAAATGCGATTTAAGCAATAAAATTAAAAATGCTTATAAAACATAAACCAAACGTTGGAGGTGGTCATTTCCTAATGCGCAGTAATAAACTCGGCACTCTAAAGCACCCGAGAGCGTTTTTTTCGATGCCAACCTAACCAGAGTGACGGGAGCGGCACAATTCAGAAAAAGTGCTCAGCTCGCCGAGAAAATGCGATTTAAGCAATAAAATTAAAAATGCTTATTAAACATAAACCAAACGTTGGAGGTGGTCATTACTTCATGCGCAGTGAATAACTCGGCACTCTAAAGCACCCGAGAGCGTTTTTTTCGATGCCAACCTAACCAGAGTGACGGGAGCGGCACAATTCAGAAAAAGCGCTCAGCTCGCCGAGAAAATGCGATTTAAGCAATACAATTAAAAATGCTTATTAAAGATAAACCAAACATTGGAGGTGGTCATTTCTTCATGCGCAGTGAATAACTCGGCACTCTAAAGCACCCGAGAGCGTTTTTTTCGATGCCAACCTAACCAGAGTGACGGGAGCGGCACAATTCAGAAAAAGCGCTCAGCTCGCCGAGAAAATGCGATTTAAGCAATAAAATTAAAAATGCTTATAAAACATAAACCAAACGTTGGAGGTGGTCATTTCTTCATGCGCAGTGATAAACTCGGCACTCTAAAGCACCCGAGAGCGTTTTTTTCGATGCCAACCTAACCAGAGTGACGGGAGCGGCACAATTCAGAAAAAGTGCTCAGCTCGCCGAGAAAATGCGATTTAAGCAATAAAATTAAAAATGCTTATAAAACATAAACCAAACGTTGGAGGTGGTCATTTCTTCATGCGCAGTGAATAACTCGGCACTCTAAAGCACCCGAGAGCGTTTTTTTCGATGCCAACCTAACCAGAGTGACGGGAGCGGCACAATTCAGAAAAAGTGCTCAGCTCGCCGAGAAAATGCGATTTAAGCAATAAAATTAAAAATGCTTATAAAACATAAACCAAACGTTGGAGGTGGTCATTTCTTAATGCGCAGTAATAAACTCGGCACTCTAAAGCACCCGAGAGCGTATTTTTCGATGCCAACCTAACCAGAGTGACGGGAGCGGCACAATTCAGAAAAAGTGCTCAGCTCGCCGAGAAAATGCGATTTAAGCAATAAAATTAAAAATGCTTATAAAACATAAACCAAACGTTGGAGGTGGTCATTTCTTAATGCGCAGTAATAAACTCGGCACTCTAGAGCACCCGAGAGCGTTTTTTTCGATGCCAACCTAACCAGAGTGACGGGAGCGGCACAATTCAGAAAAAGTGCTCAGCTCGCCGAGAAAATGCGATTTAAGCAATAAAATTAAAAATGCTTATAAAACATAAACCAAACGTTGGAAGTGGTCATTTCTTCATGCGCAGTGATAAACTCGGCACTCTAAAGCACCCGAGAGCGTTTTTTTCGATGCCAACCTAACCAGAGTTACGGGAGCGGCACAATTCAGAAACAGCGCTCAGCTCGCCGAGAAAATGCGATTTAAGCAATAAAATTAAAAATGCTTATAAAACATAAACCAAACGTTGGAGGTGGTCATTTCTTCATGCGCAGTGATAAACTCGGCACTCTAAAGCACCGGAGAGCGTTTTTTTCGATGCCAACCTAACCAGAGTGACGGGAGCGGCACAATTCAGAAAAAGCGCTCAGCTCGCCGAGAAAATGCGATTTAAGCAATAAAATTAAAAATGCTTATAAAACATAAACCAAACGTTGGAGGTGGTCATTTCTTAATGCGCAGTAATAAACTCGGCACTCTAAAGCACCCGAGAGCGTTTTTTTCGATGCCAACCTAACCAGAGTGACGGGAGCGGCACAATTCAGAAAAAGCGCTCAGCTCGCCGAGAAAATGCGATTTAAGCAATAAAATTAAAAATGCTTATAAAACATAAACCAAACGTTGGAGGTGGTCATTTCCTAATGCGCAGTAATAAACTCGGCACTCTAAAGCACCCGAGAGCGTTTTTTTCGATGCCAACCTAACCAGAGTGACGGGAGCGGCACAATTCAGAAAAAGTGCTCAGCTCGCCGAGAAAATGCGATTTAAGCAATAAAATTAAAAATGCTTATTAAACATAAACCAAACGTTGGAGGTGGTCATTTATTCATGCGCAGTGAATAACTCGGCACTCTAAAGCACCCGAGAGCGTTTTTTTCGATGCCAACCTAACCAGAGTGACGGGAGCGGCACAATTCAGAAAAAGCGCTCAGCTCGCCGAGAAAATGCGATTTAAGCAATAAAATTAAAAATGCTTATTAAACATAAACCAAACATTGGAGGTGGTCATTTCTTCATGCGCAGTAATAAACTCAGCACTCTAAAGCACCCGAGAGCGTTTTTTTCGATGCCAACCTAACCAGAGTGACGGGAGCGGCACAATTCAGAAAAAGTGCTCAGCTCGCCGAGAAAATGCGATTTAAGCAATAAAATTAAAAATGCTTATAAAACATAAACCAAACGTTGGAGGTGGTCATTTCTTAATGCGCAGTAATAAACTCGGCACTCTAGAGCACCCGAGAGCGTTTTTTTCGATGCCAACCTAACCAGAGTGACGGGAGCGGCACAATTTAGAAAAAGTGCTCAGCTCGCCGAGAAAATGCGATTTAAGCAATAAAATTAAAAATGCTTATAAAACATAAACCAAACGTTGGAAGTGGTCATTTCTTCATGCGCAGTGATAAACTCGGCACTCTAAAGCTCCCGAGAGCGTTTTTTTCGATGCCAACCTAACCAGAGTTACGGGAGCGGCACAATTCAGAAAAAGCGCTCAGCTCGCCGAGAAAATGCGATTTAAGCAATAAAATTAAAAATGCTTATAAAACATAAACCAAACGTTGGAGGTGGTCATTTCTTCATGCGCAGTGATAAACTCGGCACTCTAAAGCACCCGAGAGCGTTTTTTTCGATGCCAACCTAACCAGAGTGACGGGAGCGGCACAATTCAGAAAAAGTGCTCAGCTCGCCGAGAAAATGCGATTTAAGCAATAAAATTAAAAATGCTTATTAAACATAAACCAAACGTTGGAGGTGGTCATTTCTTCATGCGCAGTGAATAACTCGGCACTCTAAAGCACCCGAGAGCGTTTTTTTCGATGCCAACCTAACCAGAGTGACGGGAGCGGCACAATTCAGAAAAAGCGCTCAGCTCGCCGAGAAAATGCGATTTAAGCAATAAAATTAAAAATGCTTATAAAACATAAACCAAACGTTGGAGGTGGTCATTTCTTAATGCGCAGTAATAAACTCGGCACTCTAAAGTACCCGAGAGCGTTTTTTTCGATGCCAACCTAACCAGAGTGACGGGAGCGGCACAATTCAGAAAAAGTGCTCAGCTCGCCGAGAAAATGCGATTTAAGCAATAAAATTAAAAATGCTTATAAAACATAAACCAAACGTTGGAGGTGGTCATTTCTTAATGCGCAGTAATAAACTCGGCACTCTAAAGCACCCGAGAGCGTTTTTTTCGATGCCAACCTAACCAGAGTGACGGGAGCGGCACAATTCAGAAAAAGTGCTCAGCTCGCCGAGAAAATGCGATTTAAGCAATAAAATTAAAAATGCTTATTAAACATAAACCAAACGTTGGAGGTGGTCATTTCTTCATGCGCAGTGAATAACTCGGCACTCTAAAGCACCCGATAGCGTTTTTTTCGATGCCAACCTAACCAGAGTGACGGGAGCGGCACAATACAGAAAAAGTGCTCAGCTCGCCGAGAAAATGCGATTTAAGCAATAAAATTAAAAATGCTTATAAAACATAAACCAAACGTTGGAGGTGGTCATTTCTTAATGCGCAGTAATAAACTCGGCACTCTAAAGCACCCGAGAGCGTTTTTTTCGATGCCAACCTAACCAGAGTGACGGGAGCGGCACAATTCAGAAAAAGTGCTCAGCTCGCCGAGAAAATGCGATTTAAGCAATAAAATTAAAAATGCTTATAAAACATAAACCAAACGTTGGAGGTGGTCATTTCTTAATGCGCAGTAATAAACTCGGCACTCTAAAGCACCCGAGAGCGTTTTTTTCGATGCCAACCTAACCAGAGTGACGGGAGCGGCACAATTCAGAAAAAGCGCTCAGCTCGCCGAGAAAATGCGATTTAAGCAATAAAATTAAAAATGCTTATAAAACATAAACCAAACGTTGGAGGTGGTCATTTCTTCATGCGCAGTGATAAACTCGGCACTCTAAAGCACCCGAGAGCGTTTTTTTCGATGCCAACCTAACCAGAGTGACGGGAGCGGCACAATTCAGAAAAAGTGCTCAGCTCGCCGAGAAAATGCGATTTAAGCAATAAAATTAAAAATGCTTATAAAACATAAACCAAACGTTGGAGGTGGTCATTTCTTCATGCGCAGTGATAAACTCGGCACTCTAAAGCACCCGAGAGCGTTTTTTTCGATGCCAACCTAACCAGAGTGACGGGAGCGGCACAATTCAGAAAAAGTGCTCAGCTCGCCGAGAAAATGCGATTCAAGCAATAAAATTAAAAATGCTTATTAAACATAAACCAAACGTTGGAGGTGGTCATTTCTTCATGCGCAGTGAATAACTCGGCACTCTAAAGCACCCGAGAGCGTTTTTTTCGATGCCAACCTAACCAGAGTGACGGGAGCGGCACAATTCAGAAAAAGTGCTCAGCTCGCCGAGAAAATGCGATTTAAGCAATAAAATTAAAAATGCTTATAAAACATAAACCAAACGTTGGAGGTGGTCATTTCTTAATGCGCAGTAATAAACTCGGCACTCTAAAGCACCCGAGAGCGTTTTTTTCGATGCCAACCTAACCAGAGTGACGGGAGCGGCACAATTCAGAAAAAGTGCTCAGCTCGCCGAGAAAATGCGATTTAAGCAATAAAATTAAAAATGCTTATAAAACATAAACCAAACGTTGGAGGTGGTCATTTCTTAATGCGCAGTAATAAACTCGGCACTCTAAAGCACCCGAGAGCGTTTTTTTCGATGCCAACCTAACCAGAGTGACGGGAGCGGCACAATTCAGAAAAAGTGCTCAGCTCGCCGAGAAAATGCGATTTAAGCAATAAAATTAAAAATGCTTATAAAACATAAACCAAACGTTGGAGGTGGTCATTTCTTAATGCGCAGTAATAAACTCGGCACTCTAAAGCACCCGAGAGCGTTTTTTTCGATGCCAACCTAACCAGAGTGACGGGAGCGGCACAATTCAGAAAAAGTGCTCAGCTCGCCGAGAAAATGCGATTTAAGCAATAAAATTAAAAATGCTTATTAAACATAAACCAAACGTTGGAGGTGGTCATTTCTTCATGCGCAGTGAATAACTCGGCACTCTAAAGCACCCGAGAGCGTTTTTTTCGATGCCAACCTAACCAGAGTGACGGGAGCGGCACAATTCAGAAAAAGTGCTCAGCTCGCCGAGAAAATGCGATTTAAGCAATAAAATTAAAAATGCTTATAAAACATAAACCAAACGTTGGAAGTGGTCATTTCTTCATGCGCAGTGAATAACTCGGCACTCTAAAGCACCCGAGAGCGTTTTTTTCGATGCCAACCTAACCAGAGTGACGGGAGCGGCACAATTCAGAAAAAGCGCTCAGCTCGCCGAGAAAATGCGATTTAAGCAATAAAATTAAAAATGCTTATAAAACATAAACCAAACGTTGGAGGTGGTCATTTCTTCATGCGCAGTGATAAACTCGGCACTCTAAAGCACCCGAGAGCGTTTTTTTCGATGCCAACCTAACCAGAGTGACGGGAGCGGCACAATTCAGAAAAAGCGCTCAGCTCGCCGAGAAAATGCGATTTAAGCAATAAAATTAAAAATGCTTATAAAACATAAACCAAACGTTGGAGGTGGTCATTTCTTAATGCGCATTAATAAACTCGGCACTCTAAAGCACCCGAGAGCGTTTTTTTCGATGCCAACCTAACCAGAGTGACGGGAGCGGCACAATTCAGAAAAAGTGCTCAGCTCGCCGAGAAAATGCGATTTAAGCAATAAAATTAAAAATGCTTATAAAACATAAACCAAACGTTGGAGGTGGTCATTTCTCAATGCGCAGTAATAAACTCGGCACTCTAAAGCACCCGAGAGCGTTTTTTTCGATGCCAACCTAACCAGAGTGACGGGAGCGGCACAATTCAGAAAAAGTGCTCAGCTCGCCGAGAAAATGCGATTTAAGCAATAAAATTAAAAATGCTTATAAAACATAAACCAAACGTTGGAGGTGGTCATTTCTTAATGCGCAGTAATAAACTCGGCACTCTAAAGCACCCGAGAGCGTTTTTTTCGATGCCAACCTAACCAGAGTGACGGGAGCGGCACAATTCAGAAAAAGCGCTCAGCTCGCCGAGAAAATGCGATTTAAGCAATAAAATTAAAAATGCTTATAAAACATAAACCAAACGTTGGAGGTGGTCATTTCCTAATGCGCAGTAATAAACTCGGCACTCTAAAGCACCCGAGAGCGTTTTTTTCTATGCCAACCTAACCAGAGTGACGGGAGCGGCACAATTCAGAAAAAGTGCTCAGCTCGCCGAGAAAATGCGATTTAAGCAATAAAATTAAAAATGCTTATTAAACATAAACCAAACGTTGGAGGTGGTCATTTCTTCATGCGCAGTGAATAACTCGGCACTCTAAAGCACCCGAGAGCGTTTTTTTCGATGCCAACCTAACCAGAGTGACGGGAGCGGCACAATTCAGAAAAAGCGCTCAGCTCGCCGAGAAAATGCGATTTAAGCAATAAAATTAAAAATGCTTATTAAACATAAACCAAACATTGGAGGTGGTCATTTCTTCATGCGCAGTGAATAACTCGGCACTCTAAAGCACCCAAGAGCGTTTTTTTCGATGCCAACCTAACCAGAGTGACGGGAGCGGCACAATTCAGAAAAAGCGCTCAGCTCGCCGAGAAAATGCGATTTAAGCAATAAAATTAAAAATGCTTATAAAACATAAACCAAACGTTGGAGGTGGTCATTTCTTCATGCGCAGTGAATAATTCGGCACTCTAAAGCACCCGAGAGCGTTTTTTTCGATGCCAACCTACCAGAGTGACGGGAGCGGCACAATTCAGAAAAAGTGCTCAGCTCGCCGAGAAAATGCGATTTAAGCAATAAAATTAAAAATGCTTATAAAACATAAACCAAACGTTGGAGGTGGTCATTTCTTAATGCGCAGTAATAAACTCGGCACTCTAAAGCACCCGAGAGCGTTTTTTTCGATGCCAACCTAACCAGAGTGACGGGAGCGGCACAATTCAGAAAAAGTGCTCAGCTCGCCGAGAAAATGCGATTTAAGCAATAAAATTAAAAATGCTTATAAAACATAAACCAAACGTTGGAGGTGGTCATTTCTTAATGCGCAGTAATAAACTCGGCACTCTAGAGCACCCGAGAGCGTTTTTTTCGATGCCAACCTAACCAGAGTGACGGGAGCGGCACAATTCAGAAAAAGTGCTCAGCTCGCCGAGAAAATGCGATTTAAGCAATAAAATTAAAAATGCTTATAAAACATAAACCAAACGTTGGAAGTGGTCATTTCTTCATGCGCAGTGATAAACTCGGCACTCTAAAGCACCCGAGAGCGTTTTTTTCGATGCCAACCTAACCAGAGTTACGGGAGCGGCACAATTCAGAAAAAGCGCTCAGCTCGCCGAGAAAATGCGATTTAAGCAATAAAATTAAAAATGCTTATAAAACATAAACCAAACGTTGGAGGTGGTCATTTCTTCATGCGCAGTGATAAACTCGGCACTCTAAAGCACCCGAGAGCGTTTTTTTCGATGCCAACCTAACCAGAGTGACGGGAGCGGCACAATTCAGAAAAAGCGCTCAGCTCGCCGAGAAAATGCGATTTAAACAATAAAATTAAAAATGCTTATAAAACATAAACCAAACGTTGGAGGTGGTCATTTCTTCATGCGCAGTGATAAACTCGGCACTCTAAAGCACCCGAGAGCGTTTTTTTCGATGCCAACCTAACCAGAGTGACGGGAGCGGCACAATTCAGAAAAAGTGCTCAGCTCGCCGAGAAAATGCGATTTAAGCAATAAAATTGAAAATGCTTATAAAACATAAACCAAACGTTGGAGGTGGTCATTTCTCCATGCGCAGTGAATAACTCGGCACTCTAAAGCACCCGAGAGCGTTTTTTTCGATGCCAACCTAACCAGAGTGACGGGAGCGGCACAATTCAGAAAAAGTGCTCAGCTCGCCGAGAAAATGCGATTTAAGCAATAAAATTAAAAATGCTTATAAAACATAAACCAAACGTTGGAGGTGGTCATTTCTTAATGCGCAGTAATAAACTCGGCACTCTAAAGCACCCGTGAGCGTTTTTTTCGGTGCCAACCTAACCAGAGTGACGGGAGCGGCACAATTCAGAAAAAGTGCTCAGCTCGCCGAGAAAATGCGATTTAAGCAATAAAATTAAAAATGCTTATAAAACATAAACCAAACGTTGGAGGTGGTCATTTCTTCATGCGCAGTGATAAAGTCGGCACTCTAAAGCACCCGAGAGCGTTTTTTTCGATGCCAACCTAACCAGAGTGACGGGAGCGGCACAATTCAGAAAAAGTGCTCAGCTCGCCGAGAAAATGCGATTTAAGCAATAAAATTAAAAATGCTTATTAAACATAAACCAAACGTTGGAGGTGGTCATTTCTTCATGCGCAGTGATAAACTCGGCACTCTAAAGCACCCGAGAGCGTTTTTTTCGATGCCAACCTAACCAGAGTGACGGGAGCGGCACAATTCAGAAAAAGTGCTCAGCTCGCCGAGAAAATGCGATTTAAGCAATAAAATTAAAAATGCTTATAAAACATAAACCAAACGTTGGAGGTGGTCATTTCTTAATGCGCAGTAATAAACTCGGCACTCTAAAGCACCCGAGAGCGTTTTTTTCGATGCCAACCTAACCAGAGTGACGGGAGCGGCACAATTCAGAAAAAGTGCTCAGCTCGCCGAGAAAATGCGATTTAAGCAATAAAATTAAAAATGCTTATTAAACATAAACCAAACGTTGGAGGTGGTCATTTCTTCATGCGCAGTGAATAACTCGGCACTCTAAAGCACCCGAGAGCGTTTTTTTCGATGCCAACCTAACCAGAGTGACGGGAGCGGCACAATTCAGAAAAAGCGCTCAGCTCGCCGAGAAAATGCGATTTAAGCAATAAAATTAAAAATGCTTATAAAACATAAACCAAACATTGGAGGTGGTCATTTCTTAATGCGCAGTAATAAACTCGGCACTCTAAAGCACCCGAGAGCGTTTTTTTCGATGCCAACCTAACCAGAGTGACGGGAGCGGCACAATTCAGAAAAAGTGCTCAGCTCGCCGAGAAAATGCGATTTAAGCAATAAAATTAAAAATGCTTATTAAACATAAACCAAACGTTGGAGGTGGTCATTTCTTCATGCGCAGTGAATAACTCGGCACTCTAAAGCACCCGAGAGCGTTTCTTTCGATGCCAACCTAACCAGAGTGACGGGAGCGGCACAATTCAGAAAAAGCGCTCAGCTCGCCGAGAAAATGCGATTTAAGCAATAAAATTAAAAATGCTTATAAAACATAAACCAAACGTTGGAGGTGGTCATTTCTTCATGCGCAGTGAATAACTCGGCACTCTAAAGCACCCGAGAGCGTTTTTTTCGATACCAAGTGACGGGAGCGGCACAATTCAGAAAAAGTGCTCAGCTCGCCGAGAAAATGCGATTTAAGCAATAAAATTAAAAATGCTTATAAAACATAAACCAAACGTTGGAGGTGGTCATTTCTTAATGCGCAGTAATAAACTCGGCACTCTAAAGCACCCGAGAGCGTTTTTTTCGATGCCAACCTAACCAGAGTGACGGGAGCGGCACAATTCGGAAAAAGTGCTCAGCTCGCCGAGAAAATGCGATTTAAGCAATAAAATTAAAAATGCCTATAAAACATAAACCAAACGTTGGAGGTGGTCATTTCTTAATGCGCAGTAATAAACTCGGCACTCTAAAGCACCCGAGAGCGTTTTTTTCGATGCCAACCTAACCAGAGTGACGGGAGCGGCACAATTCAGAAAAAGTGCTCAGCTCGCCGAGAAAATGCGATTTAAGCAATAAAATTAAAAATGCTTATAAAACATAAACCAAACGTTGGAGGTGGTCATTTCTTAATGCGCAGTAATAAACTCGGCACTCTAAAGCACCCGAGAGCGTTTTTTTCGATGCCAACCTAACCAGAGTGACGGGAGCGGCACAATTCAGAAAAAGTGCTCAGCTCGCCGAGAAAATGCGATTTAAGCAATAAAATTAAAAATGCTTATTAAACATAAACCAAACGTTGGAGGTGGTCATTTCTTCATGCGCAGTGAATAACTCGGCACTCTAAAGCACCCGAGAGCGTTTTTTTCGATGCCAACCTAACCAGAGTGACGGGAGCGGCACAATTCAGAAAAAGCGCTCAGCTCGCCGAGAAAATGCGATTTAAGCAATAAAATTAAAAATGCCAAACATTGGAGGTGGTCATTTCTTCATGCGCAGTGAATAACTCGGCACTCTAAAGCACCCGAGAGCGTTTTTTTCGATGCCAACCTAACCAGAGTGACGGGAGCGGCACAATTCAGAAAAAGCGCTCAGCTCGCCGAGAAAATGCGATTTAAGCAATAAAATTAAAAATGCTTATAAAACATAAACCAAACGTTGGAGGTGGTCATTTCTTCATGCGCATTGATAAACTCGGCACTCTAAAGCACCCGAGAGCGTTTTTTTCGATGCCAACCTAACCAGAGTGACGGGATCGGCACAATTCAGAAAAAGTGCTCAGCTCGCCGAGAAAATGCGATTTAAGCAATAAAATTAAAAATGCTTATAAAACATAAACCAAACGTTGGAGGTGGTCATTTCTTCATGCGCAGTGAATAACTCGGCACTCTAAAGCACCCGAGAGCGTTTTTTTCGATGCCAACCTAACCAGAGTGACGGGAGCGGCACAATTCAGAAAAAGTGCTCAGCTCGCCGAGAAAATGCGATTTAAGCAATAAAATTAAAAATGCTTATAAAACATAAACCAAACGTTGGAGGTGGTCATTTCTTAATGCGCAGTAATAAACTCGGCACTCTAAAGCACCCGAGAGCGTTTTTTTCGATGCCAACCTAACCAGAGAGCGGCACAATTCAGAAAAAGTGCTCAGCTCGCCGAGAAAATGCGATTTAAGCAATAAAATTAAAAATGCTTATAAAACATAAACCAAACGTTGGAGGTGGTCATTTCTTAATGCGCAGTAATAAACTCGGCACTCTAGAGCACCCGAGAGCGTTTTTTTCGATGCCAACCTAACCAGAGTGACGGGAGCGGCACAATTCAGAAAAAGTGCTCAGCTCGCCGAGAAAATGCGATTTAAGCAATAAAATTAAAAATGCTTATAAAACATAAACCAAACGTTGGAAGTGGTCATTTCTTCATGCGCAGTGATAAACTCGGCACTCTAAAGCACCCGAGAGCGTTTTTTTCGATGCCAACCTAACCAGAGTTACGGGAGCGGCACAATTCAGAAAAAGCGCTCAGCTCGCCGAGAAAATGCGATTTAAGCAATAAAATTAAAAATGCTTATAAAACATAAACCAAACGTTGGAGGTGGTCATTTCTTCATGCGCAGTGATAAACTCGGCACTCTAAAGCACCCGAGAGCGTTTTTTTCGATGCCAACCTAACCAGAGTGACGGGAGCGGCACAATTCAGAAAAAGCGCTCAGCTCGCCGAGAAAATGCGATTTAAGCAATAAAATTAAAAATGCTTATAAAACATAAACCAAACGTTGGAGGTGGTCATTTCTTAATGCGCAGTAATAAACTCGGCACTCTAAAGCACCCGAGAGCGTTTTTTTCGATGCCAACCTAACCAGAGTGACGGGAGCGGCACAATTCAGAAAAAGTGCTCAGCTCGCCGAGAAAATGCGATTTAAGCAATAAAATTAAAAATGCTTATAAAACATAAACCAAACGTTGGAGGTGGTCATTTCTCAATGCGCAGTAATAAACTCGGCACTCTAAAGCACCCGAGAGCGTTTTTTTCGATGCCAACCTAACCAGAGTGACGGGAGCGGCACAATTCAGAAAAAGTGCTCAGCTCGCCGAGAAAATGCGATTTAAGCAATAAAATTAAAAATGCTTATAAAACATAAACCAAACGTTGGAGGTGGTCATTTCTTAATGCGCAGTAATAAACTCGGCACTCTAAAGCACCCGAGAGCGTTTTTTTCGATGCCAACCTAACCAGAGTGACGGGAGAGGCACAATTCAGAAAAAGCGCTCAGCTCGCCGAGAAAATGCGATTTAAGCAATAAAATTAAAAATGCTTATAAAACATAAACCAATCGTTGGAAGTGGTCATTTCTTAATGCGCAGTAATAAACTCGGCACTCTAAAGCACCCGAGAGCGTTTTTTTCGATGCCAACCTAACCAGAGTGACGGGAGCGGCACAATTCAGAAAAAGTGCTCAGCTCGCCGAGAAAATGCGATTTAAGCAATAAAATTAAAAATGCTTATAAAACATAAACCAAACGTTGGAGGTGGTCATTTCTTAATGCGCAGTAATAAACTCGGCACTCTAAAGCACCCAAGAGCGTTTTTTTCGATGCCAACCTAACCAGAGTTACGGGAGCGGCACAATTCAGAAAAAGCGCTCAGCTCGCCGAGAAAATGCGATTTAAGCAATAAAATTAAAAATGCTTATAAAACATAAACCAAACGTTGGAGGTGGTCATTTCTTCATGCGCAGTGAATAACTCGGCACTCTAAAGCACCCGAGAGCGTTTTTTTCGATGCCAACCTAACCAGAGTGACGGGAGCGGCACAATTCAGAAAAAGTGCTCAGCTCGCCGAGAAAATGCGATTTAAGCAATAAAATTAAAAATGCTTATAAAACATAAACCAAACGTTGGAGGTGGTCATTTCTTCATGCGCAGTGATAAAGTCGGCACTCTAAAGCACCCGAGAGCGTTTTTTTCGATGCCAACCTAACCAGAGTGACGGGAGCGGCACAATTCAGAAAAAGTGCTCAGCTCGCCGAGAAAATGCGATTTAAGCAATAAAATTAAAAATGCTTATTAAACATAAACCAAACGTTGGAGGTGGTCATTTCTTCATGCGCAGTGATAAACTCGGCACTCTAAAGCACCCGAGAGCGTTTTTTTCGATGCCAACCTAACCAGAGTGACGGGAGCGGCACAATTCAGAAAAAGTGCTCAGCTCGCCGAGAAAATGCGATTTAAGCAATAAAATTAAAAATGCTTATAAAACATAAACCAAACGTTGGAGGTGGTCATTTCTTAATGCGCAGTGAATAACTCGGCACTCTAAAGCACCCGAGAGCGTTTTTTTCGATGCCAACCTAACCAGAGTGACGGGAGCGGCACAATTCAGAAAAAGCGCTCAGCTCGCCGAGAAAATGCGATTTAAGCAATAAAATTAAAAATGCTTATAAAACATAAACCAAACGTTGGAGGTGGTCATTTCTTAATGCGCAGTAATAAACTCGGCACTCTAAAGCACCCGAGAGCGTTTTTTTCGATGCCAACCTAACCAGAGTGACGGGAGCGGCACAATTCAGAAAAAGTGCTCGGCTCGCCGAGAAAATGCGATTTAAGCAATAAAATTAAAAATGCTTATTAAACATAAACCAAACGTTGGAGGTGGTCATTTCTTCATGCGCAGTGAATAACTCGGCACTCTAAAGCACCCGAGAGCGTTTTTTTCGATGCCAACCTAACCAGAGTGACGGGAGCGGCACAATTCAGAAAAAGCGCTCAGCTCGCCGAGAAAATGCGATTTAAGCAATAAAATTAAAAATGCTTATAAAACATAAACCAAACGTTGGAGGTGGTCATTTCTTAATGCGCAGTAATAAACTCGGCACTCTAAAGCACCCGAGAGCGTTTTTTTCGATGCCAACCTAACCAGAGTGACGGGAGCGGCACAATTCAGAAAAAGTGCTCAGCTCGCCGAGAAAATGCGATTTAAGCAATAAAATTAAAAATGCTTATAAAACATAAACCAAACGTTGGAGGTGGTCATTTCTTAATGCGCAGTAATAAACTCGGCACTCTAAAGCACCCGAGAGCGTTTTTTTCGATGCCAACCTAACCAGAGTGACGGGAGCGGCACAATTCAGAAAAAGTGCTCAGCTCGCCGAGAAAATGCGATTTAAGCAATAAAATTAAAAATGCTTATTAAACATAAACCAAACGTTGGAGGTGGTCATTTCTTCATGCGCAGTGAATAACTCGGCACTCTAAAGCACCCAAAAGCGTTTTTTTCGATGCCAACCTAACCAGAGTGACGGGAGCGGCACAATTCATAAAAAGTGCTCAGCTCGCCGAGAAAATGCGATTTAAGCAATACAATTAAAAATGCTTATAAAACATAAACCAAACGTTGGAGGTGGTCATTTCTTAATGCGCAGTAATAAACTCGGCACTCTAAAGCACCCGAGAGCGTTTTTTTCGATGCCAACCTAACCAGAGTGACGGGAGCGGCACAATTCAGAAAAAGTGCTCAGCTCGCCGAGAAAATGCGATTTAAGCAATAAAATTAAAAATGCTTATTAAACATAAACCAAACGTTGGAGGTGGTCATTTCTTCATGCGCAGTGAATAACTCGGCACTCTAAAGCACCCAAAAGCGTTTTTTTCGATGCCAACCTAACCAGAGTGACGGGAGCGGCACAATTCATAAAAAGTGCTCAGCTCGCCGAGAAAATGCGATTTAAGCAATAAAATTAAAAATGCTTATAAAACATAAACCAAACGTTGGAGGTGGTCATTTCTTCATGCGCAGTGATAAACTCGGCACTCTAAAGCACCCGAGAGCGTTTTTTTCGATGCCAACCTAACCAGAGTGACGGGAGCGGCACAATTCAGAAAAAGTGCTCAGCTCGCCGAGAAAATGCGATTTAAGCAATAAAATTAAAAATGCTTATAAAACATAAACCAAACGTTGGAGGTGGTCATTTCTTAATGCGCAGTAATAAACTCGGCACTCTAAAGCACCCGAGAGCGTTTTTTTCGATGCCAACCTAACCAGAGTGACGGGAGCGGCACAATTCAGAAAAAGCGCTCAGCTCGCCGAGAAAATGCGATTTAAGCAATAAAATTAAAAATGCTTATAAAACATAAACCAAACGTTGGAGGTGGTCATTTCTTCGTGCGCAGTGAATAACTCGGCACTCTAAAGCACCCGAGAGCGTTTTTTTCGATGCCAACCTAACCAGAGTGACGGGAGCGGCACAATTCAGAAAAAGTGCTCAGCTCGCCGAGAAAATGCGATTTAAGCAATAAAATTAAAAATGCTTATAAAACATAAACCAAACGTTGGAGGTGGTCATTTCTTAATGCGCAGTAATAAACTCGGCACTCTAAAGCACCCGAGAGCGTTTTTTTCGATGCCAACCTAACCAGAGTGACGGGAGCGGCACAATTCAGAAAAAGTGCTCAGCTCGCCGAGAAAATGCGATTTAGGCAATAAAATTAAAAATGCTTATAAAACATAAACCAAACGTTGGAGGTGGTCATTTCTTAATGCGCAGTAATAAACTCGGCACTCTAAAGCACCCGAGAGCGTTTTTTTCGATGCCAACCTAACCAGAGTGACGGGAGCGGCACAATTCAGAAAAAGCGCTCAGCTCGCCGAGAAAATGCGATTTAAGCAATAAAATTAAAAATGCTTATAAAACATAAACCAAACGTTGGAGGTGGTCATTTCTTCATGCGCAGTGAATAACTCGGCACTCTAAAGCACCCGAGAGCGTTTTTTTCGATGCCAAGTGACGGGAGCGGCACAATTCAGAAAAAGTGCTCAGCTCGCCGAGAAAATGCGATTTAAGCAATAAAATTAAAAATGCTTATAAAACATAAACCAAACGTTGGAGGTGGTCATTTCTTAATGCGCAGTAATAAACTCGGCACTCTAAAGCACCCGAGAGCGTTTTTTTCGATGCCAACCTAACCAGAGTGACGGGAGCGGCACAATTCAGAAAAAGTGCTCAGCTCGCCGAGAAAATGCGATTTAAGCAATAAAATTAAAAATGCTTATAAAACATAAACCAAACGTTGGAGGTGGTCATTTCTTCATGCACTGTAAAAAAAATTCCGTTGTTTTTACAGAATAAATCTGGCAGCTGGGGTTGCCAGAATAATTCTGTAAAAAATACAGTCAAAATGTAAACGATTTTACAGAGCAACCTGTAAATCATACAGCTTTAAACTGTACAAAAAGTACAATCTACATTGGTAGATTTAACAGCTATGTTCTGCTGAATAAGCATGAATATGCAGCTATAAAACTAATAATTTTAGTAAAGTTTGCAATGAATTGATGTCAATTCTACATCCAATCTCATTCAACTTTACTGAAAAACCCCAAGTACATAACATAAATTTGCAGTAATAATTGTAGATTAAAAATGCAGTTTGACTGAATTTTTCTGCATGTTTAACTCAAATATTGATTCAAATATAATTATTTTTTTAGTATTAACAACTATATTTTACAGTCAAAGCAACAGCTTTATAGGCTCACTGAATTTACTCAATTACATTTTAATAAGCATAAAATCCTGTTCTGTTAAGTGTATCTTATATCAATCTAAAACTGAAAAGTCAAATTTAATTTTAAATGCACTGCCCTCAACATATGTGTAAGTGTTTAACCAATAACATGTAATTTAGTGAAAAGCCACAAGTTATACCCTGAGTTACCTTGCTGAGATAAAAAAAACAACAACAAAAATTACGGGTGTCTACAGAAGTTTATTAAACTCAAAGAAGTGAAGAAAATAATCTGTCCTCACTCAAGACACATTCGTATCATCGTATAAACATTAGAACAGAGTATGACAATTAAGTGAACCCTTCTCAATTGTTTTACGGATAATGGAGACATTTTTTTACTCTTAAATATATATTTGTAAATTTAATTGTAGCCAATATAAAGCATAAAATCTTGTTTTAGGACTGAAACATCTCAAATATAAACAGAAATGCCATACATAAATATGCATGCTACCATTATTGCTCAGCTTAAACTGTTTCTTTACAGTCAAAACAGATCAAATAATCCTTAGGCTATTTAATATGAACTCTAAGACATTTAAATAGAGTATTAGTTCCCTCACATCGAGTAACAAAATACTTGTAAATGACACAAACAAAAAAAATACTGGTCTACAAATACAGTCTACAAACTCGATAACAAGAAAGAGCCGAGGCAAACCTTTAAAATGACTAGGGGGCACATGACGTGCCACAAATCTCCCTCTTTTAAGTCCATGTTCAGACATCACGCCACTCATGATCCGAAAACTCCTGAATCAAGGTGATGACTCGAGGGTTCACATGAAGACGGGATGTGCTTGTCTTATCCACTTTAGTGCCCTTCTCTGGGTTGATGGAGAAAAAACATCTATGGAAATATGAGAAAAACAGACAATTGTATTCATAAAATAGCTTCACTGACAAATAGAAAATGATTGGCTACTCTCAAAACAGTAATTGACAAGTCATCTAAACCTGAGTCATGCTTGCAGTAATTTAAGGGCGTTTTCACATGCGTGGCCGTGCCCGAAACCAGCCAGAGAAAAATGATTTTTTTTTCTGTTCACATGGTGTCTTAGTCCTTACCAGGTCCGTACTGGACCTGAGTGACTGACTGGACCAAAACAGCAGGCAGCGGTATACAAACATTCTGTAGCAATCCAACAAACAAGAGAGTGAGAAGTACAGACGTAATAAAACGAGTGACGGCCTAGAATGACAACAAACGAAGAACTTGTTAGCAACAAGAGGCAAGAAGAGTGTTGTTACTAAACATGATGGCCCGTTCGAATTAAGATGTTGAAAACGATGCCTTGTTCATCCAGCGAGTTATCCGGTCACAAATTTGAGCCCGTAGAGCAAGGATGCTGCGTTGTTTTGGTCTGTTTATGGTCGCGTGGCGACGGTGACGTCACCGCCGCCTGGAGCCTGCGTCTGGTCTGGAGTACGGCCAGAGTCCGGTTTGTGTTCACATGATCCGTATCCACTCGTACCCGGACTCCGATACGACCTCCAAGGAAGGTTTCTCTGGCCCTATCCTGGCACGGTCCAGATTGTGTTCACATGGTACGAAACAAGTGGATTTTGAGCAAATATCATACCCAAATACGGATTTGAGTCCCTTGTGAAAACGCCCTAAGATTCATATCAGTTCACATTGGTAAAATCCATCAATCAAAAAGGACATACCTCTGCAGAAACTCCAGGGTTGATGCCAGCGCTGTAGGGTAATGGATGTTAAAGCAATAATAGCTTCCAAACAGCATGCACAGGGCAGAGATGAAGAAGGGGATGTTGTCACATACGATGTTTTGATCCACACTCAACATGAACCGTCTTGAAGTAAAGCAGGATCGTCCTAAATACAAAAAAAAAGAAGGAAAAAAAAGGGGGAAAAAAAGAAAGGTTCAAACAAAATGTAGCCAGGCTGGCATTACTGAACACTTTAAGAAAACATTGAACATATATGCTTCTCAACCGTCACGGTTAATTTTCTTACTGTAAGTAGACAAAATTTAAGGCCACTTGACTAATATTCTTACACAACCAACAACACTGTGTAAAATTGATTTATCTTCAAATAGATTAAGCAAAAGAGAAAGATAAAAAGTGTAATATTAAATGTAAGAGATAATTATAAGAAAGAAATGTGAACTTACCACACACAACAATGGTGGGTGTCAAGGGAATCTGATCCATCTGTACTTCCACAGCCAGGCATGTGTCCTCCACATGATAGAACATTGCATCTTCCTTCTCATCAAAGTAGGACAGGAGAAGCAGCACCATCTCCTTAACATCTTCAGAGCAACCATTTAGCTCTCCCCTCATCATTTTTAACTTTGTGAGAGACTGAAGGAGGAGAGCAACTTTGAGCAGTAGTGTGCTTATTACTTATGCAAGACTTTTTTTGCATCATCTCACGGACCACAATTCTGACCATCTCCCTCCTTAGTCGTGGACTTGGTCGTTTTCCTCTTTCTAGTGACTGCATCAGTTCCTCTGAGAACCTGTCCCATGGTATGATGAAGTAATTTACCCAGTCTATGTCGGGGCTTGGACAGCTGTTTGGAGAGGTTGAGGTTGAACTTAGGGGTGAACCCGAAGGCAAAGATGTGGGAGGTCCCGGAGAGGCACAAACCGATGAGCTGCTTGTTTCAGGAGTCTGGCCTGTAAAACCACACACAAAGTGTTATTTGTTACACAATACAAATGTTTATGTTTCAAGTGGGCTACTTTAGAAAGGGCTTCTTCCTGTAGTGCAAAACTTGACTTACATCTCAGCTTCCAAGTTGCAAGGACTTTTCTGGCTTGTATCGGCCTCAATGCAGACAGTAAATCTGCCTCCTCAATGAACTGAAAATTATCATAAGTCTCTACACCAAGGGATTGTAAGGTTTCCTCTAGAATGTCTTTTGTCATCTCTGGAAGGTCAGGTAAGACCTCATTGATAGCGCTGCGTATAAAGGTTTGCTCCAAGTCCATCATTTCTGCAGGCAAGAAAGAATTATTTCACATTGCAAGATGGCAAGTAAAAGAAGACTATTAATTAATCATTGAGTCAAGTAACACATAACCTATACAAAAAAGTAACTTCTTAGAACGAGCAAACTGCTAACTTTTTCCCCCCCAGCCATTGTTATTTTATCTCAACATACATGTGCATTTTATTGTGGTTTCCCCACCAAACAAGTCAAGACAATGCTTATTTTGACAACACACTATGTTTTAGTGGAATGACTTGGTGCCCGTTAATAATGTATGATGGCAACGGATAAAAATCAGCTAAGTTGTCAATGTTAACACACTGCAACCTTGTACTGTGTTTTGTCACCGAGTACAGATGATATTCAGAATGATAGTCAGCCCTATGTATATCCACTACAAAATACACAGCTGCATCATTTTGAATCAAAACGATCAGAAGAATACTGAGAAATGTTTTTTTCTGAATATGCCACTTATGCTTTCAATGGAGCATGCTCTATGTTTCCTGGACATATGAGCAGTGAATGATGATTTCACAGTAAATGTATTTTTACAACCAGTTACTGGACATGTCACAGGTCGCCCCTCCACTATATGCTCCTTTAAGTGGGTGACAAGTTCATTCACCGTGTGAAAGTTGCGGTCACACATAGAAACGGCACATTTGAGATCTGTAACAACTGCACTATTGGTAACAGAGGGACGCGGCACGTTGTGAACCCGATAAAAATGAGCTTTAAAAGCTGCATAGGTACAAAATGTCCGCTTGCAGTCACTACCAACGCATTTGAAAAAACAGTGGGGTTCATTTCTATGAACTCTACAATGCAGCACGTAGCCCCTCGTTGTCTCTATTGCTTTGCTGCAAAACCCGCAAGTAATCATTTTGAGCAAACTAAGCTGACAAATAACATGGACTAATGTTGGAGAAAAGGCCACATTTTCCCTCCCTTTTTAATTTTAGATGGAGAAAAAAAAATGGACAAAAGCATAGTTAAGTTCGCGATGAAAACTCACAAAATGCCCGCTTGTTGTAAGCGCGAAATACACTTGGGAAAAAAAAAAACGTCGACGTCTTTAGCTAGCTTGGCTGTACATACACAAAAACGCCTTTTGCACAATCGCAAAGTCCAATGAAAAATCCGAACATAAGGATTTTGACCATAGAAAGATTTCAGTGGTACGTTTGTTTTAGCAATAAACAAGCTGAATAAGAAAATGCTAGCTAAGAGTCAGCTCCAATTTACACGTATGTGCGGGCGCATGCACGTATGCGTGTGTGTGTGCGTGTGCGTGCGTTTTGGTGATAAACAATTAGCTAAGCTAAGTATACCCCAAAACTGCTAAAAGTCGAGTTAGCCACGCTAGTCAGCGATATAACAGCGGTCATAAACAGAGCTAGTGTATATAAATATATTTTAATTAGCTAAGCTAAGTATACCCCAAAACTGCCAAAAGTCGAGTTAGCCCCGCTAGTCAGCGTTATAACAACGGTCATAAACAGAGCTAGTGTATATATATATATTTTAATCTTAGGTGACTTCAGTGGTTGAGCAGAACAATTTCAAACAACGTCAATTTTAAGCTTACCAGTATTACATGTCACGGTCCTCTGCCTTACCATGTAATCGCAGCTCCAAGTTGTGTTTTCTTTAGCAGCTCCAAGTTGTAGCAGCACGAACCGAGGGCGTCAGTGTAGTAGACTTGCACTTGCCTGAAATGGCGGGCTGGGCACGCACGAGCCGTTAAACTTTGAAAAGCGCGGACTGAAACCTCTCGCGATGGTTCAGTGGTGCAATGAAATAAATGATTTTCCACAGTGGGTGTTATTCAATGACAGTGTTATTAGCCATAATTACATAACCGTCCATGGTGCACTTACCTCGAGAAAACAACATTAATGAAAACATTACACTTAATTTAAATACAGTCTTTTACATTTTTTTCAGTAATATTTTAGTTTAACACTGTGGTGATGTTTGAAACACATAAGATCTTTTGTCACTAAAGGATAGAATTGTTTAGTTTTTCAAATATACAAACTACAAGCCTCTTAATTTATTTCCTGAAACATATTTCATGAAACATATTAAGAGTTATGAATCACGAATGGTCAAAGCTGGCCTGCCATGAGGTTCTGTTTTCCAAATAAATAAATCAGGTAATGAAAATAAGAAATCATGGTGTATGCTGTTTGTTGTTGTTCTTTGCAAAAGGAAAAGTGAAAGGGAATTGGTAGCTATCATTTTGCATACAAACAATGCAACACAACACTGACCCATGGCCCCCAATTACTTTTTAAGTTTTGGCCTGGTGAAAAGTTTGGACAATCTCCATTTGTAATCCTTCAATTTTACAGTTGTAACCTATTTATTTTCTCTTAAATTAGTTTGCAATGTGCGTTATACAAATGATAAGGCTATATGGTTTCTTTCTGTAAAAATCAATTAACTTGACAAAAAATGACCATTATTTTAACACTGACATTACGTAGTTTTAACTGTACTGTATTGTTAAATAACTTGACAAAAAATGACCATTATTTTAACAGTGACATTCCGTAGTTTTAACTGTACTGTATTGTTTTTTTGTATTACAGGTTTTCTTAGTTAAAGTTACAACAATATGTAGATTCTACAAAGAAATGTGATTATGTGAACATATTTTTACTTTAAAATTAACAGTTATGTTTAGTTCTGTATTTAACAAAGTATTTCAGTCAATTGAACATTGTTTCGTTGTTTTCCTGTTTACATGTTTTTGCTGTCACGATTTTACAGCACTTTACTGTCAATTTTACGATCTTTTCTTACAGTGTGCGCAGTGATAAACTCGGCACTCTAAAGCACCCGAGAGCGTTTTTTTCGATGCCAACCTAACCAGAGTGACGGGAGCGGCACAATTCAGAAAAGGTGCTCAGCTCGCCGAGAAAATGCGATTTAAGCAATAAAATTAAAAATGCTTATAAAACATAAACCAAACGTTGGAGGTGGTCATTTCTTAATGCGCAGTAATAAACTCGGCACTCTAAAGCACGCGAGAGCGTTTTTTTCGATGCCAACCTAACCAGAGTGACCGGAGCGGCACAATTCAGAAAAAGTGCTCAGCTCGCCGAGAAAATGCGATTTAAGCAATAAAATTAAAAATGCTTATAAAACATAAACCAAACGTTGGAGGTGGTCATTTCTTAATGCGCAGTAATAAACTCGGCACTCTAAAGCACCCGAGAGCGTTTTTTTCGATGCCAACCCATCCAGAGTGACGGGAGCGGCACAATTCAGAAAAAGCGCTCAGCTCGCCGAGAAAATGCGATTTAAGCAATAAAATTAAAAATGCTTATAAAACATAAACCAAACGTTGGAGGTGGTCATTTCCTAATGCGCAGTAATAAACTCGGCACTCTAAAGCACCCGAGAGCGTTTTTTTCGATGCCAACCTAACCAGAGTGACGGGAGCGGCACAATTCAGAAAAAGATCTCAGCTCGCCGAGAAAATGCGATTTAAGCAATAAAATTAAAAATGCTTATTAAACATAAACCAAACGTTGGAGGTGGTCATTTCTTCATGCGCAGTGAATAACTCGGCACTCTAAAGCACCCGAGAGCGTTTTTTTCGATGCCAACCTAACCAGAGTGACGGGAGCGGCACAATTCAGAAAAAGCGCTCAGCTCGCCGAGAAAATGCGATTTAAGCAATAAAATTAAAAATGCTTATTAAACATAAACCAAACATTGGAGGTGGTCATTTCTTCATGCGCAGTGAATAACTCGGCACTCTAAAGCACCCGAGAGCGTTTTTTTCGATGCCAACCTAACCAGAGTGACGGGAGCGGCACAATTCAGAAAAAGCGCTCAGCTCGCCGAGAAAATGCGATTTAAGCAATAAAATTAAAAATGCTTATAAAACATAAACCAAACGTTGGAGGTGGTCATTTCTTCATGCGCAGTGATAAACTCGGCACTCTAAAGCACCCGAGAGCGTTTTTTTCGATGCCAACCTAACCAGAGTGACGGGAGCGGCACAATTCAGAAAAAGTGCTCAGCTCGCCGAGAAAATGCGATTTAAGCAATAAAATTAAAAATGCTTATAAAACATAAACCAAACGTTGGAGGTGGTCATTTCTTCATGCGCAGTGAATAACTCGGCACTCTAAAGCACCCGAGAGCGTTTTTTTCGATGCCAACCTAACCAGAGTGACGGGAGCGGCACAATTCAGAAAAAGTGCTCAGCTCGCCGAGAAAATGCGATTTAAGCAATAAAATTAAAAATGCTTATAAAACATAAACCAAACGTTGGAGGTGGTCATTTCTTAATGCGCAGTAATAAACTCGGCACTCTAAAGCACCCGAGAGCGTTTTTTTCGATGCCAACCTAACCAGAGTGACGGGAGCGGCACAATTCAGAAAAAGTGCTCAGCTCGCCGAGAAAATGCGATTTAAGCAATAAAATAAAAAATGCTTATAAAACATAAACCAAACGTTGGAGGTGGTCATTTCTTAATGCGCAGTAATAAAGTCGGCACTCTAGAGCACCCGAGAGCGTTTTTTTCGATGCCAACCTAACCAGAGTGACGGGAGCGGCACAATTCAGAAAAAGTGCTCAGCTCGCCGAGAAAATGCGATTTAAGCAATAAAATTAAAAATGCTTATAAAACATAAACCAAACGTTGGAAGTGGTCATTTCTTCATGCGCAGTGATAAACTCGGCACTATAAAGCACCCGAGAGCGTTTTTTTCGATGCCAACCTAACCAGAGTTACGGGAGCGGCACAATTCAGAAAAAGCGCTCAGCTCGCCGAGAGCGATTTAAGCAATAAAATTAAAAATGCTTATAAAACATAAACCAAACGTTGGAGGTGGTCATTTCTTCATGCGCAGTGATAAACTCGGCACTCTAAAGCACCCGAGAGCGTTTTTTTCGATGCCAACCTAACCAGAGTGACGGGAGCGGCACAATTCAGAAAAAGCGCTCAGCTCGCCGAGAAAATGCGATTTAAGCAATAAAATTAAAAATGCTTATAAAACATAAACCAAACGTTGGAGGTGGTCATTTCTTCATGCGCAGTGATAAACTCGGCACTCTAAAGCACCCGAGAGCGTTTTTTTCGATGCCAACCTAACCAGAGTGACGGGAGCGGCACAATTCAGAAAAAGTGCTCAGCTCGCCGAGAAAATGCGATTTAAGCAATAAAATTAAAAATGCTTATAAAACATAAACCAAACGTTGGAGGTGGTCATTTCTTCATGCGCAGTGAATAACTCGGCACTCTAAAGCACCCGAGAGCGTTTTTTTCGATGCCAACCTAACCAGAGTGACGGGAGCGGCACAATTCAGAAAAAGTGCTCAGCTCGCCGAGAAAATGCGATTTAAGCAATAAAATTAAAAATGCTTATAAAACATAAACCAAACGTTGGAGGTGGTCATTTCTTAATGCGCAGTAATAAACTCGGCACTCTAAAGCACCCGAGAGCGTTTTTTTCGATGCCAACCTAACCAGAGTGACGGGAGCGGCACAATTCAGAAAAAGCGCTCAGCTCGCCGAGAAAATGCGATTTAAGCAATAAAATTAAAAATGCTTATAAAACATAAACCAAACGTTGGAGGTGGTCATTTCCTAATGCGCAGTAATAAACTCGGCACTCTAAAGCACCCGAGAGCGTTTTTTTCGATGCCAACCTAACCAGAGTGACGGGAGCGGCACAATTCAGAAAAAGTGCTCAGCTCGCCGAGAAAATGCGATTTAAGCAATAAAATTAAAAATGCTTATAAAACATAAACCAAACGTTGGAGGTGGTCATTTCTTAATGCGCAGTAATAAACTCGGCACTCTAGAGCACCCGAGAGCGTTTTTTTCGATGCCAACCTAACCAGAGTGACGGGAGCGGCACAATTCAGAAAAAGTGCTCAGCTCGCCGAGAAAATGCGATTTAAGCAATAAAATTAAAAATGCTTATAAAACATAAACCAAACGTTGGAGGTGGTCATTTCTTCATGCGCAGTGAATAACTCGGCACTCTAAAGCACCCGAGAGCGTTTTTTTCGATGCCAACCTAACCAGAGTGACGGGAGCGGCACAATTCAGAAAAAGTGCTCAGCTCGCCGAGAAAATGCGATTTAAGCAATAAAATTAAAAATGCTTATAAAACATAAACCAAACGTTGGAGGTGGTCATTTCTTAATGCGCAGTAATAAACTCGGCACTCTAAAGCACCCGAGAGCGTTTTTTTCGATGCCAACCTAACCAGAGTGACGGGAGCGGCACAATTCAGAAAAAGTGCTCAGCTCGCCGAGAAAATGCGATTTAAGCAATAAAATAAAAAATGCTTATAAAACATAAACCAAACGTTGGAGGTGGTCATTTCTTAATGCGCAGTAATAAAGTCGGCACTCTAGAGCACCCGAGAGCGTTTTTTTCGATGCCAACCTAACCAGAGTGACGGGAGCGGCACAATTCAGAAAAAGTGCTCAGCTCGCCGAGAAAATGCGATTTAAGCAATAAAATTAAAAATGCTTATAAAACATAAACCAAACGTTGGAAGTGGTCATTTCTTCATGCGCAGTGATAAACTCGGCACTCTAAAGCACCCGAGAGCGTTTTTTTCGATGCCAACCTAACCAGAGTTACGGGAGCGGCACAATTCAGAAAAAGCGCTCAGCTCGCCGAGAGCGATTTAAGCAATAAAATTAAAAATGCTTATAAAACATAAACCAAACGTTGGAGGTGGTCATTTCTTCATGCGCAGTGATAAACTCGGCACTCTAAAGCACCCGAGAGCGTTTTTTTCGATGCCAACCTAACCAGAGTGACGGGAGCGGCACAATTCAGAAAAAGCGCTCAGCTCGCCGAGAAAATGCGATTTAAGCAATAAAATTAAAAATGCTTATAAAACATAAACCAAACGTTGGAGGTGGTCATTTCTTCATGCGCAGTGATAAACTCGGCACTCTAAAGCACCCGAGAGCGTTTTTTTCGATGCCAACCTAACCAGAGTGACGGGAGCGGCACAATTCAGAAAAAGTGCTCAGCTCGCCGAGAAAATGCGATTTAAGCAATAAAATTAAAAATGCTTATAAAACATAAACCAAACGTTGGAGGTGGTCATTTCTTCATGCGCAGTGAATAACTCGGCACTCTAAAGCACCCGAGAGCGTTTTTTTCGATGCCAACCTAACCAGAGTGACGGGAGCGGCACAATTCAGAAAAAGTGCTCAGCTCGCCGAGAAAATGCGATTTAAGCAATAAAATTAAAAATGCTTATAAAACATAAACCAAACGTTGGAGGTGGTCATTTCTTAATGCGCAGTAATAAACTCGGCACTCTAAAGCACCCGAGAGCGTTTTTTTCGATGCCAACCTAACCAGAGTGACGGGAGCGGCACAATTCAGAAAAAGTGCTCAGCTCGCCGAGAAAATGCGATTTAAGCAATAAAATTAAAAATGCTTATAAAACATAAACCAAACGTTGGAGGTGGTCATTTCTTAATGCGCAGTAATAAACTCGGCACTCTAGAGCACCCGAGAGCGTTTTTTTCGATGCCAACCTAACCAGAGTGACGGGAGCGGCACAATTCAGAAAAAGTGCTCAGCTCGCCGAGAAAATGCGATTTAAGCAATAAAATTAAAAATGCTTATAAAACATAAACCAAACGTTGGAAGTGGTCATTTCTTCATGCGCAGTGATAAACTCGGCACTCTAAAGCACCCGAGAGCGTTTTTTTCGATGCCAACCTAACCAGAGTTACGGGAGCGGCACAATTCAGAAAAAGCGCTCAGCTCGCCGAGAGCGATTTAAGCAATAAAATTAAAAATGCTTATAAAACATAAACCAAACGTTGGAGGTGGTCATTTCTTCATGCGCAGTGATAAACTCGGCACTCTAAAGCACCCGAGAGCGTTTTTTTCGATGCCAACCTAACCAGAGTGACGGGAGCGGCACAATTCAGAAAAAGCGCTCATCTCGCCGAGGAAATGCGATTTAAGCAATAAAATTAAAAATGCTTATAAAACATAAACCAAACGTTGGAGGTGGTCATTTCTTAATGCGCAGTAATAAACTCGGCACTCTAAAGCACCCGAGAGCGTTTTTTTCGATGCCAACCTAACCAGAGTGACGGGAGCGGCACAATTCAGAAAAAGCGCTCAGCTCGCCGAGAAAATGCGATTTAAGCAATAAAATTAAAAATGCTTATAAAACATAAACCAAACGTTGGAAGTGGTCATTTCTTCATGCGCAGTGATAAACTCGGCACTCTAAAGCACCCGAGAGCGTTTTTTTCGATGCCAACCTAACCAGAGTTACGGGAGCGGCACAATTCAGAAAAAGCGCTCAGCTCGCCGAGAGCGATTTAAGCAATAAAATTAAAAATGCTTATAAAACATAAACCAAACGTTGGAGGTGGTCATTTCTTCATGCGCAGTGATAAACTCGGCACTCTAAAGCACCCGAGAGCGTTTTTTTCGATGCCAACCTAACCAGAGTGACGGGAGCGGCACAATTCAGAAAAAGCGCTCAGCTCGCCGAGAAAATGCGATTTAAGCAATAAAATTAAAAATGCTTATAAAACATAAACCAAACGTTGGAGGTGGTCATTTCTTCATGCGCAGTGATAAACTCGGCACTCTAAAGCACCCGAGAGCGTTTTTTTCGATGCCAACCTAACCAGAGTGACGGGAGCGGCACAATTCAGAAAAAGTGCTCAGCTCGCCGAGAAAATGCGATTTAAGCAATAAAATTAAAAATGCTTATAAAACATAAACCAAACGTTGGAGGTGGTCATTTCTTCATGCGCAGTGAATAACTCGGCACTCTAAAGCACCCGAGAGCGTTTTTTTCGATGCCAACCTAACCAGAGTGACGGGAGCGGCACAATTCAGAAAAAGTGCTCAGCTCGCCGAGAAAATGCGATTTAAGCAATAAAATTAAAAATGCTTATAAAACATAAACCAAACGTTGGAGGTGGTCATTTCTTAATGCGCAGTAATAAACTCGGCACTCTAAAGCACCCGAGAGCGTTTTTTTCGATGCCAACCTAACCAGAGTGACGGGAGCGGCACAATTCAGAAAAAGTGCTCAGCTCGCCGAGAAAATGCGATTTAAGCAATAAAATTAAAAATGCTTATAAAACATAAACCAAACGTTGGAGGTGGTCATTTCTTAATGCGCAGTAATAAACTCGGCACTCTAAAGCACCCGAGAGCGTTTTTTTCGATGCCAACCTAACCAGAGTGACGGGAGCGGCACAATTCAGAAAAAGTGCTCAGCTCGCCGAGAAAATGCGATTTAAGCAATAAAATTAAAAATGCTTATAAAACATAAACCAAACGTTGGAGGTGGTCATTTCTTAATGCGCAGTAATAAACTCGGCACTCTAAAGCACCCGAGAGCGTTTTTTTCGATGCCAACCTAACCAGAGTGACGGGAGCGGCACAATTCAGAAAAAGTGCTCAGCTCGCCGAGAAAATGCGATTTAAGCAATAAAATTAAAAATGCTTATTAAACATAAACCAAACGTTGGAGGTGGTCATTTCTTAATGCGCAGTGAATAACTCGGCACTCTAAAGCACCCGATAGCGTTTTTTTCGATGCCAACCTAACCAGAGTGACGGGAGCGGCACAATTCAGAAAAAGTGCTCAGCTCGCCGAGAAAATGCGATTTAAGCAATAAAATTAAAAATGCTTATAAAACATAAACCAAACGTTGGAGGTGGTCATTTCTTAATGCGCAGTAATAAACTTGGCACTCTAAAGCACCCGAGAGCGTTTTTTTCGATGCCAACCTAACCAGAGTGACGGGAGCGGCACAATTCAGAAAAAGCGCTCAGCTCGCCGAGAAAATGCGATTTAAGCAATAAAATTAAAAATGCTTATAAAACATAAACCAAACGTTGGAGGTGGTCATTTCTTCGTGCGCAGTGAATAACTCGGCACTCTAAAGCACCCGAGAGCGTTTTTTTCGATGCCAACCTAACCAGAGTGACGGGAGCGGCACAATTCAGAAAAAGTGCTCAGCTCGCCGAGAAAATGTGATTTAAGCAATAAAATTAAAAATGCTTATAAAAGATAAACCAAACGTTGGAGGTGGTCATTTCTTAATGCGCAGTAATAAACTCGGCACTCTAAAGCACCCGAGAGCGTTTTTTTCGATGCCAACCTAACCAGAGTGACGGGAGCGGCACAATTCAGAAAAAGTGCTCAGCTCGCCGAGAAAATGCGATTTAAGCAATAAAATTAAAAATGCTTATTAAACATAAACCAAACGTTGGAGGTGGTCATTTCTTCATGCGCAGTGAATAACTCGGCACTCTAAAGCACCCGAGAGCGTTTTTTTCGATGCCAACCTAACCAGAGTGACAGGAGCGGCACAATTCAGAAAAAGCGCTCAGCTCGCCGAGAAAATGCGATTTAAGCAATAAAATTAAAAATGCTTATTAAACATAAACCAAACGTTGGAGGTGGTCATTTCTTCATGCGCAGTGAATAACTCGGCACTCTAAAGCACCCGAGAGCGTTTTTTTCGATGCCAACCTAACCAGAGTGACGGGAGCGGCACAATTCAGAAAAAAGCGCTCAGCTCGCCGAGAAAATGCGATTTAAGCAATAAAATTAAAAATGCTTATAAAACATAAACCAAACGTTGGAGGTGGTCATTTCTTCATGCGCAGTGATAAACTCGGCACTCTAAAGCACCCGAGAGCGTTTTTTTCGATGCCAACCTAACCAGAGTGACGGGAGCGGCACAATTCAGAAAAAGTGCTCAGCTCGCTGAGAAAATTCGATTTAAGCAATAAAATTAAAAATGCTTATAAAACATAAACCAAACGTTGGAGGTGGTCATTTCTTCATGCGCAGTGAATAACTCGGCACTCTAAAGCACCCGAGAGCGTTTTTTTCGATGCCAACCTAACCAGAGTGACGGGAGCGGCACAATTCAGAAAAAGTGCTCAGCTCGCCGAGAAAATGCGATTTAAGCAATAAAATTAAAAATGCTTATAAAACATAAACCAAACGTTGGAGGTGGTCATTTCTTAATGCGCAGTAATAAACTCGGCACTCTAAAGCACCCGAGAGCGTTTTTTTCGATGCCAACCTAACCAGAGTGACGGGAGCGGCACAATTCAGAAAAAGTGCTCAGCTCGCCGAGAAAATGCGATTTAAGCAATAAAATTAAAAATGCTTATAAAACATAAACCAAACGTTGGAGGTGGTCATTTCTTAATGCGCAGTAATAAACTCGGCACTCTAAAGCACCCGAGAGCGTTTTTTTCGATGCCAACCTAACCAGAGTGACGGGAGCGGCACAATTCAGAAAAAGCGCTCAGCTCGCCGAGAAAATGCGATTTAAGCAATAAAATTAAAAATGCTTATAAAACATAAACCAAACGTTGGAGGTGGTCATTTCTTCGTGCGCAGTGAATAACTCGGCACTCTAAAGCACCCGAGAGCGTTTTTTTCGATGCCAACCTAACCAGAGTGACGGGAGCGGCACAATTCAGAAAAAGTGCTCAGCTCGCCGAGAAAATGTGATTTAAGCAATAAAATTAAAAATGCTTATAAAACATAAACCAAACGTTGGAGGTGGTCATTTCTTAATGCGCAGTAATAAACTCGGCACTCTAAAGCACCCGAGAGCGTTTTTTTCGATGCCAACCTAACCAGAGTGACGGGAGCGGTCCAATTCAGAAAAAGTGCTCAGCTCGCCGAGAAAATGCGATTTAAGCAATAAAATTAAAAATGCTTATTAAACATAAACCAAACGTTGGAGGTGGTCATTTCTTCATGCGCAGTGAATAACTCGGCACTCTAAAGCACCCGAGAGCGTTTTTTTCGATGCCAACCTAACCAGAGTGACAGGAGCGGCACAATTCAGAAAAAGCGCTCAGCTCGCCGAGAAAATGCGATTTAAGCAATAAAATTAAAAATGCTTATTAAACATAAACCAAACGTTGGAGGTGGTCATTTCTTCATGCGCAGTGAATAACTCGGCACTCTAAAGCACCCGAGAGCGTTTTTTTCGATGCCAACCTAACCAGAGTGACGGGAGCGGCACAATTCAGGAAAAAAGCGCTCAGCTCGCCGAGAAAATGCGATTTAAGCAATAAAATTAAAAATGCTTATAAAACATAAACCAAACGTTGGAGGTGGTCATTTCTTCATGCGCAGTGATAAACTCGGCACTCTAAAGCACCCGAGAGCGTTTTTTTCGATGCCAACCTAACCAGAGTGACGGGAGCGGCACAATTCAGAAAAAGTGCTCAGCTCGCCGAGAAAATGCGATTTAAGCAATAAAATTAAAAATGCTTATAAAACATAAACCAAACGTTGGAGGTGGTCATTTCTTCATGCGCAGTGAATAACTCGGCACTCTAAAGCACCCGAGAGCGTTTTTTTCGATGCCAACCTAACCAGAGTGACGGGAGCGGCACAATTCAGAAAAAGTGCTCAGCTCGCCGAGAAAATGCGATTTAAGCAATAAAATTAAAAATGCTTATAAAACATAAACCAAACGTTGGAGGTGGTCATTTCTTAATGCGCAGTAATAAACTCGGCACTCTAAAGCACCCGTGAGCGTTTTTTTCGATGCCAACCTAACCAGAGTGACGGGAGCGGCACAATTCAGAAAAAGTGCTCAGCTCGCCGAGAAAATGCGATTTAAGCAATAAAATTAAAAATGCTTATTAAACATAAACCAAACGTTGGAGGTGGTCATTTCTTCATGCGCAGTGATAAAGTCGGCACTCTAAAGCACCCGAGAGCGTTTTTTTCGATGCCAACCTAACCAGAGTGACGGGAGCGGCACAATTCAGAAAAAGTGCTCAGCTCGCCGAGAAAATGCGATTTAAGCAATAAAATTAAAAATGCTTATAAAACATAAACCAAACGTTGGAGGTGGTCATTTCTTAATGCGCAGTAATAAACTCGGCACTCTAAAGCACCCGAGAGCGTTTTTTTCGATGCCAACCTAACCAGAGTGACGGGAGCGGCACAATTCAGAAAAAGTGCTCAGCTCGCCGAGAAAATGCGATTTAAGCAATAAAATTAAAAATGCTTATTAAACATAAACCAAACGTTGGAGGTGGTCATTTCTTCATGCGCAGTGAATAACTCGGCACTCTAAAGCACCCGAGAGCGTTTTTTTCGATGCCAACCTAACCAGAGTGACGGGAGCGGCACAATTCAGAAAAAGCGCTCAGCTCGCCGAGAAAATGCGATTTAAGCAATAAAATTAAAAATGCTTATAAAACATAAACCAAACGTTGGAGGTGGTCATTTCTTAATGCGCAGTAATAAACTCGGCACTCTAAAGCAGCCGAGAGCGTTTTTTTCGATGCCAACCTAACCAGAGTGACGGGAGCGGCACAATTCAGAAAAAGCGCTCAGCTCGCCGAGAAAATGCGATTTAAGCAATAAAATTAAAAATGCTTATAAAACATAAACCAAACGTTGGAGGTGGTCATTTCTTCATGCGCAGTGATAAACTCGGCACTCTAAAGCACCCGAGAGCGTTTTTTTCGATGCCAACCTAACCAGAGTGACGGGAGCGGCACAATTCAGAAAAAGTGCTCAGCTCGCCGAGAAAATGCGATTTAAGCAATAAAATTAAAAATGCTTATAAAACATAAACCAAACGTTGGAGGTGGTCATTTCTTCATGCGCAGTGAATAACTCGGCACTCTAAAGCACCCGAGAGCGTTTTTTTCGATGCCAACCCAACCAGAGTGACGGGAGCGGCACAATTCAGAAAAAGTGCTCAGCTCGCCGAGAAAATGCGATTTAAGCAATAAAATTAAAAATGCTTATAAAACATAAACCAAACGTTGGAGGTGGTCATTTCTTAATGCGCAGTAATAAACTCGGCACTCTAAAGCACCCGAGAGCGTTTTCTTCGATGCCAACCTAACCAGAGTGACGGGAGCGGCACAATTCAGAAAAAGTGCTCAGCTCGCCGAGAAAATGCGATTTAAGCAATAAAATTAAAAATGCTTATAAAACATAAACCAAACGTTGGAAGTGGTCATTTCTTCATGCGCAGTGATAAACTCGGCACTCTAAAGCACCCGAGAGCGTTTTTTTCGATGCCAACCTAACCAGAGTGACGGGAGCGGCACAATTCAGAAAAAGCGCTCAGCTCGCCGAGAAAATGCGATTTAAGCAATAAAATTAAAAATGCTTATAAAACATAAACCAAACGTTGGAGGTGGTCATTTCTTCGTGCGCAGTGAATAACTCGGCACTCTAAAGCACCCGAGAGCGTTTTTTTCGATGCACACCTAACCAGAGTGACGGGAGCGGCACAATTCAGAAAAAGTGCTCAGCTCGCCGAGAAAATGCGAGTTAAGCAATAAAATTAAAAATGCTTATAAAACATAAACCAAACGTTGGAGGTGGTCATTTCTTAATGCGCAGTAATAAACTCGGCACTCTAAAGCACCCGAGAGCGTTTTTTTTCGATGCCAACCTAACCAGAGTGACGGGAGCGGCACAATTCAGAAAAAGTGCTCAGCTCGCCGAGAAAATGCGATTTAAGCAATAAAATTAAAAATGCTTATAAAACATAAACCAAACGTTGGAGGTGGTCATTTCTTAATGCGCAGTAATAAACTCGGCACTCTAAAGCACCCGAGAGCGTTTTTTTCGATGCCAACCTAACCAGAGTGACGGGAGCGGCACAATTCAGAAAAAGCGCTCAGCTCGCCGAGAAAATGCGATTTAAGCAATAAAATTAAAAATGCTTATAAAACATAAACCAAACGTTGGAGGTGGTCATTTCTTCATGCGCAGTGATAAAGTCGGCACTCTAAAGCACCCGAGAGCGTTTTTTTCGATGCCAACCTAACCAGAGTGACGGGAGCGGCACAATTCAGAAAAAGTGCTCAGCTGGCCGAGAAAATGCGATTTAAGCAATAAAATTAAAAATGCTTATTAGACATAAACCAAACGTTGGAGGTGGTCATTTCTTCATGCGCAGTGATAAACTCGGCACTCTAAAGCACCCGTTTTTTTCGATGCCAACCTAACCAGAGTGACGGGAGCGGCACAATTCAGAAAAAGTGCTCAGCTCGCCGAGAAAATGCGATTTAAGCAATAAAATTAAAAATGCTTATAAAACATAAACCAAACGTTGGAGGTGGTCATTTCTTAATGCGCAGTAATAAACTCGGCACTCTAAAGCACCCGAGAGCGTTTTTTTCGATGCCAACCTAACCAGAGTGACGGGAGCGGCACAATTCAGAAAAAGCGCTCAGCTCGCCGAGAAAATGCGATTTAAGCAATAAAATTAAAAATGCTTATTAAACATAAACCAAACGTTGGAGGTGGTCATTTCTTCATGCGCAGTGAATAACTCGGCACTCTAAAGCACCCGAGAGCGTTTTTTTCGATGCCAACCTAACCAGAGTGACGGGAGCGGCACAATTCAGAAAAAGCGCTCAGCTCGCCGAGAAAATGCGATTTAAGCAATAAAATTAAAAATGCTTATTAAACATAAACCAAACGTTGGAGGTGGTCATTTCTTCATGCGCAGTGAATAACTCGGCAGTCTAAAGCACCCGAGAGCGTTTTTTTCGATGCCAACCTAACCAGAGTGACGGGAGCGGCACAATTCAGAAAAAGCGCTCAGCTCGCCGAGAAAATGCGATTTAAGCAATAAAATTAAAAATGCTTATAAAACATAAACCAAACGTTGGAGGTGGTCATTTCTTCATGCGCAGTGATAAACTCGGCACTCTAAAGCACCCGAGAGCGTTTTTTTCGATGCCAACCTAACCAGAGTGACGGGAGCGGCACAATTCAGAAAAAGCGCTCAGCTCGCCGAGAAAATGCGATTTAAGCAATAAAATTAAAAATGCTTATTAAACATAAACCAAACGTTGGAGGTGGTCATTTCTTCATGCGCAGTGAATAACTCGGGACTCTAAAGCACCCGATAGCGTTTTTTTCGATGCCAACCTAACCAGAGTGACGGGAGCGGCACAATTCAGAAAAAGTGCTCAGCTCGCCGAGAAAATGCGATTTAAGCAATAAAATTAAAAATGCTTATAAAACATAAACCAAACGTTGGAGGTGGTCATTTCTTAATGCGCAGTAATAAACTCGGCACTCTAAAGCACCCGAGAGCGTTTTTTTCGATGCCAACCTAACCAGAGTGACGGGAGCGGCACAATTCAGAAAAAGTGCTCAGCTCGCCGAGAAAATGCGATTTAAGCAATAAAATTAAAAATGCTTATAAAACATAAACCAAACGTTGGAGGTGGTCATTTCTTAATGCGCAGTAATAAACTCGGCACTCTAAAGCACCCGAGAGCGTTTTTTTCGATGCCAACCTAACCAGAGTGACGGGAGCGGCACAATTCAGAAAAAGCGCTCAGCTCGCCGAGAAAATGCGATTTAAGCAATAAAATTAAAAATGCTTATAAAACATAAACCAAACGTTGGAGGTGGTCATTTCTTCATGCGCAGTGATAAAGTCGGCACTCTAAAGCACCCGAGAGCGTTTTTTTCGATGCCAACCTAACCAGAGTGACGGGAGCGGCACAATTCAGAAAAAGTGCTCAGCTGGCCGAGAAAATGCGATTTAAGCAATAAAATTAAAAATGCTTATTAAACATAAACCAAACGTTGGAGGTGGTCATTTCTTCATGCGCAGTGATAAACTCGGCACTCTAAAGCACACGAGAGCGTTTTTTTCGATGCCAACCTAACCAGAGTGACGGGAGCGGCACAATTCAGAAAAAGTGCTCAGCTCGCCGAGAAAATGCGATTTAAGCAATAAAACTAAAAATGCTTATAAAACATAAACCAAACGTTGGAGGTGGTCATTTCTTCATGCGCAGTGAATAACTCGGCACTCTAAAGCACCCGAGAGCGTTTTTTTCGATGCCAACCTAACCAGAGTGACGGGAGCGGCACAATTCAGAAAAAGCGCTCAGCTCGCCGAGAAAATGCGATTTAAGCAATAAATTTAAAAATGCTTATAAAACATAAACCAAACGTTGGAGGTGATCATTTCTTCATGCGCAGTGATAAACTCGGCACTCTAAAGCACCCGAGAGCGTTTTTTTCGATGCCAACCTAACCAGAGTGACGGGAGCGGCACAATTCAGAAAAAGTGCTCAGCTCGCCGAGAAAATGCGATTTAAGCAATAAAATTAAAAATGCTTATAGAACATAAACCAAACGTTGGAGGTGGTCATTTCTTCATGCGCAGTGATAAACTCGGCACTCTAAAGCACCCGAGAGCGTTTTTTTCGATGCCAACCTAACCAGAGTGACGGGAGCGGCACAATTCAGAAAAAGTGCTCAGCTCGCCGAGAAAATGCGATTTAAGCAATAAAATTAAAAATGCTTATAAAACATAAACCAAACGTTGGAGGTGGTTATTTCTTAATGCGCAGTAATAAACTCGGCACTCTAAAGCACCCGAGAGCGTTTTTTTCGATGCCAACCTAACCAGAGTGACGGGAGCGGCACAATTCAGAAAAAGTGCTCAGCTCGCCGAGAAAATGCGATTTAAGCAATAAAATTAAAAATGCTTATAAAACATAAACCAAACGTTGGAGGTGGTCATTTCTTCATGTGCAGTGAATAACTCGGCACTCTAAAGCACCCGAGAGCGTTTTTTTCGATGCCAACCTAACCAGAGTGACGGGAGCGGCACAATTCAGAAAAAGCGCTCAGCTCGCCGAGAAAATGCGATTTAAGCAATAAAATTAAAAATGCTTATTAAACATAAACCAAACGTTGGAGGTGGTCATTTCTTCATGCGCAGTGAACAACTCGGCACTCTAAAGCACCCGAGAGCGTTTTTTTCGATGCCAACCTAACCAGAGTGACGGGAGCGGCACAATTCAGAAAAAGCGCTCAGCTCGCCGAGAAAATGCGATTTAAGCAATAAAATTAAAAATGCTTATAAAACATAAACCAAACGTTGGAGGTGGTCATTTCTTAATGCGCAGTAATAAACTCGGCACTCTAAAGCACCCGAGAGCGTTTTTTTCGATGCCAACCTAACCAGAGTGACGGGAGCGGCACAATTCAGAAAAAGTGCTCAGCTCGCCGAGAAAATGCGATTTAAGCAATAAAATTAAAAATGCTTATAAAACATAAACCAAACGTTGGAGGTGGTCATTTCTTAATGCGCAGTAATAAACTCGGCACTCTAAAGCACCCGAGAGCGTTTTTTTCGATGCCAACCTAACCAGAGTGACGGGAGCGGCACAATTCAGAAAGAGTGCTCAGCTCGCCGAGAAAATGCGATTTAAGCAATAAAATTAAAAATGCTTATTAAACATAAACCAAACGTTGGAGGTGGTCATTTCTTCATGCGCAGTGAATAACTCGGCACTCTAAAGCACCCGATAGCGTTTTTTTCGATGCCAACCTAACCAGAGTGACGGGAGCGGCACAATTCAGAAAAAGTGCTCAGCTCGCCGAGAAAATGCGATTTAAGCAATAAAATTAAAAATGCTTATAAAACATAAACCAAACGTTGGAGGTGGTCATTTCTTAATGCGCAGTAATAAACTCGGCACTCTAAAGCACCCGAGAGCGTTTTTTTCGATGCCAACCTAACCAGAGTGACGGGAGCGGCACAATTCAGAAAAAGTGCTCAGCTCGCCGAGAAAATGCGATTTAAGCAATAAAATTAAAAATGCTTATAAAACATAAACCAAACGTTGGAGGTGGTCATTTCTTAATGCGCAGTAATAAACTCGGCTCTCTAAAGCACCCGAGAGCGTTTTTTTCGATGCCAACCTAACCAGAGTGACGGGAGTGGCACAATTCAGAAAAAGCGCTCAGCTCGCCGAGAAAATGCGATTTAAGCAATAAAATTAAAAATGCTTATAAAACATAAACCAAACGTTGGAGGTGGTCATTTCTTCGTGCGCAGTGAATAACTCGGCACTCTAAAGCACCCGAGAGCGTTTTTTTCGATGCCAACCTAACCAGAGTGACGGGAGCGGCACAATTCAGAAAAAGTGCTCAGCTCGCCGAGAAAATGCGATTTAAGCAATAAAATTAAAAATGCTTATAAAACATAAACCAAACGTTGGAGGTGGTCATTTCTTAATGCGCAGTAATAAACTCGGCACTCTAAAGCACCCGAGAGCGTTTTTTTCGATGCCAACCTAACCAGAGTGACGGGAGCGGCACATTTCAGAAAAAGTGCTCAGCTCGCCGAGAAAATGCGATTTAGGCAATAAAATTAAAAATGCTTATAAAACATAAACCAAACGTTGGAGGTGGTCATTTCTTAATGCGCAGTAATAAACTCGGCACTCTAAAGCACCCGAGAGCGTTTTTTTCGATGCCAACCTAACCAGAGTGACGGGAGCGGCACAATTCAGAAAAAGCGCTCAGCTCGCCGAGAAAATGCGATTTAAGCAATAAAATTAAAAATGCTTATAAAACATAAACCAAACGTTGGAGGTGGTCATTTCTTCATGCGCAGTGAATAACTCGGCACTCTAAAGCACCCGAGAGCGTTTTTTTCGATGCCAAGTGACGGGAGCGGCACAATTCAGAAAAAGTGCTCAGCTCGCCGAGAAAATGCGATGTAAGCAATAAAATTAAAAATGCTTATAAAACATAAACCAAACGTTGGAGGTGGTCATTTCTTAATGCGCAGTAATAAACTCAGCACTCTAAAGCACCCGAGAGCGTTTTTTTCGATGCCAACCTAACCAGAGTGACGGGAGCGGCACAATTCAGAAAAAGCGCTCAGCTCGCCGAGAAAATGCGATTTAAGCAATAAATTTAAAAATGCTTATAAAACATAAACCAAACGTTGGAAGTGGTCATTTCTTCATGCGCAGTGATAAACTCGGCACTCTAAAGCACCCGAGAGCGTTTTTTTCGATGCCAACCTAACCAGAGTTACGGGAGCGGCACAATTCAGAAAAAGCGCTCAGCTCGCCGAGAAAATGCGATTTAAGCAATAAAATTAAAAATGCTTATTAAACATAAACCAAACGTTGGAGGTGGTCATTTCTTCATGTGCAGTGAATAACTCGGCACTCTAAAGCACCCGAGAGCGTTTTTTTCGATGCCAACCTAACCAGAGTGACGGGAGCGGCACAATTCAGAAAAAGCGCTCAGCTCGCCGAGAAAATGCGATTTAAGCAATAAAATTAAAAATGCTTATAAAACATAAACCAAACGTTGGAGGTGGTCATTTCTTCATGCGCAGTGATAAACTCGGCACTCTAAAGCACCCGAGAGCGTTTTTTTCGATGCCAACCTAACCAGAGTGACGGGAGCGGCACAATTCAGAAAAAGTGCTCAGCTCGCCGAGAAAATGCGATTTAAGCAATAAAATTAAAAATGCTTATAAAACATAAACCAAACGTTGGAGGTGGTCATTTCTTCATGCGCAGTGAATAACTCGGCACTCTAAAGCACCCGAGAGCGTTTTTTTCGATGCCAACCTAACCAGAGTGACGGGAGCGGCACAATTCAGAAAAAGTGCTCAGCTCGCCGAGAAAATGCGATTTAAGCAATAAAATTAAAAATGCTTATAAAACATAAACCAAACGTTGCAGGTGGTCATTTCTTAATGCGCAGTAATAAACTCGGCACTCTAGAGCACCCGAGAGCGTTTTTTTCGATGCCAACCTAACCAGAGTGACGGGAGCGGCACAATTCAGAAAAAGTGCTCAGCTCGCCGAGAAAATGCGATTTAAGCAATAAAATTAAAAATGCTTATAAAACATAAACCAAACGTTGGAAGTGGTCATTTCTTCATGCGCAGTGATAAACTCGGCACTCTAAAGCACCCGAGAGCGTTTTTTTCGATGCCAACCTAACCAGAGTTACGGGAGCGGCACAATTCAGAAAAAGCGCTCAGCTCGCCGAGAAAATGCGATTTAAGCAATAAAATTAAAAATGCTTATAAAACATAAACCAAACGTTGGAAGTGGTCATTTCTTCATGCGCAGTGATAAACTCGGCACTCTAAAGCACCCGAGAGCGTTTTTTTCGATGCCAACCTAACCAGAGTTACGGGAGCGGCACAATTCAGAAAAAGCGCTCAGCTCGCCGAGAAAATGCGATTTAAGCAATAAAATTAAAAATGCTTATAAAACATAAACCAAACGTTGGAGGTGGTCATTTCTTCATGCGCAGTGATAAACTCGGCACTCTAAAGCACCCGAGAGCGTTTTTTTCGATGCCAACCTAACCAGAGTGACGGGAGCGGCACAATTCAGAAAAAGCGCTCAGCTCGCCGAGAAAATGCGATTTAAGCAATAAAATTAAAAATGCTTATAAAACATAAACCAAACGTTGGAGGTGGTCATTTCTTCATGCGCAGTGATAAACTCGGCACTCTAAAGCACCCGAGAGCGTTTTTTTCGATGCCAACCTAACCAGAGTGACGGGAGCGGCACAATTCAGAAAAAGTGCTCAGCTCGCCGAGAAAATGCGATTTAAGCAATAAAATTAAAAATGCTTATAAAACATAAACCAAACGTTGGAGGTGGTCATTTCTTCATGCGCAGTAATAAACTCGGCACTCTAGAGCACCCGAGAGCGTTTTTTTCGATGCCAACCTAACCAGAGTGACGGGAGCGGCACAATTCAGAAAAAGTGCTCAGCTCGCCGAGAAAATGCACGATTTAAGCAATAAAATTAAAAATGCTTATAAAACATAAACCAAACGTTGGAAGTGGTCATTTCTTCATGCGCAGTGATAAACTCGGCACTCTAAAGCACCCGAGAGCGTTTTTTTCGATGCCAACCTAACCAGAGTTACGGGAGCGGCACAATTCAGAAAAAGCGCTCAGCTCGCCGAGAAAATGCGATTTAAGCAATAAAATTAAAAATGCTTATAAAACATAAACCAAACGTTGGAGGTGGTCATTTCTTAATGCGCAGTAATAAACTCGGCACTCTAAAGCACCCGAGAGCGTTTTTTTCGATGCCAACCTAACCAGAGTTACGGGAGCGGCACAATTCAGAAAAAGCGCTCAGCTCGCCGAGAAAATGCGATTTAAGCAATAAAATTAAAAATGCTTATAAAACATAAACCAAACGTTGGAGGTGGTCATTTCTTCATGCGCAGTGATAAACTCGGCACTCTAAAGCACCCGAGAGCGTTTTTTTCGATGCCAACCTAACCAGAGTGACGGGAGCGGCACAATTCAGAAAAAGTGCTCAGCTCGCCGAGAAAATGCGATTTAAGCAATAAAATTAAAAATGCTTATAAAACATAAACCAAACGTTGGAGGTGGTCATTTCTTCATGCGCAGTGAATAACTCGGCACTCTAAAGCACCCGAGAGCGTTTTTTTCGATGCCAACCTAACCAGAGTGACGGGAGCGGCACAATTCAGAAAAAGTGCTCAGCTCGCCGAGAAAATGCGATTTAAGCAATAAAATTAAAAATGCTTATAAAACATAAACCAAACGTTGGAGGTGGTCATTTCTTAATGCGCAGTAATAAACTCGGCACTCTAGAGCACCCGAGAGCGTTTTTTTCGATGCCAACCTAACCAGAGTGACGGGAGCGGCACAATTCAGAAAAAGTGCTCAGCTCGCCGAGAAAATGCGATTTAAGCAATAAAATTAAAAATGCTTATAAAACATAAACCAAACGTTGGAAGTGGTCATTTCTTCATGCGCAGTGATAAACTCGGCACTCTAAAGCACCCGAGAGCGTTTTTTTCGATGCCAACCTAACCAGAGTTACGGGAGCGGCACAATTCAGAAAAAGCGCTCAGCTCGCCGAGAAAATGCGATTTAAGCAATAAAATTAAAAATGCTTATAAAACATAAACCAAACGTTGGAAGTGGTCATTTCTTCATGCGCAGTGATAAACTCGGCACTCTAAAGCACCCGAGAGCGTTTTTTTCGATGCCAACCTAACCAGAGTTACGGGAGCGGCACAATTCAGAAAAAGCGCTCAGCTCGCCGAGAAAATGCGATTTAAGCAATAAAATTAAAAATGCTTATAAAACATAAACCAAACGTTGGAGGTGGTCATTTCTTCATGCGCAGTGATAAACTCGGCACTCTAAAGCACCCGAGAGCGTTTTTTTCGATGCCAACCTAACCAGAGTGACGGGAGCGGCACAATTCAGAAAAAGCGCTCAGCTCGCCGAGAAAATGCGATTTAAGCAATAAAATTAAAAATGCTTATAAAACATAAACCAAACGTTGGAGGTGGTCATTTCTTCATGCGCAGTGATAAACTCGGCACTCTAAAGCACCCGAGAGCGTTTTTTTCGATGCCAACCTAACCAGAGTGACGGGAGCGGCACAATTCAGAAAAAGTGCTCAGCTCGCAGAGAAAATGCGATTTAAGCAATAAAATTAAAAATGCTTATAAAACATAAACCAAACGTTGGAGGTGGTCATTTCTTCATGCGCAGTAATAAACTCGGCACTCTAGAGCACCCGAGAGCGTTTTTTTCGATGCCAACCTAACCAGAGTGACGGGAGCGGCACAATTCAGAAAAAGTGCTCAGCTCGCCGAGAAAATGCGATTTAAGCAATAAAATTAAAAATGCTTATAAAACATAAACCAAACGTTGGAAGTGGTCATTTCTTCATGCGCAGTGATAAACTCGGCACTCTAAAGCACCCGAGAGCGTTTTTTTCGATGCCAACCTAACCAGAGTTACGGGAGCGGCACAATTCAGAAAAAGCGCTCAGCTCGCCGAGAAAATGCGATTTAAGCAATAAAATTAAAAATGCTTATAAAACATAAACCAAACGTTGGAAGTGGTCATTTCTTCATGCGCAGTGATAAACTCGGCACTCTAAAGCACCCGAGAGCGTTTTTTTCGATGCCAACCTAACCAGAGTTACGGGAGCGGCACAATTCAGAAAAAGCGCTCAGCTCGCCGAGAAAATGCGATTTAAGCAATAAAATTAAAAATGCTTATAAAACATAAACCAAAAGTTGGAGGTGGTCATTTCTTCATGCGCAGTGATAAACTCGGCACTCTAAAGCACCCGAGAGCGTTTTTTTCGATGCCAACCTAACCAGAGTGACGGGAGCGGCACAATTCAGAAAAAGCGCTCAGCTCGCCGAGAAAATGCGATTTAAGCAATAAAATTAAAAATGCTTATAAAACATAAACCAAACGTTGGAGGTGGTCATTTCTTCATGCGCAGTGATAAACTCGGCACTCTAAAGCACCCGAGAGCGTTTTTTTCGATGCCAACCTAACCAGAGTGACGGGAGCGGCACAATTCAGAAAAAGTGCTCAGCTCGCCGAGAAAATGCGATTTAAGCAATAAAATTAAAAATGCTTATAAAACATAAACCAAACGTTGGAGGTGGTCATTTCTCCATGCGCAGTGAATAACTCGGCACTCTAAAGCACCCGAGAGCGTTTTTTTCGATGCCAACCTAACCAGAGTGACGGGAGCGGCACAATTCAGAAAAAGTGCTCAGCTCGCCGAGAAAATGCGATTTAAGCAATAAAATTAAAAATGCTTATAAAACATAAACCAAACGTTGGAGGTGGTCATTTCTTAATGCGCAGTAATAAACTCGGCACTCTAAAGCACCCGTGAGCGTTTTTTTCGATGCCAACCTAACCAGAGTGACGGGACGGCACAATTCAGAAAAAGTGCTCAGCTCGCCGAGAAAATGCGATTTAAGCAATAAAATTAAAAATGCTTATAAAACATAAACCAAACGTTGGAGGTGGTCATTTCTTAATGCGCAGTAATAAACTCGGCACTCTAAAGCACCCGAGAGCGTTTTTTTCGATGCCAACCTAACCAGAGTGACGGGAGCGGCACAATTCAGAAAAAGCGCTCAGCTCGCCGAGAAAATGCGATTTAAGCAATAAAATTAAAAATGCTTATAAAACATAAACCAAACGTTGGAGGTGGTCATTTCTTAATGCGCAGTAATAAACTCGGCACTCTAAAGCACCCGAGAGCGTTTTTTTCGATGCCAACCTAACCAGAGTGACGGGAGCGGCACAATTCAGAAAAAGTGCTCAGCTCGCCGAGAAAATGCGATTTAAGCAATAAAATTAAAAATGCTTATTAAACATAAACCAAACGTTGGAGGTGGTCATTTCTTAATGCGCAGTAATAAACTCGGCACTCTAAAGCACCCGAGAGCGTTTTTTTCGATGCCAACCTAACCAGAGTGACGGGAGCGGCACAATTCAGAAAAAGTGCTCAGCTCGCCGAGAAAATGCGATTTAAGCAATAAAATTAAAAATCCTTATAAAACATAAACCAAACGTTGGAGGTGGTCATTTCTTAATGCGCAGTAATAAACTCGGCACTCTAGAGCACCCGAGAGCGTTTTTTTCGATGCCAACCTAACCAGAGTGACGGGAGCGGCACAATTCAGAAAAAGTGCTCAGCTCGCCGAGAAAATGCGATTTAAGCAATAAAATTAAAAATGCTTATAAAACATAAACCAAACGTTGGAGGTGGTCATTTCTTCATGCGCAGTGATAAACTCGGCACTCTAAAGCACCCGAGAGCGTTTTTTTCGATGCCAACCTAACCAGAGTGACGGGAGCGGCACAATTCAGAAAAAGCGCTCAGCTCGCCGAGAAAATGCGATTTAAGCAATAAAATTAAAAATGCTTATAAAACATAAACCAAACGTTGGAGGTGGTCATTTCTTAATGCGCAGTAATAAAGTCGGCACTCTAAAGCACCCGAGAGCGTTTTCTTTCGATGCCAACCTAACCAGAGTGACGGGAGCGGCACAATTCAGAAAAAGTGCTCAGCTCGCCGAGAAAATGCGATTTAAGCAATAAAATTAAAAATGCTTATAAAACATAAACCAAACGTTGGAGGTGGTCATTTCTCAATGCGCAGTAATAAACTCGGCACTCTAAAGCACCCGAGAGCGTTTTTTTCGATGCCAACCTAACCAGAGTGACGGGAGCGGCACAATTCAGAAAAAGTGCTCAGCTCGCCGAGAAAATGCGATTTAAGCAATAAAATTAAAAATGCTTATAAAACATAAACCAAACGTTGGAGGTGGTCATTTCTTAATGCGCAGTAATAAACTCGGCACTCTAAAGCACCCGAGAGCGTTTTTTTCGATGCCAACCTAACCAGAGTGACGGGAGCGGCACAATTCAGAAAAAGTGCTCAGCTCGCCGAGAAAATGCGATTTAAGCAATAAAATTAAAAATGCTTATAAAACATAAACCAAACGTTGGAGGTGGTCATTTCTTAATGCGCAGTAATAAACTCGGCACTCTAGAGCACCCGAGAGCGTTTTTTTCGATGCCAACCTAACCAGAGTGACGGGAGCGGCACAATTCAGAAAAAGTGCTCAGCTCGCCGAGAAAATGCGATTTAAGCAATAAAATTAAAAATGCTTATAAAACATAAACCAAACGTTGGAAGTGGTCATTTCTTCATGCGCAGTGATAAACTCGGCACTCTAAAGCTCCCGAGAGCGTTTTTTTCGATGCCAACCTAACCAGAGTTACGGGAGCGGCACAATTCAGAAAAAGCGCTCAGCTCGCCGAGAAAATGCGATTTAAGCAATAAAATTAAAAATGCTTATAAAACATAAACCAAACGTTGGAGGTGGTCATTTCTTAATGCGCAGTAATAAACTCGGCACTCTAGAGCACCCGAGAGCGTTTTTTTCGATGCCAACCTAACCAGAGTGACGGGAGCGGCACAATTCAGAAAAAGTGCTCAGCTCGCCGACAAAATGCGATTTAAGCAATAAAATTAAAAATGCTTATAAAACATAAACCAAACGTTGGAAGTGGTCATTTCTTCATGCGCAGTGATAAACTCGGCACTCTAAAGCTCCCGAGAGCGTTTTTTTCGATGCCAACCTAACCAGAGTTACGGGAGCGGCACAATTCAGAAAAAGCGCTCAGCTCGCCGAGAAAATGCGATTTAAGCAATAAAATTAAAAATGCTTATAAAACATAAACCAAACGTTGGAGGTGGTCATTTCTTCATGCGCAGTGATAAACTCGGCACTCTAAAGCACCCGAGAGCGTTTTTTTCGATGCCAACCTAACCAGAGTGACGGGAGCGGCACAATTCAGAAAAAGCGCTCAGCTCGCCGAGAAAATGCGATTTAAGCAATAAAATTAAAAATGCTTATAAAACATAAACCAAACGTTGGAGGTGGTCATTTCTTCATGCGCAGTGATAAACTCGGCACTCTAAAGCACCCGAGAGCGTTTTTTTCGATGCCAACCTAACCAGAGTGACGGGAGCGGCACAATTCAGAAAAAGTGCTCAGCTCGCCGAGAAAATGCGATTTAAGCAATAAAATTAAAAATGCTTATAAAACATAAACCAAACGTTGGAGGTGGTCATTTCTTCATGCGCAGTGAATAACTCGGCACTCTAAAGCACCCGAGAGCGTTTTTTTCGATGCCAACCTAACCAGAGTGACGGGAGCGGCACAATTCAGAAAAAGTGCTCAGCTCGCCGAGAAAATGCGATTTAAGCAATAAAATTAAAAATGCTTATTAAACATAAACCAAACGTTGGAGGTGGTCATTTCTTCATGCGCAGTGATAAACTCGGCACTCTAAAGCACCCGAGAGCGTTTTTTTAGATGCCAACCTAACCAGAGTGACGGGAGCGGCACAATTCAGAAAAAGTGCTCAGCTCGCCGAGAAAATGCGATTTAAGCAATAAAATTAAAAATGCTTATAAAACATAAACCAAACGTTGGAGGTGGTCATTTCTTAATGCGCAGTAATAAACTCGGCACTCTAAAGCACCCGAGAGCGTTTTTTTCGATGCCAACCTAACCAGAGTGACGGGAGCGGCACAATTCAGAAAAAGTGCTCAGCTCGCCGAGAAAATGCGATTTAAGCAATAAAATTAAAAATGCTTATTAAACATAAACCAAACGTTGGAGGTGGTCATTTCTTCATGCGCAGTGAATAACTCGGCACTCTAAAGCACCCGAAAGCGTTTTTTTCGATGCCAACCTAACCAGAGTGACGGGAGCGGCACAATTCAGAAAAAGCGCTCAGCTCGCCGAGAAAATGCGATTTAAGCAATAAAATTAAAAATGCTTATAAAACATAAACCAAACGTTGGAGGTGGTCATTTCTTAATGCGCAGTAATAAACTCGGCACTCTAAAGCACCCGAGAGCGTTTTTTTCGATGCCAACCTAACCAGAGTGACGGGAGCGGCACAATTCAGAAAAAGTGCTCAGCTCGCCGAGAAAATGCGATTTAAGCAATAAAATTAAAAATGCTTATAAAACATAAACCAAACGTTGGAGGTGGTCATTTCTTCATGCGCAGTGAATAACTCGGCACTCTAAAGCACCCGAGAGCGTTTTTTTCGATGCCAACCTAACCAGAGTGACGGGAGCGGCACAATTCAGAAAAAGCGCTCAGCTCGCCGAGAAAATGCGATTTAAGCAATAAAATTAAAAATGCTTATAAAACATAAACCAAACGTTGGAGGTGGTCATTTCTTAATGCGCAGTAATAAACTCGGCACTCTAAAGCACCCGAGAGCGTTTTTTTCGATGCCAACCTAACCAGAGTGACGGGAGCGGCACAATTCAGAAAAAGTGCTCAGCTCGCCGAGAAAATGCGATTCAAGCAATAAAATTAAAAATGCTTATAAAACATAAACCAAACGTTGGAGGTGGTCATTTCTTAATGCGCAGTAATAAACTCGGCACTCTAAAGCACCCGAGAGCGTTTTTTTCGATGCCAACCTAACCAGAGTGACGGGAGCGGCACAATTCAGAAAAAGCGCTCAGCTCGCCGAGAAAATGCGATTTAAGCAATAAAATTAAAAATGCTTATAAAACATAAACCAAACAATGGAGGTGGTCATTTCTTCATGCGCAGTGATAAACTCGGCACTCTAAAGCACCCGAGAGCGTTTTTTTCGATGCCAACCTAACCAGAGTGACGGGAGCGGCACAATTCAGAAAAAGTGCTCAGCTCGCCGAGAAAATGCGATTTAAGCAATAAAATTAAAAATGCTTATAAAACATAAACCAAACGTTGGAGGTGGTCATTTCTTCATGCGCAGTGATAAACTCGGCACTCTAAAGCACCCGAGAGCGTTTTTTTCGATGCCAACCTAACCAGAGTGACGGGAGCGGCACAATTCAGAAAAAGTGCTCAGCTCGCCGAGAAAATGCGATTCAAGCAATAAAATTAAAAATGCTTATTAAACATAAACCAAACATTGGAGGTGGTCATTTCTTCATGCGCAGTGAATAACTCGGCACTCTAAAGCACCCGAGAGCGTTTTTTTCGATGCCAACCTAACCAGAGTGACGGGAGCGGCACAATTCAGAAAAAGCGCTCAGCTCGCCGAGAAAATGCGATTTAAGCAATAAAATTAAAAATGCTTATAAAACATAAACCAAACGTTGGAGGTGGTCATTTCTTCATGCGCAGTGATAAACTCGGCACTCTAAAGCACCCGAGAGCGTTTTTTTCGATGCCAACCTAACCAGAGTGACGGGAGCGGCACAATTCAGAAAAAGTGCTCAGCTCGCCGAGAAAATGCGATTTAAGCAATAAAATTAAAAATGCTTATAAAACATAAACCAAACGTTGGAGGTGGTCATTTCTTCATGCGCAGTGAATAACTCGGCACTCTAAAGCACCCGAGAGCGTTTTTTTCGATGCCAACCTAACCAGAGTGACGGGAGCGGCACAATTCAGAAAAAGTGCTCAGCTCGCCGAGAAAATGCGATTTAAGCAATAAAATTAAAAATGCTTATAAAACATAAACCAAACGTTGGAGGTGGTCATTTCTTAATGCGCAGTAATAAACTCGGCACTCTAAAGCACCCGAGAGCGTTTTTTTCGATGCCAACCTAACCAGAGTGACGGGAGCGGCACAATTCAGAAAAAGTGCTCAGCTCGCCGAGAAAATGCGATTTAAGCAATAAAATTAAAAATGCTTATAAAACATAAACCAAACGTTGGAGGTGGTCATTTCTTAATGCGCAGTAATAAACTCGGCACTCTAGAGCACCCGAGAGCGTTTTTTTCGATGCCAACCTAACCAGAGTGACGGGAGCGGCACAATTCAGAAAAAGTGCTCAGCTCGCCGAGAAAATGCGATTTAAGCAATAAAATTAAAAATGCTTATAAAACATAAACCAAACGTTGGAAGTGGTCATTTCTTCATGCGCAGTGATAAACTCGGCACTCTAAAGCACCCGAGAGCGTTTTTTTCGATGCCAACCTAACCAGAGTTACGGGAGCGGCACAATTCAGAAAAAGCGCTCAGCTCGCCGAGAAAATGCGATTTAAGCAATAAAATTAAAAATGCTTATAAAACATAAACCAAACGTTGGAGGTGGTCATTTCTTCATGCGCAGTGATAAACTCGGCACTCTAAAGCACCCGAGAGCGTTTTTTTCGATGCCAACCTAACCAGAGTGACGGGAGCGGCACAATTCAGAAAAAGCGCTCAGCTCGCCGAGAAAATGCGATTTAAGCAATAAAATTAAAAATGCTTATAAAACATAAACCAAACGTTGGAGGTGGTCATTTCTCAATGCGCAGTAATAAACTCGGCACTCTAAAGCACCCGAGAGCGTTTTTTTCGATGCCAACCTAACCAGAGTGACGGGAGCGGCACAATTCAGAAAAAGTGCTCAGCTCGCCGAGAAAATGCGATTTAAGCAATAAAATTAAAAATGCTTATAAAACATAAACCAAACGTTGGAGGTGGTCATTTCTTAATGCGCAGTAATAAACTCGGCACTATAAAGCACCCGAGAGCGTTTTTTTCGATGCCAACCTAACCAGAGTGACGGGAGCGGCACAATTCAGAAAAAGCGCTCAGCTCGCCGAGAAAATGCGATTTAAGCAATAAAATTAAAAATGCTTATTAAACATAAACCAAACATTGGAGGTGGTCATTTCTTCATGCGCAGTGAATAACTCGGCACTCTAAAGCACCCGAGAGCGTTTTTTTCGATGCCAACCTAACCAGAGTGACGGGAGCGGCACAATTCAGAAAAAGTGCTCAGCTCGCCGAGAAAATGCGATTTAAGCAATAAAATTAAAAATGCTTATAAAACATAAACCAAACGTTGGAGGTGGTCATTTCTTAATGCGCAGTAATAAACTCGGCACTCTAAAGCACCCGTGAGCGTTTTTTTCGATGCCAACCTAACCAGAGTGACGGGAGCGGCACAATTCAGAAAAAGCGCTCAGCTCGCCGAGAAAATGCGATTTAAGCAATAAAATTAAAAATGCTTATAAAACATAAACCAAACGTTGGAGGTGGTCATTTCTTCATGCGCAGTGATAAACTCGGCACTCTAAAGCACCCGAGAGCGTTTTTTTCGATGCCAACCTAACCAGAGTGACGGGAGCGGCACAATTCAGAAAAAGTGCTCAGCTCGCCGAGAAAATGCGATTTAAGCAATAAAATTAAAAATGCTTATTAAACATAAACCAAACGTTGGAGGTGGTCATTTCTTCATGCGCAGTGAATAACTCGGCACTCTAAAGCACCCGAGAGCGTTTTTTTTCGATGCCAACCTAACCAGAGTGACGGGAGCGGCACGATTCAGAAAAAGCGCTCAGCTCGCCGAGAAAATGCGATTTAAGCAATAAAATTAAAAATGCTTATTAAACATAAACCAAACATTGGAGGTGGTCATTTCTTCATGCGCAGTGAATAACTCGGCACTCTAAAGCACCCGAGAGCGTTTTTTTCGATGCCAACCTAACCAGAGTGACGGGAGCGGCACAATTCAGAAAAAGCGCTCAGCTCGCCGAGAAAATGCGATTTAAGCAATAAAATTAAAAATGCTTATAAAACATAAACCAAACGTTGGAGGTGGTCATTTCTTCATGCGCAGTGATAAACTCGGCACTCTAAAGCACCCGAGAGCGTTTTTTTCGATGCCAACCTAACCAGAGTGACGGGAGCGGCACAATTCAGAAAAAGTGCTCAGCTCGCCGAGAAAATGCGATTTAAGCAATAAAATTAAAAATGCTTATAAAACATAAACCAAACGTTGGAGGTGGTCATTTCTTAATGCGCAGTAATAAACTCGGCACTCTAAAGCACCCGTGAGCGTTTTTTTCGATGCCAACCTAACCAGAGTGACGGGAGCGGCACAATTCAGAAAAAGTGCTCAGCTCGCCGAGAAAATGCGATTTAAGCAATAAAATTAAAAATGCTTATAAAACATAAACCAAACGTTGCAGGTGGTCATTTCTTAATGCGCAGTAATAAACTCGGCACTCTAAAGCACCCGAGAGCGTTTTTTTCGATGCCAACCTAACCAGAGTGACGGGAGCGGCACAATTCAGAAAAAGTGCTCAGCTCGCCGAGAAAATGCGATTTAAGCAATAAAATTAAAAATGCTTATAAAACATAAACCAAACGTTGGAGGTGGTCATTTCTTAATGCGCAGTAATAAACTCGGCACTCTAGAGCACCCGAGAGCGTTTTTTTCGATGCCAACCTAACCAGAGTGACGGGAGCGGCACAATTCAGAAAAAGTGCTCAGCTCGCCGAGAAAATGCGATTTAAGCAATAAAATTAAAAATGCTTATAAAACATAAACCAAACGTTGGAAGTGGTCATTTCTTCATGCGCAGTGATAAACTCGGCACTCTAAAGCACCCGAGAGCGTTTTTTTCGATGCCAACCTAACCAGAGTTACGGGAGCGGCACAATTCAGAAAAAGCGCTCAGCTCGCCGAGAAAATGCGATTTAAGCAATAAAATTAAAAATGCTTATAAAACATAAACCAAACGTTGGAGGTGGTCATTTCTTCATGCGCAGTGATAAACTCGGCACTCTAAAGCACCCGAGAGCGTTTTTTTCGATGCCAACCTAACCAGAGTGACGGGAGCGGCACAATTCAGAAAAAGCGCTCAGCTCGCCGAGAAAATGCGATTTAAGCAATAAAATTAAAAATGCTTATAAAACATAAACCAAACGTTGGAGGTGGTCATTTCTTCATGCGCAGTGATAAACTCGGCACTCTAAAGCACCCGAGAGCGTTTTTTTCGATGCCAACCTAACCAGAGTGACGGGAGCGGCACAATTCAGAAAAAGTGCTCAGCTCGCCGAGAAAATGCGATTTAAGCAATAAAATTAAAAATGCTTATAAAACATAAACCAAACGTTGGAGGTGGTCATTTCTCCATGCGCAGTGAATAACTCGGCACTCTAAAGCACCCGAGAGCGTTTTTTTCGATGCCAACCTAACCAGAGTGACGGGAGCGGCACAATTCAGAAAAAGTGCTCAGCTCGCCGAGAAAATGCGATTTAAGCAATAAAATTAAAAATGCTTATAAAACATAAACCAAACGTTGGAGGTGGTCATTTCTTAATGCGCAGTAATAAACTCGGCACTCTAAAGCACCCGTGAGCGTTTTTTTCGATGCCAACCTAACCAGAGTGACGGGAGCGGCACAATTCAGAAAAAGTGCTCAGCTCGCCGAGAAAATGCGATTTAAGCAATAAAATTAAAAATGCTTATAAAACATAAACCAAACGTTGGAGGTGGTCATTTCTTAATGCGCAGTAATAAACTCGGCACTCTAAAGCACCCGAGAGCGTTTTTTTCGATGCCAACCTAACCAGAGTGACGGGAGCGGCACAATTCAGAAAAAGTGCTCAGCTCGCCGAGAAAATGCGATTTAAGCAATACAATTAAAAATGCTTATAAAACATAAACCAAACGTTGGAGGTGGTCATTTCTTAATGCGCAGTAATAAACTCGGCACTCTAAAGCACCCGAGAGCGTTTTTTTCGATGCCAACCTAACCAGAGTGACGGGAGCGGCACAATTCAGAAAAAGCGCTCAGCTCGCCGAGAAAATGCGATTTAAGCAATAAAATTAAAAATGCTTATAAAACATAAACCAAACGTTGGAGGTGGTCATTTCTTCATGCGCAGTGATAAACTCGGCACTCTAAAGCACCCGAGAGCGTTTTTTTCGATGCCAACCTAACCAGAGTGACGGGAGCGGCACAATTCAGAAAAAGCGCTCAGCTCGCCGAGAAAATGCGATTTAAGCAATAAAATTAAAAATGCTTATAAAACATAAACCAAACGTTGGAGGTGGTCATTTCTTCATGCGCAGTGATAAACTCGGCACTCTAAAGCACCCGAGAGCGTTTTTTTCGATGCCAACCTAACCAGAGTGACGGGAGCGGCACAATTCAGAAAAAGTGCTCAGCTCGCCGAGAAAATGCGATTTAAGCAATAAAATTAAAAATGCTTATAAAACATAAACCAAACGTTGGAGGTGGTCATTTCTTCATGCGCAGTGAATAACTCGGCACTCTAAAGCACCCGAGAGCGTTTTTTTCGATGCCAACCTAACCAGAGTGACGGGAGCGGCACAATTCAGAAAAAGTGCTCAGCTCGCCGAGAAAATGCGATTTAAGCAATAAAATTAAAAATGCTTATAAAACATAAACCAAACGTTGGAGGTGGTCATTTCTTAATGCGCAGTAATAAACTCGGCACTCTAAAGCACCCGAGAGCGTTTTTTTCGATGCCAACCTAACCAGAGTGACGGGAGCGGCGCAATTCAGAAAAAGTGCTCAGCTCGCCGAGAAAATGCGATTTAAGCAATAAAATTAAAAATGCTTATAAAACATAAACCAAACGTTGGAGGTGGTCATTTCTTAATGCGCAGTAATAAACTCGGCACTCTAGAGCACCCGAGAGCGTTTTTTTCGATGCCAACCTAACCAGAGTGACGGGAGCGGCACAATTCAGAAAAAGTGCTCAGCTCGCCGAGAAAATGCGATTTAAGCAATAAAATTAAAAATGCTTATAAAACATAAACCAAACGTTGGAAGTGGTCATTTCTTCATGCGCAGTGATAAACTCGGCACTCTAAAGCACCCGAGAGCGTTTTTTTCGATGCCAACCTAACCAGAGTTACGGGAGCGGCACAATTCAGAAAAAGCGCTCAGCTCGCCGAGAAAATGCGATTTAAGCAATAAAATTAAAAATGCTTATAAAACATAAACCAAACGTTGGAGGTGGTCATTTCTTCATGCGCAGTGATAAACTCGGCACTCTAAAGCACCCGAGAGCGTTTTTTTCGATGCCAACCTAACCAGAGTGACGGGAGCGGCACAATTCAGAAAAAGCGCTCAGCTCGCCGAGAAAATGCGAGTTAAGCAATAAAATTAAAAATGCTTATAAAACATAAACCAAACGTTGGAGGTGGTCATTTCTTAATGCGCAGTAATAAACTCGGCACTCTAAAGCACCCGAGAGCGTTTTTTTCGATGCCAACCTAACCAGAGTGACGGGAGCGGCACAATTCAGAAAAAGTGCTCAGCTCGCCGAGAAAATGCGATTTAAGCAATAAAATTAAAAATGCTTATAAAACATAAACCAAACGTTGGAGATGGTCATTTCTCAATGCGCAGTAATAAACTCGGCACTCTAAAGCACCCGAGAGCGTTTTTTTCGATGCCAACCTAACCAGAGTGACGGGAGCGGCACAATTCAGAAAAAGTGCTCAGCTCGCCGAGAAAATGCGATTTAAGCAATAAAATTAAAAATGCTTATTAAACATAAACCAAACGTTGGAGGTGGTCATTTCTTCATGCGCAGTGAATAACTCGGCACTCTAAAGCACCCGAGAGCGTTTTTTTTCGATGCCAACCTAACCAGAGTGACGGGAGCGGCACAATTCAGAAAAAGCGCTCAGCTCGCCGAGAAAATGCGATTTAAGCAATAAAATTAAAAATGCTTATTAAACATAAACCAAACATTGGAGGTGGTCATTTCTTCATGCGCAGTGAATAACTCGGCACTCTAAAGCACCCGAGAGCGTTTTTTTCGATGCCAACCTAACCAGAGTGACGGGAGCGGCACAATTCAGAAAAAGCGCTCAGCTCGCCGAGAAAATGCGATTTAAGCAATAAAATTAAAAATGCTTATAAAACATAAACCAAACGTTGGAGGTGGTCATTTCTTCATGCGCAGTGATAAACTCGGCACTCTAAAGCACCCGAGAGCGTTTTTTTCGATGCCAACCTAACCAGAGTGACGGGAGCGGCACAATTCAGAAAAAGTGCTCAGCTCGCCGAGAAAATGCGATTTAAGCAATAAAATTAAAAATGCTTATAAAACATAAACCAAACGTTGGAGGTGGTCATTTCTTAATGCGCAGTAATAAACTCGGCACTCTAAAGCACCCGTGAGCGTTTTTTTCGATGCCAACCTAACCAGAGTGACGGGAGCGGCACAATTCAGAAAAAGTGCTCAGCTCGCCGAGAAAATGCGATTTAAGCAATAAAATTAAAAATGCTTATAAAACATAAACCAAACGTTGCAGGTGGTCATTTCTTAATGCGCAGTAATAAACTCGGCACTCTAAAGCACCCGAGAGCGTTTTTTTCGATGCCAACCTAACCAGAGTGACGGGAGCGGCACAATTCAGAAAAAGTGCTCAGCTCGCCGAGAAAATGCGATTTAAGCAATAAAATTAAAAATGCTTATAAAACATAAACCAAACGTTGGAGGTGGTCATTTCTTAATGCGCAGTAATAAACTCGGCACTCTAGAGCACCCGAGAGCGTTTTTTTCGATGCCAACCTAACCAGAGTGACGGGAGCGGCACAATTCAGAAAAAGTGCTCAGCTCGCCGAGAAAATGCGATTTAAGCAATAAAATTAAAAATGCTTATAAAACATAAACCAAACGTTGGAAGTGGTCATTTCTTCATGCGCAGTGATAAACTCGGCACTCTAAAGCACCCGAGAGCGTTTTTTTCGATGCCAACCTAACCAGAGTTACGGGAGCGGCACAATTCAGAAAAAGCGCTCAGCTCGCCGAGAAAATGCGATTTAAGCAATAAAATTAAAAATGCTTATAAAACATAAACCAAACGTTGGAGGTGGTCATTTCTTCATGCGCAGTGATAAACTCGGCACTCTAAAGCACCCGAGAGCGTTTTTTTCGATGCCAACCTAACCAGAGTGACGGGAGCGGCACAATTCAGAAAAAGCGCTCAGCTCGCCGAGAAAATGCGATTTAAGCAATAAAATTAAAAATGCTTATAAAACATAAACCAAACGTTGGAGGTGGTCATTTCTTCATGCGCAGTGATAAACTCGGCACTCTAAAGCACCCGAGAGCGTTTTTTTCGATGCCAACCTAACCAGAGTGACGGGAGCGGCACAATTCAGAAAAAGTGCTCAGCTCGCCGAGAAAATGCGATTTAAGCAATAAAATTAAAAATGCTTATTAAACATAAACCAAACGTTGGAGGTGGTCATTTCTTCATGCGCAGTGAATAACTCGGCACTCTAAAGCACCCGAGAGCGTTTTTTTTCGATGCCAACCTAACCAGAGTGACGGGAGCGGCACAATTCAGAAAAAGCGCTCAGCTCGCCGAGAAAATGCGATTTAAGCAATAAAATTAAAAATGCTTATTAAACATAAACCAAACATTGGAGGTGGTCATTTCTTCATGCGCAGTGAATAACTCGGCACTCTAAAGCACCCGAGAGCGTTTTTTTCGATGCCAACCTAACCAGAGTGACGGGAGCGGCACAATTCAGAAAAAGCGCTCAGCTCGCCGAGAAAATGCGATTTAAGCAATAAAATTAAAAATGCTTATAAAACATAAACCAAACGTTGGAGGTGGTCATTTCTTCATGCGCAGTGATAAACTCGGCACTCTAAAGCACCCGAGAGCGTTTTTTTCGATGCCAACCTAACCAGAGTGACGGGAGCGGCACAATTCAGAAAAAGTGCTCAGCTCGCCGAGAAAATGCGATTTAAGCAATAAAATTAAAAATGCTTATAAAACATAAACCAAACGTTGGAGGTGGTCATTTCTTAATGCGCAGTAATAAACTCGGCACTCTAAAGCACCCGTGAGCGTTTTTTTCGATGCCAACCTAACCAGAGTGACGGGAGCGGCACAATTCAGAAAAAGTGCTCAGCTCGCCGAGAAAATGCGATTTAAGCAATAAAATTAAAAATGCTTATAAAACATAAACCAAACGTTGCAGGTGGTCATTTCTTAATGCGCAGTAATAAACTCGGCACTCTAAAGCACCCGAGAGCGTTTTTTTCGATGCCAACCTAACCAGAGTGACGGGAGCGGCACAATTCAGAAAAAGTGCTCAGCTCGCCGAGAAAATGCGATTTAAGCAATAAAATTAAAAATGCTTATAAAACATAAACCAAACGTTGGAGGTGGTCATTTCTTAATGCGCAGTAATAAACTCGGCACTCTAGAGCACCCGAGAGCGTTTTTTTCGATGCCAACCTAACCAGAGTGACGGGAGCGGCACAATTCAGAAAAAGTGCTCAGCTCGCCGAGAAAATGCGATTTAAGCAATAAAATTAAAAATGCTTATAAAACATAAACCAAACGTTGGAAGTGGTCATTTCTTCATGCGCAGTGATAAACTCGGCACTCTAAAGCACCCGAGAGCGTTTTTTTCGATGCCAACCTAACCAGAGTTACGGGAGCGGCACAATTCAGAAAAAGCGCTCAGCTCGCCGAGAAAATGCGATTTAAGCAATAAAATTAAAAATGCTTATAAAACATAAACCAAACGTTGGAGGTGGTCATTTCTTCATGCGCAGTGATAAACTCGGCACTCTAAAGCACCCGAGAGCGTTTTTTTCGATGCCAACCTAACCAGAGTGACGGGAGCGGCACAATTCAGAAAAAGCGCTCAGCTCGCCGAGAAAATGCGATTTAAGCAATAAAATTAAAAATGCTTATAAAACATAAACCAAACGTTGGAGGTGGTCATTTCTTCATGCGCAGTGATAAACTCGGCACTCTAAAGCACCCGAGAGCGTTTTTTTCGATGCCAACCTAACCAGAGTGACGGGAGCGGCACAATTCAGAAAAAGTGCTCAGCTCGCCGAGAAAATGCGATTTAAGCAATAAAATTAAAAATGCTTATAAAACATAAACCAAACGTTGGAGGTGGTCATTTCTCCATGCGCAGTGAATAACTCGGCACTCTAAAGCACCCGAGAGCGTTTTTTTCGATGCCAACCTAACCAGAGTGACGGGAGCGGCACAATTCAGAAAAAGTGCTCAGCTCGCCGAGAAAATGCGATTTAAGCAATAAAATTAAAAATGCTTATAAAACATAAACCAAACGTTGGAGGTGGTCATTTCTTAATGCGCAGTAATAAACTCGGCACTCTAAAGCACCCGTGAGCGTTTTTTTCGATGCCAACCTAACCAGAGTGACGGGAGCGGCACAATTCAGAAAAAGTGCTCAGCTCGCCGAGAAAATGCGATTTAAGCAATAAAATTAAAAATGCTTATAAAACATAAACCAAACGTTGGAGGTGGTCATTTCTTAATGCGCAGTAATAAACTCGGCACTCTAAAGCACCCGAGAGCGTTTTTTTCGATGCCAACCTAACCAGAGTGACGGGAGCGGCACAATTCAGAAAAAGTGCTCAGCTCGCCGAGAAAATGCGATTTAAGCAATAAAATTAAAAATGCTTATAAAACATAAACCAAACGTTGGAGGTGGTCATTTCTTAATGCGCAGTAATAAACTCGGCACTCTAAAGCACCCGAGAGCGTTTTTTTCGATGCCAACCTAACCAGAGTTACGGGAGCGGCACAATTCAGAAAAAGCGCTCAGCTCGCCGAGAAAATGCGATTTAAGCAATAAAATTAAAAATGCTTATAAAACATAAACCAAACGTTGGAGGTGGTCATTTCTTCATGCGCAGTGAATAACTCGGCACTCTAAAGCACCCGAGAGCGTTTTTTTCGATGCCAACCTAACCAGAGTGACGGGAGCGGCACAATTCAGAAAAAGTGCTCAGCTCGCCGAGAAAATGCGATTTAAGCAATAAAATTAAAAATGCTTATAAAACATAAACCAAACGTTGGAGGTGGTCATTTCTTAATGCGCAGTAATAAACTCGGCACTCTAAAGCACCCGTGAGCGTTTTTTTCGATGCCAACCTAACCAGAGTGACGGGAGCGGCACAATTCAGAAAAAGTGCTCAGCTCGCCGAGAAAATGCGATTTAAGCAATAAAATTAAAAATGCTTATAAAACATAAACCAAACGTTGGAGGTGGTCTTTTCTTCATGCGCAGTGATAAAGTCGGCACTCTAAAGCACCCGAGAGCGTTTTTTTCGATGCCAACCTAACCAGAGTGACGGGAGCGGCACAATTCAGAAAAAGTGCTCAGCTCGCCGAGAAAATGCGATTTAAGCAATAAAATTAAAAATGCTTATTAAACATAAACCAAACGTTGGAGGTGGTCATTTCTTCATGCGCAGTGATAAACTCGGCACTCTAAAGCACCCGTGAGCGTTTTTTTCGATGCCAACCTAACCAGAGTGACGGGAGCGGCACAATTCAGAAAAAGTGCTCAGCTCGCCGAGAAAATGCGATTTAAGCAATAAAATTAAAAATGCTTATAAAACATAAACCAAACGTTGCAGGTGGTCATTTCTTAATGCGCAGTAATAAACTCGGCACTCTAAAGCACCCGAGAGCGTTTTTTTCGATGCCAACCTAACCAGAGTGACGGGAGCGGCACAATTCAGAAAAAGTGCTCAGCTCGCCGAGAAAATGCGATTTAAGCAATAAAATTAAAAATGCTTATAAAACATAAACCAAACGTTGGAGGTGGTCATTTCTTAATGCGCAGTAATAAACTCGGCACTCTAGAGCACCCGAGAGCGTTTTTTTCGATGCCAACCTAACCAGAGTGACGGGAGCGGCACAATTCAGAAAAAGTGCTCAGCTCGCCGAGAAAATGCGATTTAAGCAATAAAATTAAAAATGCTTATAAAACATAAACCAAACGTTGGAAGTGGTCATTTCTTCATGCGCAGTGATAAACTCGGCACTCTAAAGCACCCGAGAGCGTTTTTTTCGATGCCAACCTAACCAGAGTTACGGGAGCGGCACAATTCAGAAAAAGCGCTCAGCTCGCCGAGAAAATGCGATTTAAGCAATAAAATTAAAAATGCTTATAAAACATAAACCAAACGTTGGAGGTGGTCATTTCTTCATGCGCAGTGATAAACTCGGCACTCTAAAGCACCCGAGAGCGTTTTTTTCGATGCCAACCTAACCAGAGTGACGGGAGCGGCACAATTCAGAAAAAGCGCTCAGCTCGCCGAGAAAATGCGATTTAAGCAATAAAATTAAAAATGCTTATAAAACATAAACCAAACGTTGGAGGTGGTCATTTCTTCATGCGCAGTGATAAACTCGGCACTCTAAAGCACCCGAGAGCGTTTTTTTCGATGCCAACCTAACCAGAGTGACGGGAGCGGCACAATTCAGAAAAAGTGCTCAGCTCGCCGAGAAAATGCGATTTAAGCAATAAAATTAAAAATGCTTATAAAACATAAACCAAACGTTGGAGGTGGTCATTTCTCCATGCGCAGTGAATAACTCGGCACTCTAAAGCACCCGAGAGCGTTTTTTTCGATGCCAACCTAACCAGAGTGACGGGAGCGGCACAATTCAGAAAAAGTGCTCAGCTCGCCGAGAAAATGCGATTTAAGCAATAAAATTAAAAATGCTTATAAAACATAAACCAAACGTTGGAGGTGGTCATTTCTTAATGCGCAGTAATAAACTCGGCACTCTAAAGCACCCGTGAGCGTTTTTTTCGATGCCAACCTAACCAGAGTGACGGGAGCGGCACAATTCAGAAAAAGTGCTCAGCTCGCCGAGAAAATGCGATTTAAGCAATAAAATTAAAAATGCTTATAAAACATAAACCAAACGTTGGAGGTGGTCATTTCTTAATGCGCAGTAATAAACTCGGCACTCTAAAGCACCCGAGAGCGTTTTTTTCGATGCCAACCTAACCAGAGTGACGGGAGCGGCACAATTCAGAAAAAGTGCTCAGCTCGCCGAGAAAATGCGATTTAAGCAATAAAATTAAAAATGCTTATAAAACATAAACCAAACGTTGGAGGTGGTCATTTCTTAATGCGCAGTAATAAACTCGGCACTCTAAAGCACCCGAGAGCGTTTTTTTCGATGCCAACCTAACCAGAGTTACGGGAGCGGCACAATTCAGAAAAAGCGCTCAGCTCGCCGAGAAAATGCGATTTAAGCAATAAAATTAAAAATGCTTATAAAACATAAACCAAACGTTGGAGGTGGTCATTTCTTCATGCGCAGTGAATAACTCGGCACTCTAAAGCACCCGAGAGCGTTTTTTTCGATGCCAACCTAACCAGAGTGACGGGAGCGGCACAATTCAGAAAAAGTGCTCAGCTCACCGAGAAAATGCGATTTAAGCAATAAAATTAAAAATGCTTATAAAACATAAACCAAACGTTGGAGGTGGTCATTTCTTAATGCGCAGTAATAAACTCGGCACTCTAAAGCACCCGTGAGCGTTTTTTTCGATGCCAACCTAACCAGAGTGACGGGAGCGGCACAATTCAGAAAAAGTGCTCAGCTCGCCGAGAAAATGCGATTTAAGCAATAAAATTAAAAATGCTTATAAAACATAAACCAAACGTTGGAGGTGGTCTTTTCTTCATGCGCAGTGATAAAGTCGGCACTCTAAAGCACCCGAGAGCGTTTTTTTCGATGCCAACCTAACCAGAGTGACGGGAGCGGCACAATTCAGAAAAAGTGCTCAGCTCGCCGAGAAAATGCGATTTAAGCAATAAAATTAAAAATGCTTATTAAACATAAACCAAACGTTGGAGGTGGTCATTTCTTCATGCGCAGTGATAAACTCGGCACTCTAAAGCACCCGAGAGCGTTTTTTTCGATGCCAACCTAACCAGAGTGACGGGAGCGGCACAATTCAGAAAAAGTGCTCAGCTCGCCGAGAAAATGCGATTTAAGCAATAAAATTAAAAATGCTTATAAAACATAAACCAAACGTTGGAGGTGGTCATTTCTTAATGCGCAGTAATAAACTCGGCACTCTAAAGCACCCGAAGCGTTTTTTTCGATGCCAACCTAACCAGAGTGACGGGAGCGGCACAATTCAGAAAAAGTGCTCAGCTCGCCGAGAAAATGCGATTTAAGCAATAAAATTAAAAATGCTTATTAAACATAAACCAAACGTTGGAGGTGGTCATTTCTTCATGCGCAGTGAATAACTCGGCACTCTAAAGCACCCGAGAGCGTTTTTTTCGATGCCAACCTAACCAGAGTGACGGGAGCGGCACAATTCAGAAAAAGCGCTCAGCTCGCCGAGAAAATGCGATTTAAGCAATAAAATTAAAAATGCTTATAAAACATAAACCAAACGTTGGAGGTGGTCATTTCTTAATGCGCAGTAATAAACTCGGCACTCTAAAGCACCCGAGAGCGTTTTTTTCGATGCCAACCTAACCAGAGTGACGGGAGCGGCACAATTCAGAAAAAGCGCTCAGCTCGCCGAGAAAATGCGATTTAAGCAATAAAATTAAAAATGCTTATAAAACATAAACCAAACTTGGAGGTGGTCATTTCTTCGTGCGCAGTGAATAACTCGGCACTCTAAAGCACCCGAGAGCGTTTTTTTCGATGCCAACCTAACCAGAGTGACGGGAGCGGCACAATTCAGAAAAAGTGCTCAGCTCGCCGAGAAAATGCGATTTAAGCAATAAAATTAAAAATGCTTATAAAACATAAACCAAACGTTGGAGGTGGTCATTTCTTAATGCGCAGTAATAAACTCGGCACTCTAAAGCACCCGAGAGCGTTTTTTTCGATGCCAACCTAACCAGAGTGACGGGAGCGGCACAATTCAGAAAAAGTGCTCAGCTCGCCGAGAAAATGCGATTTAGGCAATAAAATTAAAAATGCTTATAAAACATAAACCAAACGTTGGAGGTGGTCATTTCTTAATGCGCAGTAATAAACTCAGCACTCTAAAGCACCCGAGAGCGTTTTTTTCGATGCCAACCTAACCAGAGTGACGGGAGCGGCACAATTCAGAAAAGCGCTCAGCTCGCCGAGAAAATGCGATTTAAGCAATAAAATTAAAAATGCTTATAAAACATAAACCAAACGTTGGAGGTGGTCATTTCTTCATGCGCAGTGAATAACTCGGCACTCTAAAGCACCCGAGAGCGTTTTTTTCGATGCCAAGTGACGGGAGCGGCACAATTCAGAAAAAGTGCTCAGCTCGCCGAGAAAATGCGATTTAAGCAATAAAATTAAAAATGCTTATAAAACATAAACCAAACGTTGGAGGTGGTCATTTCTTCATGCGCAGTGAATAACTCGGCACTCTAAAGCACCCGAGAGCGTTTTTTTCGATGCAACCTAACCAGAGTGACGGGACACAATTCAGAAAAAGTGCTCAGCTCGCCGAGAAAATGCGATTTAAGCAATAAAATTAAAAATGCTTATAAAACATAAACCAAACGTTGGAGGTGGTCATTTCTTAATGCGCAGTAATAAACTCGGCACTCTAAAGCACCCGTGAGCGTTTTTTTCGATGCCAACCTAACCAGAGTGACGGGAGCGGCACAATTCAGAAAAAGTGCTCAGCTCGCCGAGAAAATGCGATTTAAGCAATAAAATTAAAAATGCTTATAAAACATAAACCAAACGTTGGAGGTGGTCATTTCTTCATGCGCAGTGATAAAGTCGGCACTCTAAAGCACCCGAGAGCGTTTTTTTCGATGCCAACCTAACCAGAGTGACGGGAGCGGCACAATTCAGAAAAAGTGCTCAGCTCGCCGAGAAAATGCGATTTAAGCAATAAAATTAAAAATGCTTATTAAACATAAACCAAACGTTGGAGGTGGTCATTTCTTCATGCGCAGTGATAAACTCGGCACTCTAAAGCACCCGAGAGCGTTTTTTTCGATGCCAACCTAACCAGAGTGACGGGAGCGGCACAATTCAGAAAAAGTGCTCAGCTCGCCGAGAAAATGCGATTTAAGCAATAAAATTAAAAATGCTTATAAAACATAAACCAAACGTTGGAGGTGGTCATTTCTTAATGCGCAGTAATAAACTCGGCACTCTAAAGCACCCGAGAGCGTTTTTTTCGATGCCAACCTAACCAGAGTGACGGGAGCGGCACAATTCAGAAAAAGTGCTCAGCTCGCCGAGAAAATGCGATTTAAGCAATAAAATTAAAATGCTTATTAAACATAAACCAAACGTTGGAGGTGGTCATTTCTTCATGCGCAGTGAATAACTCGGCACTCTAAAGCACCCGAGAGCGTTTTTTTTCGATGCCAACCTAACCAGAGTGACGGGAGCGGCACAATTCAGAAAAAGCGCTCAGCTCGCCGAGAAAATGCGATTTAAGCAATAAAATTAAAAATGCTTATAAAACATAAACCAAACGTTGGAGGTGGTCATTTCTTAATGCGCAGTAATAAACTCGGCACTCTAAAGCACCCGAGAGCGTTTTTTTCGATGCCAACCTAACCAGAGTTACGGGAGCGGCACAATTCAGAAAAAGCGCTCAGCTCGCCGAGAAAATGCGATTTAAGCAATAAAATTAAAAATGCTTATAAAACATAAACCAAACGTTGGAGGTGGTCATTTCTTCATGCGCAGTGATAAACTCGGCACTCTAAAGCACCCGAGAGCGTTTTTTTCGATGCCAACCTAACCAGAGTGACGGGAGCGGCACAATTCAGAAAAAGCGCTCAGCTCGCCGAGAAAATGCGATTTAAGCAATAAAATTAAAATGCTTATAAAACATAAACCAAACGTTGCAGGTGGTCATTTCTTCATGCGCAGTGATAAACTCGGCACTCTAAAGCACCCGAGAGCGTTTTTTTTCGATGCCAACCTAACCAGAGTGACGGGAGCGGCACAATTCAGAAAAAGTGCTCAGCTCGCCGAGAAAATGCGATTTAAGCAATAAAATTAAAAATGCTTATAAAACATAACCAAACGTTGGAGGTGGTCATTTCTCCATGCGCAGTGAATAACTCGGCACTCTAAAGCACCCGAGAGCGTTTTTTTCGATGCCAACCTAACCAGAGTGACGGGAGCGGCACAATTCAGAAAAAGTGCTCAGCTCGCCGAGAAAATGCGATTTAAGCAATAAAATTAAAAATGCTTATTAAAACATAAACCAAACGTTGGAGGTGGTCATTTCTTAATGCGCAGTAATAAACTCGGCACTCTAAAGCACCCGTGAGCGTTTTTTTCGATGCCAACCTAACCAGAGTGACGGGAGCGGCACAATTCAGAAAAAGTGCTCAGCTCGCCGAGAAAATGCGATTTAAGCAATAAAATTAAAAATGCTTATAAAACATAAACCAAACGTTGGAGGTGGTCATTTCTTAATGCGCAGTAATAAACTCGGCACTCTAAAGCACCCGAGAGCGTTTTTTTCGATGCCAACCTAACCAGAGTGACGGGAGCGGCACAATTCAGAAAAAGTGCTCAGCTCGCCGAGAAAATGCGATTTAAGCAATAAAATTAAAAATGCTTATAAAACATAAACCAAACGTTGGAGGTGGTCATTTCTTAATGCGCAGTAATAAACTCGGCACTCTAAAGCACCCGAGAGCGTTTTTTTCGATGCCAACCTAACCAGAGTGACGGGAGCGGCACAATTCAGAAAAAGCGCTCAGCTCGCCGAGAAAATGCGATTTAAGCAATAAAATTAAAAATGCTTATAAAACATAAACCAAACGTTGGAGGTGGTCATTTCTTCATGCGCAGTGATAAACTCGGCACTCTAAAGCACCCGAGAGCGTTTTTTTCGATGCCAACCTAACCAGAGTGACGGGAGCGGCACAATTCAGAAAAAGCGCTCAGCTCGCCGAGAAATGCGATTTAAGCAATAAAATTAAAAATGCTTATAAAACATAAACCAAACGTTGGAGGTGGTCATTTCTTCATGCGCAGTGATAAACTCGGCACTCTAAAGCACCCGAGAGCGTTTTTTTCGATGCCAACCTAACCAGAGTGACGGGAGCGGCACAATTCAGAAAAAGCGCTCAGCTCGCCGAGAAAATGCGATTTAAGCAATAAAATTAAAAATGCTTATAAAACATAAACCAAACGTTGGAGGTGGTCATTTCTTCATGCGCAGTGATAAACTCGGCACTCTAAAGCACCCGAGAGCGTTTTTTTCGATGCCAACCTAACCAGAGTGACGGGAGCGGCACAATTCAGAAAAAGTGCTCAGCTCGCCGAGAAAATGCGATTTAAGCAATAAAATTAAAAATGCTTATTAAACATAAACCAAACGTTGGAGGTGGTCATTTCTTCATGCGCAGTGAATAACTCGGCACTCTAAAGCACCCGAGAGCGTTTTTTTTCGATGCCAACCTAACCAGAGTGACGGGAGCGGCACAATTCAGAAAAAGCGCTCAGCTCGCCGAGAAAATGCGATTTAAGCAATAAAATTAAAAATGCTTATTAAACATAAACCAAACATTGGAGGTGGTCATTTCTTCATGCGCAGTGAATAACTCGGCACTCTAAAGCACCCGAGAGCGTTTTTTTCGATGCCAACCTAACCAGAGTGACGGGAGCGCACAATTCAGAAAAAGCGCTCAGCTCGCCGAGAAAATGCGATTTAAGCAATAAAATTAAAAATGCTTATAAAACATAAACCAAACGTTGGAGGTGGTCATTTCTTCATGCGCAGTGATAAACTCGGCACTCTAAAGCACCCGAGAGAGCGTTTTTTTTCGATGCCAACCTAACCAGAGTGACGGGAGCGGCACAATTCAGAAAAAGTGCTCAGCTCGCCGAGAAAATGCGATTTAAGCAATAAATTAAAAATGCTTATAAAACATAAACCAAACGTTGGAGGTGGTCATTTCTTAATGCGCAGTAATAAACTCGGCACTCTAAAGCACCCGTGAGCGTTTTTTTCGATGCCAACCTAACCAGAGTGACGGGAGCGGCACAATTCAGAAAAAGTGCTCAGCTCGCCGAGAAAATGCGATTTAAGCAATAAAATTAAAAATGCTTATAAAACATAAACCAAACGTTGCAGGTGGTCATTTCTTAATGCGCAGTAATAAACTCGGCACTCTAAAGCACCCGAGAGCGTTTTTTTCGATGCCAACCTAACCAGAGTGACGGGAGCGGCACAATTCAGAAAAAGTGCTCAGCTCGCCGAGAAAATGCGATTTAAGCAATAAAATTAAAAATGCTTATAAAACATAAACCAAACGTTGGAGGTGGTCATTTCTTAATGCGCAGTAATAAACTCGGCACTCTAGAGCACCCGAGAGCGTTTTTTTCGATGCCAACCTAACCAGAGTGACGGGAGCGGCACAATTCAGAAAAAGTGCTCAGCTCGCCGAGAAATGCGATTTAAGCAATAAAATTAAAAATGCTTATAAAACATAAACCAAACGTTGGAGTGGTCATTTCTTCATGCGCAGTGATAAACTCGGCACTCTAAAGCACCCGAGAGCGTTTTTTTCGATGCCAACCTAACCAGAGTTACGGGAGCGGCACAATTCAGAAAAAGCGCTCAGCTCGCCGAGAAAATGCGATTTAAGCAATAAAATTAAAAATGCTTATAAAACATAAACCAAACGTTGGAGGTGGTCATTTCTTAATGCGCAGTAATAAACTCGGCACTCTAAAGCACCCGAGAGCGTTTTTTTCGATGCCAACCTAACCAGAGTTACGGGAGCGGCACAATTCAGAAAAAGCGCTCAGCTCGCCGAGAAAATGCGATTTAAGCAATAAAATTAAAAATGCTTATAAAACATAAACCAAACGTTGGAGGTGGTCATTTCTTCATGCGCAGTGAATAACTCGGCACTCTAAAGCACCCGAGAGCGTTTTTTTCGATGCCAACCTAACCAGAGTGACGGGAGCGGCACAATTCAGAAAAAGTGCTCAGCTCGCCGAGAAAATGCGATTTAAGCAATAAAATTAAAAATGCTTATAAAACATAAACCAAACGTTGGAGGTGGTCATTTCTTAATGCGCAGTAATAAACTCGGCACTCTAAAGCACCCGTGAGCGTTTTTTTCGATGCCAACCTAACCAGAGTGACGGGAGCGGCACAATTCAGAAAAAGTGCTCAGCTCGCCGAGAAAATGCGATTTAAGCAATAAAATTAAAAATGCTTATAAAACATAAACCAAACGTTGGAGGTGGTCTTTTCTTCATGCGCAGTGATAAAGTCGGCACTCTAAAGCACCCGAGAGCGTTTTTTTCGATGCCAACCTAACCAGAGTGACGGGAGCGGCACAATTCAGAAAAAGTGCTCAGCTCGCCGAGAAAATGCGATTTAAGCAATAAAATTAAAAATGCTTATTAAACATAAACCAAACGTTGGAGGTGGTCATTTCTTCATGCGCAGTGATAAACTCGGCACTCTAAAGCACCCGAGAGCGTTTTTTTCGATGCCAACCTAACCAGAGTGACGGGAGCGGCACAATTCAGAAAAAGTGCTCAGCTCGCCGAGAAAATGCGATTTAAGCAATAAAATTAAAAATGCTTATAAAACATAAACCAAACGTTGGAGGTGGTCATTTCTTAATGCGCAGTAATAAACTCGGCACTCTAAAGCACCCGAGAGCGTTTTTTTCGATGCCAACCTAACCAGAGTGACGGGAGCGGCACAATTCAGAAAAAGTGCTCAGCTCGCCGAGAAAATGCGATTTAAGCAATAAAATTAAAAATGCTTATTAAACATAAACCAAACGTTGGAGGTGGTCATTTCTTCATGCGCAGTGAATAACTCGGCACTCTAAAGCACCCGAGAGCGTTTTTTTCGATGCCAACCTAACCAGAGTGACGGGAGCGGCACAATTCAGAAAAAGCGCTCAGCTCGCCGAGAAAATGCGATTTAAGCAATAAAATTAAAAATGCTTATAAAACATAAACCAAACGTTGGAGGTGGTCATTTCTTAATGCGCAGTAATAAACTCGGCACTCTAAAGCACCCGAGAGCGTTTTTTTCGATGCCAACCTAACCAGAGTGACGGGAGCGGCACAATTCAGAAAAAGCGCTCAGCTCGCCGAGAAAATGCGATTTAAGCAATAAAATTAAAAATGCTTATAAAACATAAACCAAACTTGGAGGTGGTCATTTCTTCGTGCGCAGTGAATAACTCGGCACTCTAAAGCACCCGAGAGCGTTTTTTTCGATGCCAACCTAACCAGAGTGACGGGAGCGGCACAATTCAGAAAAAGTGCTCAGCTCGCCGAGAAAATGCGATTTAAGCAATAAAATTAAAAATGCTTATAAAACATAAACCAAACGTTGGAGGTGGTCATTTCTTAATGCGCAGTAATAAACTCGGCACTCTAAAGCACCCGAGAGCGTTTTTTTCGATGCCAACCTAACCAGAGTGACGGGAGCGGCACAATTCAGAAAAAGTGCTCAGCTCGCCGAGAAAATGCGATTTAGGCAATAAAATTAAAAATGCTTATAAAACATAAACCAAACGTTGGAGGTGGTCATTTCTTAATGCGCAGTAATAAACTCAGCACTCTAAAGCACCCGAGAGCGTTTTTTTCGATGCCAACCTAACCAGAGTGACGGGAGCGGCACAATTCAGAAAAAGCGCTCAGCTCGCCGAGAAAATGCGATTTAAGCAATAAAATTAAAAATGCTTATAAAACATAAACCAAACGTTGGAGGTGGTCATTTCTTCATGCGCAGTGAATAACTCGGCACTCTAAAGCACCCGAGAGCGTTTTTTTCGATGCCAAGTGACGGGAGCGGCACAATTCAGAAAAAGTGCTCAGCTCGCCGAGAAAATGCGATTTAAGCAATAAAATTAAAAATGCTTATAAAACATAAACCAAACGTTGGAGGTGGTCATTTCTTCATGCGCAGTGAATAACTCGGCACTCTAAAGCACCCGAGAGCGTTTTTTTCGATGCCAACCTAACCAGAGTGACGGGAGCGGCACAATTCAGAAAAAGTGCTCAGCTCGCCGAGAAAATGCGATTTAAGCAATAAAATTAAAAATGCTTATAAAACATAAACCAAACGTTGGAGGTGGTCATTTCTTAATGCGCAGTAATAAACTCGGCACTCTAAAGCACCCGTGAGCGTTTTTTTCGATGCCAACCTAACCAGAGTGACGGGAGCGGCACAATTCAGAAAAAGTGCTCAGCTCGCCGAGAAAATGCGATTTAAGCAATAAAATTAAAAATGCTTATAAAACATAAACCAAACGTTGGAGGTGGTCATTTCTTCATGCGCAGTGATAAAGTCGGCACTCTAAAGCACCCGAGAGCGTTTTTTTCGATGCCAACCTAACCAGAGTGACGGGAGCGGCACAATTCAGAAAAAGTGCTCAGCTCGCCGAGAAAATGCGATTTAAGCAATAAAATTAAAAATGCTTATTAAACATAAACCAAACGTTGGAGGTGGTCATTTCTTCATGCGCAGTGATAAACTCGGCACTCTAAAGCACCCGAGAGCGTTTTTTTCGATGCCAACCTAACCAGAGTGACGGGAGCGGCACAATTCAGAAAAAGTGCTCAGCTCGCCGAGAAAATGCGATTTAAGCAATAAAATTAAAAATGCTTATAAAACATAAACCAAACGTTGGAGGTGGTCATTTCTTAATGCGCAGTAATAAACTCGGCACTCTAAAGCACCCGAGAGCGTTTTTTTCGATGCCAACCTAACCAGAGTGACGGGAGCGGCACAATTCAGAAAAAGTGCTCAGCTCGCCGAGAAAATGCGATTTAAGCAATAAAATTAAAAATGCTTATTAAACATAAACCAAACGTTGGAGGTGGTCATTTCTTCATGCGCAGTGAATAACTCGGCACTCTAAAGCACCCGAGAGCGTTTTTTTCGATGCCAACCTAACCAGAGTGACGGGAGCGGCACAATTCAGAAAAAGCGCTCAGCTCGCCGAGAAAATGCGATTTAAGCAATAAAATTAAAAATGCTTATAAAACATAAACCAAACGTTGGAGGTGGTCATTTCTTAATGCGCAGTAATAAACTCGGCACTCTAAAGCACCCGAGAGCGTTTTTTTCGATGCCAACCTAACCAGAGTGACGGGAGCGGCACAATTCAGAAAAAGTGCTCAGCTCGCCGAGAAAATGCGATTTAAGCAATAAAATTAAAAATGCTTATTAAACATAAACCAAACGTTGGAGGTGGTAATTTCTTCATGCGCAGTGAATAACTCGGCACTCTAAAGCACCCGAGAGCGTTTTTTCCGATGCCAACCTAACCAGAGTGACGGGAGCGGCACAATTCAGAAAAAGCGCTCAGCTCGCCGAGAAAATGCGATTTAAGCAATAAAATTAAAAATGCTTATAAAACATAAACCAAACGTTGGAGGTGGTCATTTCTTAATGCGCAGTAATAAACTCGGCACTCTAAAGCACCCGAGAGCGTTTTTTTCGATGCCAACCTAACCAGAGTGACGGGAGCGGCACAATTCAGAAAAAGTGCTCAGCTCGCCGAGAAAATGCGATTTAAGCAATAAAATTAAAAATGCTTATTAAACATAAACCAAACGTTGGAGGTGGTCATTTCTTCATGCGCAGTGAATAACTCGGCACTCTAAAGCACCCGATAGCGTTTTTTTCGATGCCAACCTAACCAGAGTGACGGGAGCGGCACAATTCAGAAAAAGTGCTCAGCTCGCCGAGAAAATGCGATTTAAGCAATAAAATTAAAAATGCTTATAAAACATAAACCAAACGTTGGAGGTGGTCATTCCTTAATGCGCAGTAATAAACTCGGCACTCTAAAGCACCCGTGAGCGTTTTTATCGATGCCAACCTAACCAGAGTGACGGGAGCGGCACAATTCAGAAAAAGTCCTCAGCTCGCCGAGAAAATGCGATTTAAGCAATAAAATTAAAAATGCTTATAAAACATAAACCAAACGTTGGAGGTGGTCATTTCTTCATGCGCAGTGATAAAGTCGGCACTCTAAAGCACCCGAGAGCGTTTTTTTCGATGCCAACCTAACCAGAGTGACGGGAGCGGCACAATTCAGAAAAAGTGCTCAGCTCGCCGAGAAAATGCGATTTAAGCAATAAAATTAAAAATGCTTATTAAACATAAACCAAACGTTGGAGGTGGTCATTTCTTCATGCGCAGTGATAAACTCGGCACTCTAAAGCACCCGAGAGCGTTTTTTTCGATGCCAACCTAACCAGAGTGACGGGAGCGGCACAATTCAGAAAAAGTGCTCAGCTCGCCGAGAAAATGCGATTTAAGCAATAAAATTAAAAATGCTTATAAAACATAAACCAAACGTTGGAGGTGGTCATTTCTTAATGCGCAGTAATAAACTCGGCACTCTAAAGCACCCGAGAGCGTTTTTTTCGATGCCAACCTAACCAGAGTGACGGGAGCGGCACAATTCAGAAAAAGTGCTCAGCTCGCCGAGAAAATGCGATTTAAGCAATAAAATTAAAAATGCTTATTAAACATAAACCAAACGTTGGAGGTGGTCATTTCTTCATGCGCAGTGAATAACTCGGCACTCTAAAGCACCCGAGAGCGTTTTTTTCGATGCCAACCTAACCAGAGTGACGGGAGCGGCACAATTCAGAAAAAGCGCTCAGCTCGCCGAGAAAATGCGATTTAAGCAATAAAATTAAAAATGCTTATAAAACATAAACCAAACGTTGGAGGTGGTCATTTCTTAATGCGCAGTAATAAACTCGGCACTCTAAAGCACCCGAGAGCGTTTTTTTCGATTCCAACCTAACCAGAGTGACGGGAGCGGCACAATTCAGAAAAAGTGCTCAGCTCGCCGAGAAAATGCGATTTAAGCAATAAAATTAAAAATGCTTATTAAACATAAACCAAACGTTGGAGGTGGTCATTTCTTCATGCGCAGTGAATAACTCGGCACTCTAAAGCACCCGAGAGCGTTTTTTTCGATGCCAACCTAACCAGAGTGACGGGAGCGGCACAATTCAGAAAAAGCGCTCAGCTCGCCGAGAAAATGCGATTTAAGCAATAAAATTAAAAATGCTTATAAAACATAAACCAAACGTTGGAGGTGGTCATTTCTTAATGCGCAGTAATAAACTCGGCACTCTAAAGCACCCGAGAGCGTTTTTTTCGATGCCAACCTAACCAGAGTGACGGGAGCGGCACAATTCAGAAAAAGTGCTCAGCTCGCCGAGAAAATGCGATTTAAGCAATAAAATTAAAAATGCTTATTAAACATAAACCAAACGTTGGAGGTGGTCATTTCTTCATGCGCAGTGAATAACTCGGCACTCTAAAGCACCCGATAGCGTTTTTTTCGATGCCAACCTAACCAGAGTGACGGGAGCGGCACAATTCAGAAAAAGTGCTCAGCTCGCCGAGAAAATGCGATTTAAGCAATAAAATTAAAAATGCTTATAAAACATAAACCAAACGTTGGAGGTGGTCATTTCTTAATGCGCAGTAATAAACTCGGCACTCTAAAGCACCCGAGAGCGTTTTTTTCGATGCCAACCTAACCAGAGTGACGGGAGCGGCACAATTCAGAAAAAGTGCTCAGCTCGCCGAGAAAATGCGATTTAAGCAATAAAATTAAAAATGCTTATAAAACATAAACCAAACGTTGGAGGTGGTCATTTCTTAATGCGCAGTAATAAACTCGGCACTCTAAAGCACCCGAGAGCGTTTTTTTCGATGCCAACCTAACCAGAGTGACGGGAGCGGCACAATTCAGAAAAAGCGCTCAGCTCGCCGAGAAAATGCGATTTAAGCAATAAAATTAAAAATGCTTATAAAACATAAACCAAACGTTGGAGGTGGTCATTTCTTCGTGCGCAGTGAATAACTCGGCACTCTAAAGCACCCGAGAGCGTTTTTTTCGATGCCAACCTAACCAGAGTGACGGGAGCGGCACAATTCAGAAAAAGTGCTCAGCTCGCCGAGAAAATGCGATTTAAGCAATAAAATTAAAAATGCTTATAAAACATAAACCAAACGTTGGAGGTGGTCATTTCTTAATGCGCAGTAATAAACTCGGCACTCTAAAGCACCCGAGAGCGTTTTTTTCGATGCCAACCTAACCAGAGTGACGGGAGCGGCACAATTCAGAAAAAGTGCTCAGCTCACCGAGAAAATGCGATTTAGGCAATAAAATTAAAAATGCTTATAAAACATAAACCAAACGTTGGAGGTGGTCATTTCTTAATGCGCAGTAATAAACTCAGCACTCTAAAGCACCCGAGAGCGTTTTTTTCGATGCCAACCTAACCAGAGTGACGGGAGCGGCACAATTCAGAAAAAGCGCTCAGCTCGCCGAGAAAATGCGATTTAAGCAATAAAATTAAAAATGCTTATAAAACATAAACCAAACGTTGGAGGTGGTAATTTCTTCATGCGCAGTGAATAACTCGGCACTCTAAAGC